>NW_020273613.1:4587997-4647735 GCF_003268045.1 Sipha flava | reverse complement strand
ATAATAATAATAATAATAATAATAATAATAATAATAATAATAATAATTGTAATAATATCTAAATAGGCAATAAAATATCACAGACAATACTATTAAATTAAATAAATACTAATAAAAAAAATATAATAATTATAATAAAAACAATCGCGACAAACATGCAGTATGATTAATACTGTTTACAGCAGTATAATCTTAATATATAAATAAATATAAGTGAGGAAGAAGATAAGAGGTAAGAGGTCAAATATCGTAACGATTAGATATTATATGATAATAATATAAATTATAATAATCATAATGTAATAATAACTACAATGACTTTAACAAACTAGACACGTGTCGTTACTGTACGATAGATTGCCAGGAAAACAATTCGATAAACATTTATACAACGTGTAAATAACAGTCCGAGTACGCAGAGGTACCAAATAAATAAATAAATAAATAAAAACCGTTAACACTAAAAAATAATTAGTCTACCAAAAGAAATAGTTGATAATATTATAATAGTTTATACGCGCGCGATGCGTAGAAAAAAACAAATACATACCATACGTACACGTACGACGCGAGTCACATCCAATTCAGGGAAATATATAATTCAATAATGTCTTATAACTATAAACGTGAGATATAAACGAACGAGAAATGACTTGTGGGTATAATAATAAAACATTGCGGATGGCACCACTCAGTGGAAAAATACGTTTGCGGACGATAAGTAGGATACAGAGTCGTGATGGTAGATATCCGACGAAAATCATGATAATAATCGATTTTAAATGCAATATTATGTTAATAATAACATCAACGATAATAATGATGATAACGATAATAACGTAATTGTAAATGCTTAAATCTATGTATACGTGCGCAGTGGCGTCTATGTCATCGTCTACGATATTATGATAATATTATGTATAGAACACAATGACGTGCGAAAAAAGCAACGGATAAGTTGATACACGCAATATGTAGAAAATACGTATACGTAAGTATAGAGTACGGTGATGATGTCCGACACAGCGGTGGCGAGATAGACGTGCGCGTCTATTATCTCCTCGACTTGAGATGTACGAATACTTCGATCACATATTGTAGACTGGTGATGTACTCGCGCAAGATCAGCCAATCTCTCAACGACCTGTTGTCCCGTGAGACCCTCAACCTCATCGGCATAATATTTCTGGACACGCGTGGTTCGGTCTCATTCATCTCGGAAATGGCCATCGACATTTCGCACAAAATCTGAGGAAAGAAAAAAGGAAAAAAACCTTCAGTACATCGTGTCACAATTGTTATGAAATTATAATATACAAGTTATATTAACAATGTTATTTGTAACGCGCACGCAGCATATTATACGCACACTAAGTGTACGTAAATTATTATTATTTCGGTATGTTATTCCGACTGGATTGACGTACAATTTTATGCGTACGTTTGCGAGAAATAAATATTATATATAGAAACATCATTTTTATTTTTTTTATTTCATAATTTCATCAATATCATATAAACGTATAGTAAGTAGCATTGCGTGGGCATGCCTTCCAGGCTCACGGTTCATCCTGCCGCCTCTGCAGATGTGTATGTTTACTCCAAAACGTACTAATATTATATTATACGAGTATATAGTGTTCCAAAGTCCGACGGTTCCCTAAGCGCATTATTTCATATTTGCCTTTGGGTTCTAACTAAGCGTACGCAATAACAATAATAGGATGTATCTTTTTTTTTTGTTTTGTTAAAGATAACATACTACTTGTATACATGATCTGTACGAATATTATACGTGATTAGTAGTGGGCGCGTAACGATTTGTAAACCATAAGACAATAATAACAAGAGGCGATCGAAAAAATTTAACCCAAATTGATCCAAAATTAGCCACATAATAGTTTTCGTTTCCGACTTTTCTATTTTTGGCCATCTGTCGGTAATCGCCAACTAAACTTGCACCAATTCGATTATATTACAATGTGACCGGTCAAAATAATTATCGGTTATAAGACTGTGTAGTTCTATGGCTTCGATAATAACTTCAACAGATACAATAAGTGAAATAGGAATGTATTATTGTACTATAATATTAAAATATTATAATTTTATAATATAATAATATTACAAAATTATATATTAATAAAATTATATTTATACTATTAATATTATAGAAATGAATCATCAATGTAAATCTGTGACGTTGAAAATATTATATTTTCACTCGACATCATTATACACAACACATTATTATAATTGTAATTCGTGTCAGCCGATTGAAATATGTGTGTGTGTGTTTTTATACCAGCATTAGAAAACTAGATTGACTTGTTCGAAGTGGTCCATTGATTAAAAGTTTAAAATATCTACTAGAAATGGACATCGTTGTAATATATAGTGCACGCGTACATACGTTATATTGTGTTTACTATTTATATTTATAAAGTCATATGAGCCGTTTAAGTATGTATAGTATTAGCCGAATTATCCGGTCACACCCGAGAGATATTTTATTATTTTAGAAATCAAACGGTAATTTTATTAAAATTAGCATATTTTCAATAAAATAAAATATTTCCTAGGTAACCAAAAAGTGAAAAACTAGACTTCAACATTGTTTCGACCCTAAGAATGCGAATTTTGAAAAGTCCTTAACATAGTAATAAAGACAATTCCTCATAATTTCAAATGAATCAGTAGTTTTATTTTTACGATGATAAATTAGTGAGTGAGTGGTATTTAAATCATATTTATTTGTGTGTATATATATATTTATATATTATAATAACATGGAAATCGATGTATAATCATACTGTTGGTGCGCCGAAAAACATCAGGTTCTAGTAGCGCGAAATAACAAGAGAATAAATGTTTTTCGCATAAACATGCAGAAAATTAGAAGAAAAAAAATTATAATAACCAATCATTAAGAAATTAGTATGTATAACTCGTGTATATATATATATATATATATTTATAATTTTTGTATATTCGCATTTTCTGCTGCTGATCTTATAACATAGCATTAATACTCGTCTATAAAGTCACCATAAGAAATACGTTAGTAAAGCAGACCGTACATAATATCTCTATCAGGATTTGGCTGTGTTACGTTATTATTATAATTATTTTTCGTTCGCACTCGAAAAATGTGGACCATTTCAAAATAAGTACTGCATGTCTACGTGCGAGCGGTCACACGTGCGAGTAATACTATAATATTGTTATGTATATACACTTCACACAATGTTAAAAAGTGACTTTTTTTTTTCCGTCGAAACCGTTGAAGCACTCGCAATACAATCGACATGTATTATAGGACGACTAGAAACCAGTGATTACCCGAAGTTATCACGCAACGATCCAGTGACGTGCTGAAGATTTTTTTCTATTAGTAGGAAGATGTCTGTATGGTGTCATAATATTATTGTAATATATTTACAGATGTACTCACGGCTCTTAGTTGAAACGTGATGTTTTTGAAGTCTTTTGCGAACGACAGCCTTTCCCGATCCTGGTCCCAAGCCACTTGTTCCAAGCCCACTGCCAGGTTTTGCATGCCCACGTAAACGGCGGGCAGAACGTCTTTGAACGTCAGCTTATCCAGATAGGATTTTGTCAATGGCACGTTCAATTTTTTGGGCATGTACTCGGCTTGCTGCAGCCACTCGAGCGTAGTGTCTTTCCACACGTCGTGAAATTTTTTGACGTCTACGTGAAACGTTCCGACCACCTGTGCGTGAAAAAAAAATTAAATTAAATAAATAACCAAAAATCGTTACGGTCGGTATATAGGTATGTGACATCGCGGCGATAACGAGACGGGGTTTTTTTTCCTACTGACAACCGGACAGGTTTATAACAATATAATAATATATGGTATACACGCATATTATAGAAGACGGCTAATCGAAGGGTATGTTAAACGCGCAAAACTGTCGGGGATTTTTTTTCGTTCCGTCTCCATATATAAAAACGTAATGTAATATATTCTCTCTTGTTTTATTATCTTTATTATTTGCGGTCTATGCACGTATTTATACATTATAATACGAGGAGCACAAAGAATAAATACGAAAACGACGGCGACGGTGGTGACGACTGTTACGCGGTCATTATTGACCACCATTATTGGCGGTCGGTCGTGAGATTAAAGGATACAAGCGGCGAGCGGCGACGAGACCGCAGCGTGGCGATGTGACCACCAAAAGACAGGATTTGTGATGTCCATTGACTTTTCATCATTATTAATATTATATTATTATTACTTTAGTATATACAATTTTATTACACTGTATATATATGTGTGTGTGTATGTGTGTGTGTGTGTGTGTGTGTGTGTGTGTGTGTGTGTGTGTGTGCGCACGTGCATGAACATATGTTGACCTGCCGCAGTCAAAATTGCAATACAGAGGGGAAAGTTTCAGACCTATAACCCGACCGGCAAACCAATTTTTAAGGAGGGGAAAAGGACTATAGAAAAATCACAATTTTACGTGCACAGGAATCAGCTAAATAGAAACAACGACTGAGTTCTGTAATATATCCCCCAGGGGCAGGAACAATACCGGGAAAAAACCTGTTTCGGAACAGGAATCCTGACCGAATCATAGAACCTTAACCTTTAAAAACACCCAAAATAGAACTGAAACTTCGTTTGAAAAAGTTTCGTTATAAGAACGGTTTAGTATTTGTAAAATAAAATAATTCTGTACTTTCAAGTACTGAAACCTGAACCCGGAATTGAGACTTTATGTGTCTTAGAATCAAATTCGTTCCGATTCCTGCAATACTCACCATTCCCAGCATTGCATTGGGAATGTTTCAAATGCAGTGGAAGCTTGTTTTGACCTAACCTTAAAATATTTTTTTGTCAATTCGAAAAACCAAAACGTATGCGTAAGACAAATCCGTCGGTGATCAGAAACTAGATGCTGCTGTGACGAATATGCGCGTCTCAATGTTTCTCAAATATCTATACATCGTTTATTTACAACACATTACATCGTACACACACATACACACACTCACACACACATATATAGTTTTATATACGAGTAGGCACAAATAATCGTATTATACTGTACACGGCACAATACGCAAGCGCGTAGAATATTATTTTTATTATATTTGTATTTATATTATTATTATTATTAAAAGTCCCTGACTTCGTATCTCGGTCCTTACGTGTACACAATACGTGTCGGTTGTAATCGCGCCTACGACAGTGTCCGAAAAATATCGAGACCGCAATCGTTGGAAACCGCGCCGGATCGAGTGCATGTGATGAGTTGACGGTTTATAACAGTTTTATTGTTGTTTCATTTTCACGTTATATTCGTATTATTTTTTTCCGTTCGCCTGTCGTTTCGTTTTTTTACGCTCAACTTTGTTAACAAAAATATAATGCTCCTCGTGGCGGAAAGTCCTCTCCCGTATCACCGTAGTTACATGTTGTACACACCATGCTACACGGTCGTCTGTGTAGACAGTCATCGACGTAGACATAGACATAGTACGTTCGTGTGTGTACAGACAGAGCTTTCTCTGACGGTCTATCGCGTTCGTCGACGAGTTGTGATCGTACGCTGTAACAACGTAATTACCCCAGGTGCCCGAATCGAAAAATACTATGCGAGCTAGCGAGATAATTATTTTTCGATCCTTTTTATTATTTGTTTGTTTGTCGTTTTTCTTGTACGGAATTTATCGAAACAGGCACTTGATCGACGAGCCGAAAAGTATACGAACAAGTGGAATTTTTTTTGTCTTCATTTATTTTTTAACTCAATACATTGTATGTTAAACACACACTCTTTCTCTCTTCTCTCTCTCTCTCTCTCTCTCTCTCTCTCTCTTTTGGTGTTATTACAGCAGATAATGTTTACACTACGTGAAATTTATGAGTTGTCGTCGACTCGTGTTGGTATACGCGCGCGCATGTATAAATTAATTTATATATTTTTTTCGTTTAACGCGTGACCTCAAAGACAAATAATATCAAAACAATTCGATCGGTCCGTAGACCAAAACAATGTAAATCGTTTTATCGGGTAGTATTCGAAATCATCGCGTATTACACAGCTGCTGAACAACAGACCATACATCTCCACACACAAAATAATATGATACATTGTGAGCTAGAATTGAACTTACATTGTATGTATATTGTAACATACTAAGGGAGAGAAATCACTGTGATGAAATAAAAAAAAAAACAGATAATATACGAAGTATAAAGATATTGATGTTGGACGTCTATATACATTTACGCCGAGATTAATGAAAGATTTAACTTGTTTGCGAACCGTAAAAATATTATAATTTACAAAACAAAATTGTGAGCTATATATTATCATGCACCACCAAGTGTAAATTATAAGTTAAATATTTAAACTGTTTAATTTTAAATAGCAAAAAAATAAAAAATAATAATTACATAATTGTTCTCTACCTATGAGTCAATATGTATACGAGTATTTATACAAATAACGTGAATCGAAATTTGTCGATTAGACTATAATGGTCGTGTGATTTCAATTTTGTATAACAAAAGTGTAAAACGATAAACTCTCTTCGTCACCAACCGTCTCTCTCATACTTGTTGTTCATTGCATGCGATGTTTAAACAATATTCATCGGAAAAAAAAGTAGTAATAATTTAAAACTAATCGGTATAACGAGTTATTATGTCATTATCGTCTTATAACAGTAAATATTAACGTTAAACGTGTGCGTATTACCGTAATGCGAATTATATTGTTTAAAACAACACGCAAAATATAATTATATTTACGTATACATGTAATGTACGATAACCGGTGTTGACTTTTCGCGTATAATTTCCATTGACTTGCAACTATTGTGCATCGGATGATAGAAAACATTTTTTTTTTAAAAAAAATCGAAATAACACCGAAACGTTGAGGAATAAGTGTATTTTACTCGAGCAAAAATATCGCGGTCGTATCCGCGTTTAATAGAGAGAAACACACGTTTGGAGACGCAACGACGAAAGAAAAAGTTTTGCGGGCGGAGGCGGTTTCGTTTGAAATGGGAGTCATATACCCCGCCCCCGTGAAATAGATTGTGTTTATTGTCACGCGTGACGCCAATAATGTGTTTATAATGTTGCGCGCGGTTCGGTCATACGAGCCGATAAGCGGAAACCGACGACGACAGGCCAACGTTATCATGGTTTTCCAGGTAAAACGCGTTTCTCATGCCACCGCAGATCCTCCCTCCCCCCTTACGGTCCGCGAGATTTTCGTTTCCGCGTTTCGATGAATGACCGCCGTCGTCGCCGCGAGGTGTACCTCGCAATTGGTTTCGCTGAACCAGCGGCGACGGACGGTCTGCGGAGCGACCGGTATCGTATTTTTCCTACCTATCCGACTACGTGATGAGATCGGAACACTTGCGCCGTAAACAGCTGATGATGGTACGGGCAGCTATTGGTTTTTATCGCAAAAAAAATTCGAAAACGAAACGAATTTACGTGTGTAATTCGTTTGGCGTTTTTTTTTCACCACACATCGTAACGCAAAAGCGTGAAAACAGATAACCCAAAGTCCTATTACACTCGCAAACGGGTATTGTCCGATTCGCGTTATCGGCGAGCGCGGTAAGTGCGTGCGAGTAATAATATTTTATCCTTTGTTTCCCCCTCCCAGTTCGATTTACCGCCGACGAATACGACCCGAGAACATGACACGCGAGAATGAAATTACGTAAACGGCGTTTTTTCTTCTTTTCAACGCCATGTGCGTGATTGTCGTTTTACGCACGCCCACGCGAGTTTGAGAACTGCAGCGGCGACTCTGAGTGGGAAAAAAATATCATTATCGAACGTTTCGATTGTATTATTATTAACCGTTTGTAATATAATGGAACAAAATGTTAAACCACAAAATATCTCGTGCTGACTCCCAAACAATCACCCGCCTGAGTCGACCACCGATCTTACTGAAAAAAAAAACAATTAAATGAGTCATCTCAAAAATAATTGTAGTATAATTTACCCGCAAACGAAATCGTTTTTGATATTTCTTAACAAACGGGGTTTCCGACCATTGCAGAAATAATTGGTCAAATAAGACTGCAGTTTGATGCATTATTAGTCATAAGAATGATGATTATATCTCCTCATTACCCGATGATTCGTAAACAAAAAAATGAAACCGATTTATTCACGCACATAAGCGGCAGTAATAATAAACGTACTTAATATTTATACTCAAAAAAATATAAACGATAGTCACAAAAATAACAAAATATCTCGCGACAAAAGTATAACGTAAGAGCGTTATAACTTTCCGTCACACTTTGTACGTAAACATATATTTGTCATATCATAATTCGAATCCGTCGTATATTTCATTGTCGAAATACCCCCACACACGGATATGTGTTCCTGTACGAGATATAAACTATTAGGTACCAATTATTACATATCGAAAAATATAATACAACGAGAGAAGTACTAATGATTGCGTTACTATACGGAAGAATGTTTTCCTCGTTTGGGGTTATATAACATTGTTTTTTTCCGAAAGAAAAATATTGAGACGAGGAGAAAAATATGGACATATAAATATATGTATATTACGTCTTTAACGTTTTTACACACAAACGTGTGCTTAGGGGGTGAAAGATAAAATTTCTTAAATGAACTCGCAATCGTAGTGCAGGAGTATCGGACTGCGATTGACCGGACCGAACGTAACTGAATCGCGATTAAATTGTAAACTTAATATTAACTTTTAATATTTAACGGTCGAGTGATATATTATTGTTAGTGTTGCATTGTATTTAAACAGGTCGACTGAATATCGTACGCTTTCATAATAAACACCGTTTGTTTACAAAGAAAGATTTTTGAGATTTTTCTCACCTTACCTCTCTTTCTCTCTTCTTCTTCTTTCTCTTTCTTTCCGGGTAGCTATATAGCACTAAGCACTAAGCAGTTTCCATGCAATCTCAGCAGAATAAATAATAGCCAATTAAAGGGTTGGAGACATCGGGGTTGAAATATTATTGTTTTGTTCGATTATATTCGTCATAGACGTATACATAACGATGATAAAAATACTAATGGTGTGCGTAGGCTGCACCACGTACAGACCACGTACAGCTCGGTAGCGATGTTTCGTAACTTTGAGCGTCACTTTACACGACGTAGAGGAAAAACCATGAAGTAGTTAAAATCGCAGCGATCGAGATTGTAACAAATTCACATAGATCGTGTGCAAACACGTGTGATCGAATCGCGGGGGAAAAACTTGAGTTTCGCAACTAACGATGAGTGTGCTGCGCGCGCGTGCGTTATGCAGGTACGCTGCTGCAGCTGCAACGTGCGCGTCTATTGTTCGACACGTATGGATTTTCCGACGTAACAGTTCTCTCGTATAGTCCACCAACAGCACAAATAATCGTACACGCGCACACGCGCGCAGTGTTTACACGTCATAACGTACCGGTACGCATACAATAATCGTATATGTACGTGTATTCGTCAACACACGACTGGTGACGGAAACGATTTAGGTGCGAACCTAATGTATTTTTCGACGCAGCGTGTTTACACACATACGACATACCTACAACGCGCCGAGCGCATTTATCGTGTTTATCGCATGCGGACCGTGGGAACGTCAACGGTTGAGGTCATGTCTAAAGTTCAAAAAAAAATACGTCGTCCAGGACTATCTAGGTGCATCGCGATGTGTGAGTGCGCGCACAGTTTCAGAGCGGAAAAAATTAAACGAGGACAAGATCGGAACACCTAATTGCAAACCACGAAAAAACAATACAGATGATATCACACAAAAATAAAACGTTTTTAGCCGGGTACACGTGAGCGAGCCGTACCGATCGCGACAACTATTTGGGACGCCGTATCCAAAGAGTCGTTCGCGAACCGCTCGCGCCGATCCATCGAGAGTCGGGTTTTTTTTCACGAACACGACGCGAACCTTGTGTAAGTTTGTACGGCGCGTTGACAAGTTCGTTAGTTTTAAGCTATTCTCGGAATTGATTTATATTAATTTCATTCGGTATTGCTTAAATTTATAAACTATTGATTTATTAATTTATTTAAATTTTTTAAGTATCTAAATGGCTTGAATTATATCATGGGACGGTCAGAGGAAGATACTATTTTTGTTTATGGTGTGCCTTTAAGATGCTATAAAAAACGCACGGAACCCCAGAATCTTGAATACCTGTGTTAAACCACAATATGTCCAAACAACTTGCATTATGACTGATGTTATAGATGATCCGCTTTTCGATTCGTTTCTTTGTAATGCGTATATCTCTATCGTCTGACTAGCACCCCTAAATTACACTTTCACGAAGCCCTAGTTTGAGACCAGTTGCACACCCCATCGATAGAAAGGGTTGTCTCTGTGCGCGGTAACTTCAACGAACAGTTACAAAAATATACACACACCTCACACAGCAAGTATACTTGTTATCGTGAATGCAATAACTATCTACAGGTCGTAGACTTTTTTTCTTTTTGCTCCGACCGCAATCGGCATCTCCGTCTGTTTGCGTGCGGTTTTTTCACATGCACCGCGCACGATACACAATGTAGGTACAATGTAACTAGTTCCGTCTGAACGTACGGTACCGCCCCTCAAACGCTCGAGTGGCAGCGCGAGGTGGCGGCACCAGTGCTGACGACCGTCACTAATCGGCCAATTCTCTTCCCGCCGCCGTATTTCATTCATCTCCGTCGCCACCATCGTCAACGCGCCCTCCCCCCTCCACCATTCGTCTCTTCAGCACGGCTGTGCGCGCGCTATCCGCAGAACACACGTGCGACGCGGCTCAAACACGTTGTTGTCGTCACGTGCCACCGATGAAAATCATTCAAATATCATTGTTGTACAATGTATGTGCATCGTACGTATCACTGTAACTATATTACCCGTTGTATTATGCTGTGGAGTGACTGTTTGACTGAGTCTGTCAGAATTTTTTTTCTCAAGTCGATGGGCGGCCGACGGTGGTTTTATATACATGTTTATCGTACGGCAGAGAACGGTAATTAGCTAACGGGCGATAATTCAGTCATTCAGTCATACGATAGAAGATTGATCATAGCAATAAAATTCAGACCCGGACATGTCGCCAATTAATCTCACCACCACTGAGTGAATAAAGACTGGACACGATAAGAAGAAGAAGAAGAAGAAGAAGAAGCTGCTCATATGACAATTTTTTAAGAAAGTGACAGAACCCAGTGTTATAATGTTCATTTACAATAGCCAATGGACAGTGAGCGGGATTCGTATGTACGTTGATAAGCGGATAATGAAAAAATAAATAAATACTGGCCACTGAAAGTATTTGAGTTCGCCACGCCAATGATGTTACGCATACATCCGTTTTTAGCACGCGTATGTTTCGGGACCAAAGAAGTGGCGAATGGGAGTGAACTCGAGAGGGTTTCGTTATGTCCCGGCTCCGTTCAGTTGTAAAGAACTGAGATGCACGACGCGGGACGGACGAATAACCAAAGCACGAGTAGCGGTATTCTAAATTAGGCTTCAACACATCGTATCGCGAGCATCGCGTATAGAAAATCTCGATTATGTGCAGCGCATCAAGTTCGTCACCGCCGTGATCACCACGGCGGACAATTAGTTTCTAGTCCCACGCAGTACAACATCTTTATCGAGAAATTTCACGAATACGTATTGTATGGGTATTACGTATTATACGGGATAGCAAAAACAAAGGCGGCTTGTTAGAACCTTCTGCCGAGACCCTCCTGGCAAGAAAACATTTGCGGTAAAAATGCTTAAACCTAAAACTGGGAATTGTTAATTTCTTTTTGGCAAATTTCGGGTGAATCAATTTAAAGTTAATACGCTAGTTGATTCATACGTATATGGTTACTTTTACAATTCTAAGGTTTGTAGACGGATTCGCAAATTTAATGGGGTTCTTTTGGAGTATTTTTATGTTTGAACCGCTTCGATAAAACGTTCAAACCACCTCTGCAGGTGGCATAGGTCGAGATGAAGGGGATGGAAGTTAAATAGAAGTTGCGTGTAAAATAACAACAACGAGGTACTTACGAACGATCCGGCAAACTGTTCGGCCTGCGATAGGGCTTGTTTGGCGGACAACACGATGCCGTCGATGATGTCCTCTTCGCGCCTCATTGCCGAGTCGGATTCCATCATCATCATATCGTGGCCGACACCGCTGCCGGCGATGGTACCGCTGCCGCTACCCTCGTACGTGATCTGCATGCCGCACGGGTTGTGCCAGAACGGCGGATCGGTCAACATCAACATCTCCTGCTGCTGCTGTTCGCCATCATCATCGCCATGGTCTTGTTGGTGCTGCGAGTACTGCGATTTGATGGGAGAGGACATGGCGCACGGTACCAATATCAGTCCGATGACGAACGAACCGGCTGTACATGCGAAAACATCAATAAGAGAACGGATATATTTCAATCGCATGCGAATACTCTGTATACAGAAGAAAAAAAAAACGGCAAGAGGGAACGTTGTACGGAAAAAACGCCATCGTCTCGTGTACATATTGCACGCACGAACGACGAACAATAATAAGTAGTGTATCCTCTACTCCGCCGCCACAGCATTCGCGCCGTGTTGATTACCCGCAGACCGGTATGTACCCGGCGTGCTGGCGAACGGTTTTTTTTTTCTTCCACGTGAAGTATTTCGTCGTCCGGCACCCCCCCAATTAGTCGCCGCGTGCGCTCTAACGAACGTACCGGGGGTAACGGGAGGAGGAGGAGGGGGGGCAATGGGAAAAAGACCGCCGCCGCCATCACCGTGCCCGCCGGGCTGTCTCCGACCGGCTGACGACGTCACAACGGCAGCACCGAGCGGCGAATCTCGCTGCTCACACACGTACACACATTACTGGCTAATTATTATCGTCGTCCGGCCGGTCGGTCGTTTCCGTGTGTGGTATTGTTGTCGAGCGGGGACCACACACACGTACACGGGAGCCGCGCGCGCCGAGAGTTGGAACGCGATCGCGCGACCACGGTGACGACTTCGGGGGCCGTCGACGAGCACGCGCGCGAGCAACATAATCGCTGGAGAGGAAGGTAGTGGCAACATAATCGCGGGAGGGAGGTGGTGACGGATGAGGAGGAGGAGAAGCAGATAGTTATACCGTACGAAGAGTTGGTCGGCGCGTTTTTATTTTTTTTTCAATTCGCATCGGTTACTTTTTTCCCTTTTTTTCGTCTAGTGCCGATCGTAGTGCAGGGCCGTAGTAGCACAGTGCACGTATACACGTAACGATGGCGGCGGCGTCGACGGTTTTATGTGGTTTTCATTTTTTTTTTTTTCTCGAAAAGCTCGCCGAGCAATTAGCGAAAAATTCACGGCGAACCGGCGATCTTACAATGTTTCCCCGCCACCATCCCGTATTCATATCATTTCTGTCGCTTTGTCTTTCGCCTCTCCATCTATCCAAACCCCGTGAGCGTTAACCCGTTTGCTCGATACCCACCGCCGCCACTACTGCAGATAGGATGATATGAGAATCGGTCTTCGATATCGTTACATACACACACACGCGCGCATACGTATACATTTTTACTTCAATGCACACATAATAGCGCATTATTCGTTTTTCATATCGTTTCGTAGTACGTATTACGTACACACACATACACGTATGCGCGCATACGTTTCATTTTTGCTTGAATACACACATAAGAGCGCATTAGCCGTTTTTCATATCGACTCGCAGTACGTATTACGCACACGGCGACCACTCAAACGTACCTACTTGTATGTAACAATCATCATCTGTAGAGAGAAAAACAATGTTTACGCGTCCCCGGCGAGTAGTAGCGGCTCGTAGTAAATATTCTGGGGATACTTGAGTTATTTAACATAAACTCCATGTGACAACGAACAAGAAAAATCCTTCTGCTGGAAAATTAATTATACTTCATTTAAAATTTAGTCGATATTTTTAACTTAATTTGATGGTAAATTTTTTTATAAATTAATTCTGCAATTTTTTTCATCTGCGAATTCGTAGATGACGGTGTACAACGACTACTGACGGCGTGATAGCACAGAAATTGTTGTGAACCTAGTTTCAATAGCGTCTATAATACGCGGATTATTCTCCCCGGCCCCCACCATCCAACAAGCCAATCCGTTACACATTACGATTGAAACTGTCGAACGTCTTAAATTTATAATAATTTATATCGAAAACGCTATTACATACGAGTAATTTCTATACATTTTTAAATAGTTATTGTTTACAAGAAGCTGCTTTTTTTTAAGGGGAGGCGAAGTCTCTAAGTTTCACACGACGAGCCGCTCCTGCCGACGAGACTCTACAAATGCGTGTCTGACGCATAAATATATTATTTGACGTTATATTATTATTATTATATCGTTTTAATTTTTAGTGCTGCGTGTCGTCGACGTGCGAAATTACCCATCTTAAACACTGCGATTAAGCGATCGTATTACACCGTCACCGGCGCGAGTGTAAATATATAATTTAATGACCACCGTGAAAGTCCAAAACGAAAAAAAAACATACTTAGCTTAGAATTTTGTTTTAAGTAGCTGAGATTATATTTTGTATTATCTTGCATATTATAATACTATTGTGTTGGAGTCGAAAGTGCGTGTTCTGCTTATTTTTTATTTCATATGACATTGCAAGGTATATAGTATTTATTTAAGATTTAATACATCTAAACATTTTCTAAGGTTCTGATAAAAATTGAGAAAACCCTCGATTTCGCTTCCATTAAAATTTACAGAAAATATATCGAATAGTTCGATAGTATAATTTAACAATTTTAAAGAAGATTATGTAGAAAAGTAATTTTACTAATAAAACGCATTGATAAGGACATTTCACGTGTTTGGTTATTATCCATTAGTGTTCAACTATAATTAATAGTAATATAATATATATATATATACATATCGTACATATATTAGGTACTATTGTATAAAAATATATTCGAAAAACAATGAAATCGTATACATAAGGATATTTTTAAACACGTAAAGCCAACGCATAAAATATGCACACTTCAAAAAAATAATCGATACAATTAAAAATAATAATAAACACACTTTTTTTTTTTTATTTATCGAAAATACTGCCAATCATTAAAGTTTTTCAATAAACACGATATGAAACTATACTTCGAAAACATAATAATATTGAAATACACAGTAATATGCTGATAGTGTACATGTTCCACGAGAAAAATCATCGGTTCGTAATCAAACGCACTCGCCTATCTATTGACGAATTGCGACTGGTCCGTTGGTCCATTAAGGATTTGAACGGATGTCCATGAAGAACTCGTCTACATGTCTTTGACGGTTATACGGGCATGACCGCCAACAACGTCTGGTACACGGGCCATTACGGCCAGCAGCGGAACACGCGTAAAAAGTATACGAAATACGGGTGAAATAGCGGGAGGCAACGTTGTTGAACGCGCCAGGAGACGACTGAAACGTACCGCGCATGATACAGAAGTGCATTATCATTTGGCGGGTAATCGAAATCGACGATTGATAACGGAAACGTTTTCGATCGAACTCCATTTACTCTGTTTACAAACACTGCGCTTGTACCGTTATCACCGGCCGCGCGATTTGTTTTCATTTTCTCCAACAAGATATTGTGCGCCCACGCGCGTCTCCTCGCACGTGCGTTGCGCGAGAACGTTCTCCGCGCGAGCAACGCGCACCACTAAGTGCCGGTAACCGAATCCTATTACGTCGAACGGAAAGCACTCGGCGGGACATTCAAATCTTATCGACAAGCGGAGTGCGTATATTAGTGCAGCGGTTCCCAAACGTTTGTAATCACGGACCCCTTAAAAAATAGTTTGTGTTTCGCGGAACCCTAATATCTTTAATTCCAATTCAACTCTAATTTTTCTAGATCAAAAAAAATAAGGGGAAATCAATACTTAAAAAAATGTTTTTAATGATTACTCTGTATTAAAATTAGTTTAAACACAATTTTTTTTAAAATAATATAAAAAAATATTTTTTCCAAGTATAAAATAAGTTTCTCAATAATCACATAAATCTGGCGGAACTCTAAGGTTCCGTGGAACACACTTAGGGAAACTCTATTAGTGTGTATGCGCGTACTACGATTTCGAGCGTAACGATCGATTACTGGTGCGTTTCGAAAATTCTCGGGCGCATTATGTTTGTCCCGGATCCGGTGCACACGAGATTGCACGCGTGCGTCATTGCGCGGATGATTCGCGGTGATGAAATGTTTCGGTTGATCCGCGCGCATCAAACTCTACGAACGTTTTTTCGTCCGTGGCACAACGTGCGTACGTGCCGCGCAACGCGCACGTACGGCGGTCGTCGGTCGACAAAAATGGAAAGTTTTTAAATAAACCTTCGTGGAGACGAAAACATCTGCGAAGTTACGACGAAAAAACATTTCGCGTTTGCGTCACGGTCACCCCTACGTGAATGCGCGCCGAATGCAGTACATTTTCGAACCGTTCAGGACCGATCCTGCGTGTAAAATGCAACCGATGTCATTGCACGACTCGCACGCTGTCGACGACGACGCGCGACTGCAGACAAAACAATACACAATATATTAAAATATACGCGGCAGATGATAACGAAAATGCTAACGCAGATATCGGTTAGGAGTTTTTTTTTCCGTTTCGATTTTTCGTTTTAATTCCATCGCTTTCGACAATAATAAAATAATATCGGTACACGTAGTAGCTCGGTTTACCTTACTACGTATGACGGACCTCGGGTTCGAAAGGGACCGTAATCGGACACGTAATGATGTATCCGCACCTATTGACTCCTACTCCTACTCCAAACTCCGTAGAACAACACTCACCGATGAAAAGTCGACACGAATGGCGGGCGAAATCTAGTCTTCGCGAGGCGGTTGGATTACCGCGGCGATGATGATGTTGATGCTGCGACGAATACCGTCGCCTGTCCGCGGGCGTCGTGGTGAACGACGGGACCCGAATCGAGGGCATTTGTTGCCTGCAGTGTTCCCGATAACAGTCAACGCATCCTGCTCCTCTATACGACTCCATTGGGTACGGAACGGCGTGAAATGGATCACAGCGAAAAACAACCATCCGAAATCGCGTCGCGAGAGAAAAATAAATAAAGTACACGCACTCGGGCTAGAAACCTTTGACGTCTCCGTAGTGTATTTGTTTGCGTTTTAAGCGTACGTGCACCGACGATTATTTTATAATATTATAATCACACGCGCACCAAGAGAGACGTTATACCGGCGAGTGTTCGCGGTGCGGTATCGATATATATCGATTTAAACAGAAAGTAAAAAAAAAAACAAACAAAAAAAAACCCGCAAGCAATTATAAAGAGATAAAAACAACAGTAATATTAATAATAATAATAATAGTATACTAAAACACGGACGAACAAATTTTTTTTCGATTTAACATACGCGCGATACGGAGTAAACAATGAAAATGTAAAAAATAAAATTAATAAAAACTTATCGACGAATTAATATTAATATTTTATTGGAAACGTTCGGTCGCGTTTACCATGTACGTACGTCGAGTGGCGAGCGCGGACGGACTGTAGCAATACGTAGCGCAAACGCGGGGATATATCGTCGTCGTCGTCGTCGTCGTCGTCGCCGGCGTCGGCGTTGTGATCGTGGTCGTCGTCGTCGTCGTGTTGTTGTTGTTATTATTATTGTTGTTGTTATATTATATACGAGAATGACCACCGGGATACCATCGTCGACCGAAAACGATCAACTGAGATGCCACCTGACTCCGGTGGACATTTAAGTCTGGACGATGGACCGAGTGGCGGCGGCGACGTTAACGGTGGCGGTCGTAAGGGCGGCCCGCCGGGCCCCCCACCCGCGCGGCCGTGGGTTTTCCACCCGGTCACCGGTTGACCAATGGCGACCTGTTGAATGGTCGGGAGGACCGGCCCAAGGCGACGGGGGTTCATTCTTCACGGACGCGCGCGCTCGCGCGCACGCACGCACCGGAACGCGAATCGCCACGCTCCCCTCCGCGGCCGTAGGTAACGCGGACGACGGCGACACGGCCGTGGAACACGCGGTGACGTCAACGAACGATGACATACTGGTACGTCGTCGCCGCGGCAGTATTGCCGTCGCTCCGACGCCGCTGCGGGGGTATTCCCCGTTCGTACCACCACCAACGCGACCTCCCCGCAGCCTTCACCATCGTCATCGCCGCCGCCGCCGCCGCCGACGATGTATCACCCTGCTGCCCGTCATTATCGCGCACCGTCAACCGTACGCGGCGATCAACGTGACCATTACGCGCACGTACGTAACTGCGCGCCACCGCGTGGGTCCGTATGCCGAAGAACCGCCAACGGTCGCCCGTTCCGAAATCGATACTCGCCCGCGGTCCGTACACGAGCTCGTCGCAGCGCAGCGAAATATTTGGATCGCAACGGTTGTTATCTGTTCCGTCTGCCTGCATAACTGTTTTATATTTTAAACGGTCGTGTGACGTGTGTTTCGCCGACTCGATGATTTGTACGTTACGGGTGCGGGTGGTAGTGCCGAACTCGTCGGGAGCGCACGAACCGTTCGTTTTCGAACATGTTTCGTCGCGCACAACCAGGTCACCGGGTGGTTTTTGAAACGGAGGCAAAGTCTATTGATACGGGACTGGCAACGGCGAAGCGGGATTCAAGTTTCGCTTTCGTTTGCTACACCAAAGTCCGAACCCCGTCTTCCGAATATTTGTCACCTACGATGACCCCATCGTCGATGTTTTTTCGTGCATTAACTGTTATCGATTTTTACCGATGCGATTATCGCCAACCTATGCAATACAATAGGATGACCCTCTTTTGAAATTTACCGTACTTGAACGTTTTGGGTGCTTGCAGAATTTTCATTTCTACCGTTGAATCATATCGATTTAATGATAAAACTGAGTGTTGCCAATTAAATAAAATCAATTAACACGTATATTAGTTAACTAAGAATAAGTGTCTAATAATTTCACAATCAGGTTAACCGGAGGCGATTAACACGCGACGTGACGCGTGCGCTACAAGTGTGATTTGTGCGAAACGAGCTATCGCGGGTACGCACACAAAACGATTGTCGCGTGTTTAATATCAAATCGTACACTGATGGTTGTGCAGTTTTTTCGGTAGCTTTTTTTTTTTTAAACGTCGAATTCATCTTCGAGTGACGAACAAGCGATTGTTACGTAATATTTCTACAAATGGTTGGTTAGTAAAGAAAATCAATAACGGGGTGGAAAAAGCAAGTTTTCGTTCCAAAGGAATTATCACTGTCGACTTCTGGAAACTAGTGTAGCTTTAGTGGCATTCTACAAAATGTTTGTAGGAATCGTGTGCAAAGAAATTGTAGACGTTTTATCTCCTGCCATTCGTCGGAAGAATATTAATTCGAGTGTAAGCGTGAATGCAGAAGAACGAATTACACCAACAAATTTAAATATTTAAATATATAATTTGTTTTATATATATATTTGTTAAAATAATGTATATTATGTACGTGTACCAGGACTGCCGGTCCCACGTGTCGTTCGTTGTTCGCGTCACAGTCAAATCGTGTTGTCCGTGGATCCTAATTCACTTTGCTAAGGAATCATGTCGCGTGTCAGTCACCTCATGTGCGAAGGGACTTAGGCTCCGTCGTGTTCTGGATGTATAGCAAGGTAAATACGAATTGCGCAATAAAATGTCAGTCACTTGAAATTTGAGAAACTATGATTGTCAACATTTAAACGTATTCTCAATCAAACACCTGATCAAAGTCGTGAAATCAGGTACATTTATAACCCTATTCATTTTTCACGACGCTATTATATTTGTGAAAATAAAAATTAAGAATAAACAAACAAAAAGAGCGAACGTGTATGGAAAATAATAAATATTGCGTATCGTATATTATAATATTATACATTTTTCCATAGTATTAAATTATTTTTGAATACGTTTTTATTGGAATTTAAAGAGATTTAACGTCTAACAACTCTTAATTTTACAATAAATTTGAATAAAAATAATGATAAAAATACGACGGCTATTCGTAAATTCAATTAATTTCCTGTTGAAAATTATACAATCACATTTTAAATTTAAATTTTACGATTATATGAGATAAATGTTTGTTGAAAGTATTTCACCCAATTTTTGTACAGTAAACTTATTACTATTTGTCGATTTTTATCGATTTTATAACTAGTGTTGTGAGGCAATGATCGATATAAATTAACACGTGTGTTTCGTGATCAGATTATTATTAAATATATACGATAAATCCAGAGTGATGGCGTATATGTTTATAATTTAAAAATATCGCCGAGACCATTTTACCGTATGTGTTGTATTATTTGTCTATTATTGTCGATTCGATAACTGGTACAAGATACGATGGACGCTCGAAAATCTTTCGTTTTAAGGGGATTGCAAGCCATGAAAACTTTACGACAGATTCAATCAATTTTCAAAATCCTTTTCGCATCAATAGATCGATCCGGTACGTTGGAAACGGAAAACGTCCGAATCCCTGAATCGCGCGTGTAATAGAAAGAGAAAGAAAATCGTGGCTCGCAATCCCCTTAATCGTAATGTAAGATTCCCCTACGAGGGTGAAAAAAAAAGGAAAAATTACGAACATATATGGTATAACAATTATTATTATATCTGTTATCTGGCACATAGCAGACGAAATTCTACGCTACTACGTAAAAGAAAAAGACCCTCGCGAAAATCTTTATTATCCACTCCACGTCTAATTACTTACACCTATACGATTCCGCCTACCGGTTGACACTTCTGGTTATCCGATGTAAAAGTATCAAAAAAAAAAAACTGATTGACGTCAGAACCGCGCGCAAACGCGTGCGCGTGTGTGTCCTTTTTTCCTTTACATGTAAAGCGCATCGCAATAACAACACGTAGCTACCCATAATTTAGATCGGGGTGAGTGGTACATGCAATGGCGTCATTCAAAAGGCACGCGTGTGACACGACGATAAGCGTAACTTTAAAGCCAACTTATGATTACATGTTTTCGCTATCGATTGTCATTATATTACATTTATAAACGTGTACGTACTTTTTTCCGGAGCAGTGGCGCACCGAGGTCCTTCTAGATTTCGAGAGGACCGTCGATGGTGTTGTGATGTGCAGCAGCGTGAACGGAAATGCAACAATAATTTCGACCGTGCGGGTTTTATACTGCGTGTATATCGCCTTAATTGGAAAACTAAAAATAAAAACAAATACGCATCAGACAATTGTTTGGACATTTGAAGTTGTTTAAAATTACTATTTATAGTTGGAAATTTCGAGATGATTGTAATTAATAAAAGTTATTTATTATTATTTTTGTTTGTACATTTTCAGTTTATAATTAGTTATAATTTAATGTTCTACAACAGGTAATTATGGCTCTGGTACAGGAGAAACTTGCGGAAAACCCGAACGAAAATTGTCCAATCCTGATTCTTGCCTATCGGATTCGTTTACCTTCTCAATATTATCCTTGGTTCAAAAATTATAATTTTTTTGTTATAGATGCAACTGAATTGTAAAATATTGAAATCCCGTCGTATTTCAATTTATACACAGTAAAGATTATAGGCTATTTAAATAATTACACAACGTAAACACACGTTTAATTACACAGTGCATTAACAGCTCAAGAAGGGTTAGTTTTTTTCGAGCTATATCTTGAAAAAAATATCAATTCTGCCATATTTCGAAGCGTGATAAACAATTTTGTATATAATTATTTACTTTATGAGGCGTAGGTACTCGATATATTTAACGTTTACAAAACAGATGAGCATGAAATTAATCGTTATTTTAACATGTATTTATACAATTTGTACTTCTACGACAAATGTATATAGAGGTCAATATTTATGGTCGATTTCGCGTGGTAGGTTTTTAAACTTGTAGTAGGAGATAAAAAATATATTCGGTGTCCGGAGTCGAAAGAAGATGCGTGTTTTCGTTTTGCGATTGAAACGGTCGCGGTGGATTTCACTAAAAAGTTAACTCTAGAAGCATTCGATACATTATTTGTCCCATTTGAATTTATGCCGCCGATTGTATTTTATTTCCAGGGTCAACCACATCCGAAAGTCGTAAAAACTCAGAGCCTACGTGTAAAAACACAAAACACATAACAAATTATAACAATAAAACAGTTTTTAGTGTACTAGTGAAGTGTGCTCTGTTGAGCTGCTCGAGCCTTGAGCATGTAGTATGTAGTTTTTTTTTTGTGTCAGATATTGAAAAAGAAAATAAGTTTGCTCCGGTATCAATGACGCGTTACGTATATTATACAATATTATTGTTGTGCAGAATTCACATTATGCGCGTAAAACACGGTTATACCACAAATATGTTACTGCAAAATATATTGTACGGTTTAAAGGTGATGTTATAATCATAAAGTTATTTTTAAAATTATTATTATTTTTTATATATTTTAGTTTTGGTAAATAACAAAAAATAGTTATGCACTAGGTAAGAAGTTAGTGCGTGAGGTGACGGTTGATGTTGGAAGTATCATTATATTTTATACCCTTCAAAACGTTGAATTTAGTATTTAATAAAAGAAAAATGGAATTTTTATATTCATTTAATGCACTGTAATAGAATACACGTAAATCGATGAATCTAGATCGTTAACTATGTATATAATTTGTACAAAGACTTGAAAACTGAGAAATTAAATATATTGGCACGTAACGCATTTCAATAGGAAACCCTACAAGCCAAGGGTTTCAACCGTTTCAATAATTGCTTATGGTTTATGCGTCTAATGACGTCGGATTTTTGGCATTTTGTGCGAAAAATAATTTAATGAATTATAATATATTTCGGTCGGTTATAAATACATTAACATTATATAATGTTTAATGTTAACATTTTAAAAAACATGTTCTATGTATTATTATTAAATGTTCCGGGTCATTATATCATTGTTATTTCTTACTTTTTTTTTTTATATCAACAATTATCATTTAGTACAAATAATTATTATCGCAATCGATTTGAAGTATATGCGATATCAGACGCTATGCATTACTTTTTGTTAATCACGTATTATACCCGGAAAAAAAACTATTTAAAATATTTCATAATTTGATCAGCCATCATTTTCACTTTAGATTGTTTCGTTTTTTTAAGTGCTTATTATATCCAAGTACCGTCCATTTATGTATATATACACATTTATAATAATGTATTAAACACTCGAACCATATTTAAACATTCCATGTGAACTAGCCGTAGTATTTTTAGTACTATCTCTATTTTGTTTTATTTATATTTTATTTTAACTTAAAAGCTATATGCGAACGTTTTGAACAAGGTAAACTGTGTCGTGAGGCAACTCTCAAAGTGAGCAGCCCGCTATATTTATATTAATAAAGTAGTTTATTAATTGACACGCACTCAGTATACGTGTATTGTATATTTTATTATAACAACTGTTTGGTACCAATCGACCGAAAATGTGTGTTTACTATTTGTGTATTCTTATTATATATGATAATTTTAATCATTACGCACTGGTATTGTCTGAAACGTTGCGTATACCTATTACAATATTTATTCGTTTTTAAACTTATCTACATATTTAAATCAACAATAAAATCGATAACAACATAAGACTATTGTAATGCTGGAAGTTAATGCGATACACATTCAACGGAAACAAATTGATTCAAAATTATTATTTAATCCGAAAATATATCGAATAAATATGTACGTTTAAAAGTCGAAACCGTAGAGCATGTAAATTATTTTAACGCACGGTTAGTACATAACCGCATTTACCAAAGTGTTAGAATTTTTGTACATCATACTGTAGTGATGTACTGGTGATTCCGACATTCTGGATTCAACCGTTCTTCAGTTCAGCTCACCGATAAAGCTTATATCTAAGATCGGATTAGGATAATTCTGGGCCCGGTGCCAAACAATTTTAGAAGCCAATATTATTAAGTAGGGCGTGGATTTTTATGTAAACACATTATTTTATTGAATGTGAATCTCTCGATTCCGATTAAAAATTAATACATGTCATAACATCCTGAATAATCTGAGAAAACTTTTTTACTTCACATATTTTCATATATCTTGATGTAAATACATATATTTAAATATTTCACCAATATTTACATATTTTGTAAATATTTCACATTTTCCATACCTACAAAGATTTTATTTATACTCAAATTATTAATTAGGAATTCGATTAAAAAATCTCTTATAATAAAAATTCCGATCGTTTCACTATATGATAAAAATAAATATATAATTTAAACCAAACCAAAAGAAGAAGACTTAGTTAATTATTATGAATTAATTACAAATATAAAAGTAAATACTATTATAATTATTTGTTATTATTAAAAAAAATGTTCTAAATGCTACGTAACTGAAAAGACTTAATAAGCAAAATAGCAATTAACAAATTTCTAAATATGCAAGAATAAGTCTGCAAAATAGAAAAAAGCAAAATAATACTCATACTTTGAAATATGCAAAAATATGGAACATAAAATTTCGTATTTAGCTTTTTAGCTATCTAAAAAAAATGTATAGCTCACATAGGTATTTCTATGACCTCTCTCAAAAAAAAAAAAAAAATGTAAATGCTATAAGTTATAAGCCCTAAACCCAAATATTGAATGATTTTTTTTTTTTTGACGTACCGTTTATATAGAAAAAAATAAGTATATAACTTTGTAATTTAAATATTTATTAGCTAATATAAAAATACATAATTATCGTATATAACCATAATATAATAATCTTATGTACAATATTGCTCTATGTTTTATTATTAAATAATACAATATTAAATGTTATTTTACTCAACTTTTATTAACCGGAACAAACTGAATGTTATTATAATGAATGTAATTATAATGTTATTATAATATTATAATGTATTTTATCTAAATATTTCTGATTTAATAAAAAAAAAAAAAATGCTCTAACCACTAGGGGCCCATTATTGTTTGATATTGGTTGTGGGCTCGGGGCCATGGTCCCCCCCCTTAATATGGGATTGCTTATTACACTAGATCAGTGGCGTAGTAAGTAATTTGCTTGAATGAGAAGGAATTACATTTATTTTAGTAAAAATCTGTAAACTGTATATAATTTCCAAAAAAACCTAAAACTATTTGAATAACACAATTAATTATACATACATTATAGTTGGATAACTATTAAAAACAGATTTATGTTTAATATTTATTTAGTACACTATTACGTGTATTCAACTACTGTATCAATATCCGCAATACATTATTATTTTATGGTTAAATCCGGGCTTTTATAGTTTTTAATTTTTCAATACCAAATAAGCCGGTTAAATATGTAGTTGATCGAGAATTAAACTCGTTATTTTATTATACTATTCGGTGAAACATTTTAAACATTTTGTCAAAAAATAACGATTTTATATAGGTTAAATCATTGCTGTACACTATTCGCACATAATTTCCGATCAGTGACTACGATAAACGATTTCTAATTAGAACATGCTACTGCTGCTTGACCAATATTTAATCGAAAACAATTCATTTGAATTATGTTAATAATTTAATTTATTTTATTGTTTACTAAATGCATTCAATTACATTGACATTTACGAAGATAAGACTACAAAATACAATAAATACGTTTTTTATACGTGGAAAAAATACGAAGTCTTCATAAATTAACCGAATACACTTCTACATGACTAATTTAATGTATAATAAAAAAGTATAATATCGATTGTTGAGTTAATTACAGCGGATTAACGGATTGTTATATGTAAATATATTATGATCATCCGAATACGCAAGAGTCTAAAAAATAATAACTCTGCTTGCATTTTCTGAGCTAAACTATCAAGTATCGTTGATAATATTATTTTAAATATCTATAAATAGCACAATAACAGTTAAAATTTTATAAATATTAGGTATAAAATCTCTAGAGAACGGTATTTAATTGGTATTTAGTGAGATATTGAAATATCTCCAGCTATAGTTTTTTGAATAACAGTGAAAGATAAATACGTTTTTGATGAATACCATTAACATTCTAAAAGAAACATTTCAAATGCGCTAACTAGACAAAATTGCCTATCAAGAAAAAAGAAAAATTAAAAAGGAAACGTTAAGAATTATTGATGATACGAAGCAATCCTCCTGGTACAAATCATGTAGACAGAGAAAAAAAAAAAAACAAATAAATTTCACTATTTGAGTTTCAAACCAATGATATGATATAATAATATTGTAAGGCCAACACATTTCTATTGTATCGCTCGGAGTTCATAGCTTGGTGAGTATGACATAACGAATATAATTTTTAACCTTCAAAGCTGGTTGGGAAAATTCAGTCAGGTAAGTCAGGGGATTTTGTTAATATGATTAGATTTCGTTCGTGTGCGTCTTATACATCCTGTGCGTGTTTATATAAAATTATTATAACTATAATAATGAATATATAATAATATTATATTTTGACTTTTGAGCTTGCTGCTGAAATAACAAAACGCCGGCCGTTCATCAATGTCCGCCAAAGCATGTTCATCTTCCAACAAAAAGTTTTTCAAACAAGAATTATTCATAAAGGTCACGGACGATACGATTATGGGTTCGGGTATAAACATCTCGTGATGATATAGGGAATATAGAAATAATATAATATTCACGTTCGGTACAGTAGAAATTAACATAATACTAGGAGTTTGGTGTATAATAGCACAACGTTATTTATTGAAAAACAAAACCAATGTAGTCAATGTTTTTTTTTTTTTTTTTTTTTTTTTTTAAGCGAACAATCTGAGATGTCTTTTTAGACAGTAATATTATTATAATTATTATTATGTACTTAAACTAACCTTTTTATAGTAATACATTAATTATAATATAACAAAATATAATATTTTTAATATTTTTTTCATAGCACGCTCTATATAAAAAAAAAGGTAATATTGGGCACGCAATGTTCAAAATGTTTGACATCCCTGTCGAAGGCTATTGGTGTATGGAAATGGTTTATATAATATTATTTTTCTAACAATAGTCCATGTGTGCATGTACCGTTATCAATTTATTGAGAAATGTGAAGAAAAATAAATAGAATATTTCATCTCGTAACTTTTTGTCGACTTGAAAAGGTTAAAGCGAATACGACAGTTAATATGTATCGCGAGAGGAAGGTGAAAATAATCGATCTTAATCGAAAAACGTGTTACCACCAGGGACTGGAACCGTTTGAATTTATCGGTACCGGTTCCTGTTATCAGTAAAATATAATATTATTTCTTATAATTTTCTTATTATGAAAAAAAAAAATAGGGAATATACTCTAATATACCATGGTTCACTTGTTATTGTAGTATAGTAGAAAGCGAAAAATGATTTTAATATATATTGCTGACAATCAACGTTATCCCCTATAAAATACACAAAACAGTAATACTGTTTTAAAATCTGCTATAACTCGTAAAATTAAATCGTTATGTATCAGAATTTGAAAGATAATAAAGGTTTAAATTAAGATTTGCATACGATAAATAGGTTAAAAATAATTAAATTATAAATAATAGCCTTCGCTCCATATAAGCAGTAGTTAAAAAATATTTATAATACTTGTCAATTGTCAATAAACTATGAATTACAATTTACACTAACGGGTAGTGTATCTATTTTATTAATATCATCGCTTTATTTGAAAGATAATATTGATTCCAATTATGGTATATATTGAGAAAAAACATTTCTATATAATATTATTTTGTGATAAATATACACGTAATAAACACTTCAAAGATATAATTTTAAATGGATAAAGAATAAGGACTTTGTATACTTAAAGGCAGTGATGTATTGCTAAAATAAATCATGGGTATACGATTTATTTCATGTAGTAACTATCTTATAAAATGGTATTATATGGTAGGAGTCAAAGAAACTCGCTCATGAACTACACAACCTTAGTTATGATATTTTGATAACAAAAACTTGATATTAAATGATAACTAATTTGAATTTTTCATTAAAAAAGAAAAATAATAATAATATATTCAATACCGAATCACGTCATGTGTATAACCACAAGTTGTATTATTTATATTTGTCAAATTTTAAGCTATAACTAGATACGGCCATATACCCACGTATCATTAATTTCTCATAAGCTATACGTCATGGATAAAAATAACGTATTGGGTATACGCCGTACACCCTTCAATAAACCACTGGTTCTAGGTATAAACATAATGAGAATGGACCCTGATTATTTATAAACAAAGTAATAAATACAAATAATTTATGTTAAATAAAACTATTCAATTTTGGAACCTAAAAGAACCTTTATAATTTAAAAATTCCGGTTCGGTTCCGGTATCGGTTCCTATTATTTAAATTTTTCCGGTTCCAGAACCGGTTCTTTTCGGTTCGGTTCCTGTCCCTGGTTACCTCTTCACATTTAAGTCGCTTTATCAGTAATTATTTTATTATAAACATCCGAAAGTTCAAAGTACCCCGAAAATGAAAATCGCTTACAACATTGTAAAGAAAACATTTTACAAAACAACATTGGACGTTCCATCCGCGTGCGGACAGTTATTTGCCAGTGATGTAGGTGCTAAATGTTATACAAATTATAGGCGCGTTAATTATTGTGCTCTTTAGGTTTTAACAAATAATAAATATTTTCAGTTAAAAAATAATTCGATTTGGTACGATAAAGAGGTGTTAATACTTTAATACATTATCAGTGATATTTGATTGGTTTATATAAATTGTAATCGTATGAATATATATAAATATACTCCAAAAATTACTTCAATCGACTACACCTACTTGAAATCAACGATTTCCCTTACTACTGCAAGTAATGTACGATCATTAATTATTTAGTCCATTCATCAATAACAATATTACTCTAGTAGTATTTACAAAACATTAATTATGAATATGTAAATTAGTTGTTTTATATTATTTTCTTGAGTTTGCAGTGTTTATATCGATAATTGATATATACGATTGGTTATTTTTTAAAGTAATGATTTTTAGTAAACAGGAAGTTGGTTAAACATTTTTCAAAACATTTACGTTAAATAAATTTCATTAGGATGATCAAAAAATCTAACATTATAATATTCACACGTAAGAGTAACGTTAACTATAGTTTGATTTATAAACATGTACAGGATTATAATAAAATACTATACTGTAGTAATGACGAAAACCATACCTAATTATAATCATGCAGTTAAAATCACAAAAATAGTTACTGTAATTATTTAATTTAAATAATGAATTATGATATTATAATACTAAATGTTTCATTTGCTTTCTTAACCCTAAGCATAGTGATCCCAAACATTCATTTAGCTACCAAAAATTACAATTTTTTTAAAAATTGAACTTTTTAATTTTAACAATAACATATCCATATAAATTTTTTTAATGTAATTATAAAACATTAATTTCTATTAGAAATCTATCTACATCTATAAACTATCATATAAAAATATTATTATAAAAAGGTAAGATTTGCGAGGTTGTAGGTGGTAATTTCTGGATCTACTGAACCGATTGTGAAAATTATTTTACCAATAGAAAGCAACATTATTTGTGAGTGTCATAGACTATATATTACCCCGAAAAATGAAAAGACTTTTTTGTGGTAGTCAAATTTTTACAGTAAGTCGGACGAAAACGTTTTTTTCGAAAGTTGTCTTAACGATGAGAGATATATTATTAAGTTCTAGAGAAAATTTGTAGAGGTTGATAATACTTACAAAAATGTCAGTGACAGCATATGTCTAACTTTTATATTTAAGTCACAAAACCTAACTTTTTCCTCGTAAAAGATTGATTAAATCTTCATTTGTGAAATGTATTCTCTTAATATTACTACTAGCAGAAACTAAAACAAAATAGTGTAAGAACTCTATAGGAAAATAAAGGCAAATAAAAGTTATTCAAATAAAATAACCAGTATTTCAGGTACATTAAATACATTTATTTTATTTTTGTATTTAATATCAGTAAATTATTAATTAAACCTTTTTTAAATATCTATAATAACTAAATAAATTAAAATCAAACTGATAAATCTTAAATTGCTACTAACGTACTCAAAAAATTAATATGTATAAAAAAAACCACTTACCATCAGCATTGTCTTCATGTTAAAATATATTGGCAAAAACAATTTACTCAAAAGGACAGTCAGTGGGAAAATGAACAAATACAATATAGGCACGTCCAATGTATGTTCAATAAAAGCTACGCTTAATACTATCCTGAGAAGCTTTTATCGAGTTCATACACAGATAATAATTAAATTATGGTACGTTTATCTAATCATTAAAATACATAAAATACAAGAAATTCATGCTTAATTAAATAATTTAACAAAAATTTAAAATCAAGTTTGGGCTAGCTAAATTGATGTTTGGGACCACTGTGCTACGGTTTAATAAAAGTCTAAATTTCTTCTGTAACGATTATTGTCATTAAACGTATGTACACACTAAAACACCGATCGCAGTTTTCTCGTATCCTAATATTTTAAATAATACGATTTTAATAAATAATAAGTTATACATCAAAATTCGACACGTAAACTATTATACTAACCATTGTGTTGTATGCAAATAATGCGTTATGATAATATCTACGTCGTACGAAAACCTGGTACTTTTATATTGTATACGTTAAGTTAGCCTCACCCGTTTTGCGTTATTATATTACATACGTCGTACAACTAATCGTTTCCAATAGAGCGCTTACTTACTGACGTCGTATGAACCGTTTCAGTGTCGAACAGGAATCATATCGATCAGTTATCCGATTCTGTTGCAGAAGTGAACGGACCGAAAATGAATACCAAATGTGATATCGGGTCCGTGCGGTTGTCAATGTCATCAAATAACTGCGTTTACCGTACGTGCGTTTCGTTTTGTAAAAAAACGTGGTGTACAAATTCTGCAACAGTTGTTTTGTTTACAAAACGAAGAAACAACCCGAAATAACCTATCGTCACAAACATTCGTATTGACAAGGGGCGTATCCGAGTTAGGTCCCAGATAATATTTATGATAAAGATAAGCAACTAATTAATCGGTCATTTCGAAAAAGCCATTTCTCCACACATTATCAAAACTAGTTTTATGTAATAGATGTGTTTAACTAATAATAATGCATATTTCCTGCAGATCGCCAAATCACAGTTGTTTTTTTATAAGGGATTTTTATAATTCAACCATTTTTCAACTTGCCGTTGCAAATGCCGTAAATGCCGTTTACAAGAATACAATTCATACTCTTCGGTTTGTTCTATGCACATCATGTGTTTTAATCCACGCATAGTCGCATTATAACAATGCGGTGCGTATTAATGATTTAACAAATTGCCAATGGAACGAATAAAATCGTACTCGGAAGGTAAACCTGAACGTCACGAATAATACACGAACCGATGTTAATTAGGTAAATAACAAACAAATTACGAATGGTGGTAATAAATACGGATTTTAATATTGTATATACCACGTACGCGTAATCGAGTCGGTTCACACATTGTGAAACACCGCACGTTTACTTATTCGTATTAGTTGAACTGACCTATATACAGAAATTATTATTACACTATTGATAAAAATTAATAAATTAACATAACATATTTCGATGGTCGAAAATTGATATCAATAAAATCAAAACAGTAAATCATATATATATATATAAATATACATATGTTTTATATGTATAACGACACGAGAAAACCAAAATAAAGTAATAAAAAAAAATAAAAAAATTAAAAGGGATAAACTTGTGCTGCATCCTGACATCACATAGTAGATGTACATCGAATTGCATTTAAATTGGTGAATAGGTTTGGATTCGTTTTAAATTTTTTCAATTATTTAAATTGGATTATTTCATTTTTGAATTTATACATTTATAATATACAAACAATTCCGTGCATTGATCACAATATTTTTAAAATACGATGCAATATATTTTATTGTAATTAAACATTGTTGTATCTAAATCATTTGTACAATACCCATCACGTGTTAACGATTAGAACTTTCGTAAGGTTTAATAATCAAAACATAACTGTCGAATTATACGTAGGTGTAGTTTATTTTATAAACGGAACGAGATTAGAGCACGATGTTCTTTCTAAATATCGTTGGATGACCTTGAGAAAAAAATAAAAATTTCAGAAACTGTTAATAAAGTAAATAACATTCGCAGTACATCGACATCGGGTAATGTACGGTTTCATTCATAGACATACGTGGTTGTTGATCGATGTTTAGTGATTTTAAGGAGTTGATTTATTCATGTAAAGTTCAACGAATGAAGATGTACGTTAATATGTACGTTAAGATATACAGAGAATTACGTTTTTATTTTTCTACAACAAATCATTTTGAACTTATTTACGCATAGTATTTGGAAGACGAGACACAAAATACACGTTTTACATTATATTCTTTTCGCATTGCTTACCTGCACAGTGCAAAGCGTGAGAAAAAAATTACTTTTTAAAACGTGCGCTCATTAGCGAATTTCATTAAACTGTTTAAACACATTGCAAACGTAATTATATTATAAAAAAGTCGCAATGCTATGTAGTGTGATATTCGATGGCTCTGATCTTATTGTTTGAGGAGTTTTTAATAAATTAATAATGAATCGAGAGTCTAATGTACACACACACACACATACACACACACACACACACACACACACACACACACACACACACATACACAATATGTATAAATAAACATTGTTCTTACAATAAAAAATCGTAAAAATGTATTGTCATCATCAAAACGTAATCTTTCTGACTTTTTTTTCTATGCTTTGCTCGACTAAATCTTTGTGCGACTTATCACGTTAGTTTTCACAGCGAAATCAAAATAAAAAAAGAACCCACGCATCATCACAATACAAACGGATAATTATATTTCTTGGCCAATTAAAAGTTTTCAAATTATTCTGTGAAACCGTCGAAGTTTATTGTAACATAATTATGCATACACGTGTCGAATTGACACCGTGCGCTGTTAATAACGTTGAGTTCATCGATGCATTGGCGGCGCCAGAGACGGGCTAGGTAGGGCCATGGCTCTACCTGAAAATAACTGGCCCTACCAGTGGTAGGCACTGTCTGACCTTAGACATAATAATATAATCATTTTTCATAAGTAGAAAATATTAAATAATAGTATTTATCTTTTTTTGAAATCTCATTTTTGGTGGCCCTACTGTATAATTGTTGACCTCCCGTTGGCCCTACCAAGCAAAAAATCCTGGCGTCGCCACTGCATCGGTGTAACGATGTAATGATGGATTCGCGTTTCTTTTCGACAGATCTGTTTGTACAACGTAACGAAAGACGATAGTATACCTATAATTGTACAAATCGTATTGCGAACGTAAGTGTTATTATTAAGAGTATTATTACGGTGCCGTCGACGATGAATAGAATATGAACGGAACTCATGCTCGTTTATGTGTTGCACAACTTTACACAACCGATCAACACGTGTTTTTCGGTTTTGCAAATCGAAAGTGTGACAACGGTTCGAGTGCGCTTAGCAAAACCGAACGAGAAAAAATAAAAACCCCCGTTACACCTACCGGTGCACGTGCGCTCGTATTGTCTGTATTGTTGTGTGTTCGAGAAGCGTTTCCGGTTCGGTCCGGTGTGTACGCGTGTCCGAACACGTTTACTGTGACCGGACCGATATCGGAGACGTGCGCATTCCTCACCGATTCAACGGTAGGGTACGTTGGTCGACGCGTATCGACCGTGAGTCAGCCGACGAAAATGACGCAGAACATTGTTGCGATTGTGGAACGCGGTAGGTCCGATTTCGTGAAACACCTGAACCGCGTTAGCGGTAACGCCGGTCGGTGCGCGAAGAAAGCGGCCGGAAATACTTCGGACACGTTTGTGAGTGCACGTCAATTGTGCGCGATATCCTTAGAACGGTAACGGATCCAGTAACGATTTCGATTTTGGTCGCGTCGGAAAATATGCACTCGTCAATTCGAACGATTTGCATTCGAAAAATATAGAAAGAAAAACGCGCTTCCGAAAACAATCAGTTTGGTTAGAACATCTTTTATTATCCTGCCGGGCGACGGACGACGGATGGTTCCTTAAACGTTGTATTTCACGGTTCGTCGAAACACCGACAAATTAATCAGCGAATCAGTACCGTAGCTATACATTTAAAGCTCCTTTTTTTTTAGTGGGGGAGGGGGTTGCCAGTATTGTTTGAATTCAACTCTGAGTTATTAAAATTTTCAATTTTAAAATTTCCAAACAATCGTTATTTTACAATTTAGGGAACACATTCACGTGCGGTGCACGCACATTAAGGAGTTTACCAATTGCACTTAAAATTACTTTTTCATACACCAGTTGCGCCTAAAAATTTTACAATACCTAAGGAAAACTTATTAGTCAGTTATAATTATATAATAAATGAATACACTAACCGATTTTTGTTCGATTATAAATACTTAATTTAATATAAATTAATCAATTTTATTAACAATATTTTCATATCTGAAGGTAGGCAAAGTTAAATAGCGCAATTGGTAAATGCCATGCCCGTACAAAATTATGCTGTATACAACTCATATGTAATATAAATACCTATGTAATGTCTTTTAAAAAAATATTTGTTAACATTCTACGCAAGATGAAAATCATAATCGTTTAAATATAACTAATATCCGTGCAAATATGGGATGGCGCCTTTTTGAACGGATGGGCTATTGCTCTCGGTATTTCATGGTATGTAATATAAACATGATGCAATACCGATTACCGAATACGCAATTTATGAGTAATTATGTAAAAAATAAAAAATAAACGTAGCGCAAATGAGTGGATACAATACAATCACATCGAATTCGGAAAACGGTGTATTGACGAGAATACAGTGTTTGAAAAGTGATTTTTTTTTATGACGGTCGGGTGGTTTAAGAATATAGAATTCTTGTACGACCTACCGAAAAATCTTGGAACGTGGTCTCTGCCTACCCGCGTATCGCATCATTACATCACTAGCCACTCGTTTACTCTGAGATTATAAAAATAAATATTTTTGGTTCAAATTCGGCTGCGAAGACGTTTTGAACGGGTGTCCTTTGAGTACCAAATCACAATCGGTGTGCGGGTATGTATATGCCGTGGTGACCGACTAATCGCATATTGTTTAAGACAAAAAAAAAAACAACGGATGATGTGTGATATTTTCACTTCAAACTAACGGATATCCGTGTCCACGAATAAACACATTATTATACGCGCACGTTCATTGATGTCTTGCTTTGTTTGTTTGAGTCTAATACCATTATCGGTTTCGTTTACGAATACATCATCGAACCATAATAAATACTTACTATACCGGGTCCGAAACGATGTTCGTTATTTTGTCCAATTAATCGGGAAAACGACAAAGTCTGTGAAAAAAAAAAACGTACGTCACCTCTTACAATTAATTATTAACTGCTACCGATAATCTCGATGACGACAATACAAACCAATAACGCGTACATAACTGGTACCCGATATAAACGCATTCGTTAATTCGGATTTGTCATAAAATTACTTCACCTTTTTTAAACCTTAAAAATACTGTAAACGAATAAAATGTTGTCATTCCTCAATTGAAATATCTCGATACGTGATCTCCGGTGCTTGGCTTAATATATCCGTCGAAGACGCATCCCGCCACAATAGCCGGGCCGATCTTTTTTACACGACAAAAATACTTTTTACCGTTGTAATTCGATACTCGAAGACATTTCTCGCCAGATTAAAAAAGGGATCGAAAATCTATATTATCTATACGTATACAATCCTATTCGTTCGCATCATGTGACGGATGGTTATTGACGAGTAAAACATTTTGTTTTTGATAAGCTGTTACTGTGTAATACGTTTAATGTACTGCGTTCTGGACTGATCGAGGAGGAGGAGCGAAACGTGTTATTTAATAATTTCGACTTAACACGACGAGTTAATCCACGCGCACAACGGTTAAAAATCCAACGCACACTCATCATAGATTCTCGCATATAATATTTGGTACATGCTGTATATAATGTAGGTAACCTACATTTTAATTTCAATTAATATATAGAATATTATTTTCGATTATGTTTGCGTAACAGTATTTTATAAACCGATATAATGGAACTATAAATAACAATACGTGTTAGTTTTTTTTTGTCAATGGCATAATAATTATTATTGACGAATGACGATAGTATTTAGAGTCCATTCACTCTCGTCTTCTATACAATACGTGTAGATAAGGTGATAACTATGTTTTATAATTACACTCGAGTAGTTTTAATTCATAGTGATGAATGAAATGACTGATAGTTTTACTCGACTAATATACTTTTTACACGATTTATATGAACTTGAATTAGTTATTTTATCGTCATTTTTAAGAGTGTTATTTGTTACTATTTATCAGCTATTCATGAAGTGATTTTTTAGTGAAAGACTTATAGTCGAATAACTTGATATAAAATAATTGTGTAGCTTCTATAATTACGTGTATACATATTAATATAAAATAATTAACGGTTATAATAATTTATAAACAATTTCAAAGTGAATAATATCAAATAAGATATATAAAGATATATTACACGAGGACATTAAGCAGGTTACTACTCAAAAAAAAAAAAAAAAATTAAAATAATCCCATCTAATTATCAGTTCAAATTTCGAGTAAAGTATGCGATATAATACTATTATACGCTTGTAAAAATTACAAGCATATGACGTATATTGTAACGTTGGTTCCCACCATTTTTGTTTTTTTATATGAGTCATCAGGTTATTAGAACATTATATGCAATAGTGGCCAGTTGGCCCAAATAATGTTTCGAGAAGAACCAGTTTTACTTTCCTCGCGACAGATTTATAATACACCAGTCACCGAGTATACCGGACCGTTACAAATGAATGTTACGTTACGTGAATTAATTATTGGAATACAAGAAAATATTTCAATTTTCCGATGCACTCTATTATAATATTTATTTTTATTCATCGGGGAAAAGGAATTTATCCGTTTATTAATTTGGATTATTAATAATTCTAAATCCAATCAAGTAATGCTTGGACAGAGTGTTTATTTGTTTTCTTAAAAAAATTTAGCTATTTCGGAGCACCTAACGTCCAACAAAATAATGAGTATCGAATAATGGCCAATAAAGAAAACGAAGGGTTTCGTCAAACAGCCGTAGACTAGAATTTCTTTGAACGGTATTTATAAATATTGTAGGTACCAACGCTCAAATTGCGAGGGAAGGTAGGGAATAAAACTATTTTTTTTAAACTGTAATATACCCAATACGATTTATTAATTAATTTTTTTATATTTATTTTATATATATATATTATTTTGACGGGTAATTAAAGGTACGCTGTGTTTTTAAGTAATAGCGTTTTTTATTATAGCCTCCATTTTTTAACTTTTCAATCAGTGCACTTGTAAACTAAACATTATACACGATAAATAACGCCAGAATCCGCGCTATTCGTTAATTTTGATGGCGGCATATCCTACAGTAGAGGGGAAATGCGAATGCATCGACGATTACAGATTCCACGTGGTAGTACATAAACGCTGAAAAGAAATTAGAAGTACTAACACGCTAAGTACTAGACACGAAGAATTAAAGTAACTCAAGACGCGTCCTAGCAAGCGAACGTCTTGGCATTATGATAATAATTAATCGTAACATTATTACGGCTGCGATCAGTGGCCGCCCGGTCACAGATTTTTCATCAAAAATTCCCGTTCACTACGATACCCTTACCACCATAATTTACTCGGATTCATACCATTTTCGATTTGCGTATCTCTTATGGCGTTTCCTTTGAAATAAATTTTTCATAAAATTCTCGAACTTTCTTAATCGTAATTCTAAATTTATGTTGCAACCGTGTCAACCGCATTGTTTTAAACCTCCCCCAATAAAATTTGGCGCACGCTTCTAAAACACCATCGCACCTCAGTGTAACGCGGTGTACACGTGCGTATTTGTTATCGCGAACAAATAATAATGCTATATGTATGTTCACGCGCTTATTCGAATACTAATGGATCGTAACGAACGTTTTGATGCGCCGCGACACGAGTGAAACATACAATTCGATAGACCGTTCGGCGATTGTCTGTGAACGCGCCCCAGGCACTACATGCTACACCAGTGATGGGCAAAGTACGACCCGCGAAAGTATTTAATCCGGTCCGCCGAGGGTCCACCGACATGGATAGTAATGGCCCCCTAATTAGGGTCACAGAGGTTTTCCAGCATTTCTCATAATTTATATATTTTATTTTTTTACATTATAATTTTAATTTAGGAAAAAAATCCCGCAATCTTCTGAAAATGATCGAAGAAAATAGTTTTAAATATATAAATATATCTGCAGAAATGCAGTTGGAAATTATTGAAATGCAGTGCAATACCGATTTAAAGCAATTGTTCTTGAATTTCACAAAACTAGATTTTTAAAGAGCACTGCAGAAAGCCGAATTTTCAAAATAATTGCTCACGTCCAGAAAATTATGGCGATGTTTGCGTTGTTTTATGTGTGCGAACAAACTTTTTCGACCATGAAATTGCGGAAAAACTCAATCAGAAACCGATTGACTAATGAACACCTTTTCGCACTGCTGAAAGTTGCTTCATCACAGCTGGAACCTGCTTTCGAAAATATTATGGAAAATGAAAAACAATTCCATATGTCTCACACGCCTACCATGGTTGAGCTTCCGAATAAAAGTTAAATTAATTATTATTTAAGGTAAAAGGTAATTTGTAACATTTGTCTGTAATGCTGTAATGTTTTTATAATATTATGATTCAAAGCTTTAACACAAAATGCATATTTTCAATAATTCTGGCCCTTTTCTAGAATTTCTTAAACCTTGTGGCCCCCCCATTAAAAAAGTTTGCCCACCACTGCGCTACACCGATCCGCGCGCAGACATTCGAAACCTGTTGAGTAAACACGACGATCGCACGTGGGCGCCGGTAACATTGCGATAACGTATACGCGGTCGCGCCCGGACCGCGGTCGTGACAGCATCGACGGGCACCGTTATTGCGCGTCCAAGGCGGGTGGACGCGGTGCGGTCGGTCGGCCGCGGTCGTTCAGCGGCCGGCGCGCGACAATAATACGCGTTGTCGATGTCTGGCCGCGGCGCGTGGATTTCCGGGGCCTCGCGCTTGACGGCCGACGAGACGATCGGGCCCGGGGCAGGGGCGGACGTGATGCAAACGTGACACGGCGGTATACGTAACGCGCACGGACGTGTACGGGCGGTCGTGTTGCTCGCGGTGGTCGACTGCTAATAGTCGCGCAGGTGTGTGCGTGCGCGTGAGAACGCGGCGGCGATTCGTCACGGTGCAAGGTCGTGCACAAGTTTGTTCGATCGGTCGACGGAGTGATACAGCGCGATGACCGCAAACGAGTGAGATAACGTTCACGCACTGCCTTCGCGCCACGTCCACGGCCAGTTCAAGGGGGCAGGGGGACTACAGCCCCGGGTCACGGGTTGAAAAGAGACACGACGCATTGACTCGATTATTATATTATTTTGTTCCGAATTAAAATATCGTCGAACAAATAAAACATTATCATAAATTGAGAATTGAAAATGGACTTGGGTACCGGCACACGATCTTAGTGGTCGTCGATTATCGCGTTCAACCCGCAAATTACAATTCAAAATTAATCTACAGCAGTGGTCATAACCAAGTAATCGCCGTGATTACACTGAAGATAGTTTGGTATAGCCATAAAAACTCATAACGCTCAAAGCCCGTGCCGATGTACAGCGATTCGGCCAAAAGTACAAATTCGGTTTGCGAATCGTAAAAACCGATTTCCTATTGATTTCCAATTGATTCGTTAAACGTTGGCCAGGATTCGGAACGCTTCGGACGCGTACTGAAAGGGGGTGGGGGTGAACTTCATGACTGTCGGCATTCGACCTGCGCTTTTGTACCGGCGATCGATTTTTGTAGGATCCTACCGTGCAGTCTTGGAGCGATCAAACACGACATTCGATCGCATCGGAAACCGCGCACGGCCACGTGTATTTCGTCCGACAATTGATAGTGATATTGTGCGATCATCCAGCGGATGGTGATGACGCGGTGCCGGACCGGAAGAGCCGACCGATTCGTCCGCGGTGACGGTCAATGCGGTCAATTGCACGTGTTGCACCGTTTCGCGCGCGCACGCCGCCAGACGGATCCGGTCGACACACGGATTATGGTAATGCGCAAATAATCGTAACGCGAGCACGCGCCCGCGGTCTACGCTCGTAATGTTTTATTTATCAAGTCAGTGGGCGACGACCTTGCGGGTGTTGCCGATGTCGCACGCGGGTCCGGTTCGCCGAGGTCGCGCGCGACTAAACATTAACGGAACGGGAAATGTCCTGCTCGACACGAGACGCAGTTCCGCTACTTCTGAACCGGGTCCACTGTTGCGCTATAAATTTTGCGTCAACCGATGCGAGTGGTCCGCGGAGACCACTCCGTATAGTAAATGTAAATAAATCCAACGTTCGGGACGTTAGAAAAAAAAATCTTTGATCGAATATTAAAAAAATAGAAAATGGATCTATCCCTGATTCTTTTGATAATGCTTTGGGGTAACGCCTTATGCAAAATAAAATAGGTCAAAAAATTGGTTTAGGGAACTGTTAGTATGTAAAATGAATTTTTATAGACACTCGAAAAATTTATAATAGATTCATAAAATATTTATACGAGAACGACTCAAAGGCTGCATCGCAATACGGCTGATGTCTAGAAGAACGGAAGAGATTGACTTGAGAGAGGCGTAAACTTTAAACGTAGAAGGCGTGGAGTAAAAATCGCGTACATTAATTTTTGATTACTTTATCATGCAAACAAAAATATTTAAATATCAAACATTCAAATAATCGTTGAATAACCTATAAGAGATAATTATAATTTATAATTTTTTTTTTTATTCTTGGGGAGGCTTGAACGAAAAAAAAATGTTTGGTGCTATTTGGTAACCAAGCTTAGACTGTTAATTCCAGACATATAAATCGAGAATAAAATGCAGGGTAGAACACGATTCCGAACGTTTGTCCTTTTATGCAACACAATCACGTAGGTACATTTGAAGATAGGTAACAAAAAGGTGGGTAAGAAAAATAAATAAACACGATTGCGTATACAATTGTATGCAACGTTGTTAAATTTACTAATTTCACTGTATTATATCTAATACATGTACAAATCTATGATTCATAAAAAAATTAATAATAAAATAATAAATAAAATGAGGATAACTAAATAAAAGAAAAGTAATTAATAAATAAATAAAATCAACAGTTTTTATTTGAATGAAATTATTGTTAATAAAGTATTAAATTTGGATTCCTTAACATCTGTCACCCAGAGTTGGGCATTAGTCGAATAAAATATTATTCGATTGATTATTTGAATAAAAAATTATTCTTCATTGATTTATTCTTAATTTTTTTTATTGATTTTTATTTTTATTCATTATTTTAATTTGTATTATTATTCGTTATTCATTATTCAGAGATTTTTATTTACTATATTTTATTCATTATTTAGTTATTCGTTATTCATTATTCGTTATTCGTTATTCCCTATAATCATATAAATAATAAATTTAAATCCAAAATAACGATGTATAGTGATAATATACTTATTATTTAGACTTAAATAATATATATAAAGGTAATACATATTAATGTATATAATAATTAATAAAAATAAATTAATTATACTTTTATATTTAATATCATTATTTATTTTATATTATTCATGATTTTAACGAATAAATTTATTCTGAATAATTGTTTTATTAACGAATAAAACTATTCAGAATAATTTTATTTTTTATTCAGTATACCACAATTATTCAGAATAAAAAATTATTCTTTATTCATAAATAAATTAGTTATTCAGGCTTTTATTTTTTATTCATTATTTGAATTTGTTTTTGCCCAACTCTGCTGTCACCTACTACTTTTACTGAAATTTGGAAAACACCTTATAATATAACGGAAATAACAAAATTTCGTTATAACTGGTATAGTTGTTATCATTAACAATAAACATAGGTAATAAGAGCAATAAAACACAAAGTATGTATTAACTAGTTCTCTCGTATAAGTATACACCAATATCGGTATGAAAATTGGCATCAACCTTTAAAACTTTGTACACAATTGTGTAGTTAAATATCAGGTAAAATCGTACGGAATCGAGTAGCTTAAAAAAGTATCACCGATAACGTACGTACGCGATCGTGTTTTACGCAAAATGCATTTTACTTTGTTCGTATTGCTAAGAATTTTAAACGTTCACGGAAAAAATTCAAGACAAATTATTTATAAGATAAATTATTTATTATAGTATTACTATAATTGTAAAATACTTGTGAAAGAAAATCAAATTCTAGGGTGTTTATTATGTTTGTAGTAAAAAAGACGCTAGTCGTTTAATGTATTAATTTGGACCATTTGTATCTATTTATTTTTTTTTTTTTACACGCAAAGTTCACGTTTACGATACACTGGGTAAAATGTACTACCGTATTTTAGGAATCGATTGGTTTTCGAAGTGTATAGTAATCGGTGAAGAAATCGATTTCCGCGAAAAGTTAAAAACCGAGAATCCAACGAGCTTCTACGAGGTCACGGTAATAAATGTGACTTAACGACGTAAAAGTTGCCGCGTGCATAATTCGCGCGAGATCGTGTAACGCGTATTCCGAGTATCTACGCGGACGTATCATAGGCGTCTAAGTTTCATACTCGCAGCGCGTCCCGGTTGCAATAGTTATTTCGACCGAATCTTACGTTACTCGTTCAAATGTTTATGAATCACATGTTGTTATGAAATGCGCTACAACCGTAACAATATTGCGTGGTCAAAGGACATACCTAAGTACTATATGTTATTATTATCGGTGTGGAAAACTACGTGACAATTCTAGATCCCGATCGAATCCGTTTTTTTTCGTACAGCTTTCGGAGTTTATCAATTGCTGTACGCGTGTGCAGACGGTCACGGAGGTACGTCACGGACGGTGGACAGGAGAAATCGTTAACTCTATATAGGCATATATTTTTGGATGACAGACTCGCAGATGTAAATCTACGTTTAAGATGACTTTATTGAAATGGATTTTTGTGAAAAATATTGACTGTAGGAATATGCGCTCATTATTCATTGCTAGGGTTGTAAATTTGAAATATTTCACATGAAATATTGAAAAATATTTTTTTTTACGCTTGAGACAGTGATTGTAAAATGTCATTTAATTAGTTGATATTGTATGATACCGTTTCGGTACAAACTTGGGCTTTCCCATTTAACGTGGTATAGTCCAGTGGTGGCCAAACTTTTTTTTCCTCGGGCCATAAAAAACAACCTTTTTTTTATCGCGGGCCATAAAAAAATGCATTCTAAATTTTTTTTTACGTAAATGCAAAATATTACAGTTATGCAAATAAGTGCTGTAATTTAGAAGACTTTCGCGGGCCAGATATTAAATGATGGTGGGCCGGAGTTGGCCCGCGGGCCGTAGTTTGGCCACCACTGGTATAGTCTATCAGCTGCCTATAAATAGGTGACGACCACAGATATATTTAATATTAATATATATATGTAGTAACGACAAAACCGACTCATTATTATTGATGGCAGCTATTTTTATGATAATATTCGTCTAATAAGTAATAGTTCTAATCGCCTGTGATTTACTTACATGTTACTTTTTAAGTTTTCTGAAGTGTTTTCAGCCATCTAAATTTTAATTTCCATACTTTTTTGAGTATATTAATGAGAATATTATACTTCCCTAATTTATGATTTGTTTAACTATGCAAAGGAGTTAATTTTTTATTTTATTATATTGTTATCTTTAAATAATATATTTATATTACATGAATTTAGTTATTTTAATTTTAATTTCCATACTTTCAATAGTATAGTATTTAAAAATGTATATCTACCTAATGGCTAATTTTTATTTTTTATTAAATTAGAATTATTTAATTACATTATGTTTATTATCTTTTATACATATATATATATATTTATTTATTTTATTTATTATTTGTATATAAATACAATTCAATATTGTACTCCAATATTGAATTGTAATTTTCATCTTTCTTTAAAAACATTTCCAGATGCTGGTATAATATTGGGTGTTTCACAATATTCACAATTAATTTTATAAATATGTGCTTAACTTTTAAAACTCACTAGGTACCGATATATTTTTTTGATGAGAAACTTCTGAAATAATGTGATAGCTGATGAGTAATGGGACTACTGGCAACTTATTTATAAATTCATCTATATTTTGTAAAATTTCTTCAGGTGTTTAAATGACTATTGGTCTTTTACCTCTTAAATCAATATTTATAAATTATAATAACTATAAACTAATATGGTGTTAACTAATTGTTAATTTATATAAATTAGTTTTTATTTATATTTAGTACAATTAATAATACAAAAAGTATTCCATAAAAAATAAAACATAAAGCATTATATTTTTACTGAAATGAAACAAAATTTTTATTTTTTACTCAAATTATATACTTCATGAAATTTTCATGAAAATAAATTTCATGAAATTTTACAACCTTATTCATTGCTAACAAAACATGATGTTACGTGCATTTTGCCAAGTAGTATAGCTACTGTATATTGTTTATCGATACTGTTTACGAATCTCAAAGTAACTTATGCGTTTATATTTTTATAACGGTAAACAGGTTAATAAATTACTAAATTTTTTTCAAGTGAGATTGATTAATAATAATTAATAGCATTTCGATTTTCATAATTTAAACCACGGTGACTATATTTTATACTTAGATTTTATGCTACTGTACAGTATATTGATAAGAATCATAATGTACTATTAATAGATATCAGTGTTAATGGTATAACGATTAATACATTTAAATTACATTTATATAATACTCGTATATAACTCTAAACAAGGCCGCGGCTAATAATATAACTGTTCAGATTTAATATATTATTTGCTAATACTTTTAAACGAAAATTTTGGATTTTTGATTTTTAATACTTTGGTTTTTTTGTTATTTTTTGTACATTTCTAAACACGTACTTCGTTGTATAGCAAATAAAATGTATATATATGCTATAAAGATAAAATATAATTTATAGAAGCGATGATTTATTTAGAGTTCAATGTTTGGCGCAAAAGTGGGATAATAGTGGCACAGGGGCGGATCCAGACTAAGATAACGAGGGGGGGAGGGCGATTTTTAACTGACACCCATGATATAAATATTTACATAGATAAAATTAAAAATATTAATTTTGATATAGGTTATTTATTTAAACAAAAAAGTCTTACAAAAAAAAAAAAATTATATAGTTATAATAATAAAAAAATTTTTTTAGTTATACCAATATGTGTCATAACAATAGGGTTTATAATTAAAAATTTGTTGATTATGGAGGTACTGAACGATTTTTACTATGGTCGTTAAAAGTTATCGGAAAAACCGACAAATACAAAACTTGATTACGAATATTTAACATCATGATAATAGTATATAACTGTGATATCAGTATATCACTAAATAATAAATATAAGTGGTAACATAGTACCAAAATAAGTTTGGTATAAAAAAAAATAGTATAAGATTTCCCTATTTATCCTTGAAGTAATTACGTCAAAAACTAATGTCTGCTATGGTGAACGGGAGGGATCGCCCCATTCGCCCCCTCTGAATCCGCCCCTGAGTGGGCAAATTAGTAATTGTGGTCTAAGTAATTTCACACTGATTATCGAGGTATTTAAGAATGATCCTATTTTTATTAATGTTCATATGGAAACAAAAATAAGTATATCATTTTTAAATTTAAATATTTATTAGCTAATATAAAAATACATTATTGTTGTACATAACCATAATATAATGATATAATGTACAATTATTACCATCGTAAGCAAAAACGCCGTAAGTCGTTGTAGAACGATTTTGAGAAAAACATGTTTTAGTAATGTGCATTTTATTAAAATCATTACATTTTGTACATTATAATTATTCAAATATGGTATATGTTTTCCTATATAATTTTACTAGAGGAATAGAATGAAACAAATATAAACATGATTAAATTAATTTTCAAGAAGATATTTTACTTTTCACGTTACACCTTAGTATTGGTAAAAACTTTTTACACTTTGTTCCTAATCAAGAATGTCGTAAGTAATAATTTCTGATATGTTAAAATCATTTTTTTTTTTTTATAATTATTATTATTATTATTATTATTATTATATTTATTTCACAAAATAAAACAAGTCAATTTATAAACTTAAAATTATTATATACATAATTTCTACAGCATTCATTAGCATATTGGAATATTTTCCCAAAAATGTTTTCGGTTGGATGGGAGAACTTGAGCCAGATTACAGAGAATACTATCTCGTTTTTCTTGTTGAATCCCTCGTAGTTTCATCAATAAGATTGGATGCGAAATTCCATTGATTTTCATAACGTTTTTTCATAAAAAATCTAATTCCGCGTATTCTTAATTGTAATTGCTTTTATTGTACAATATAAATTTGCCACGTCTATCTTGAATGGATACTATGTCTTTGAGTAAAATATTATTTGTTGATTTGGTCAATTTTTGCTGTGCTTTGTAATCTTTCCATAAAAGACAGTTGGTGTACTCCATTTTTTTGACTATAACTTAAGATGTATTTGCATTACTAATAGCTATGGCGAAATCATCGAAGTCGTACGTTTTCTTTTGGCGTTTTAATTACTGCTCAAACTGGTGATGAAAGTGGTCCGCTGACATAAAAGGATGGCCCGGTTCATAATAATTTAAACTTATTTCATTAGCACAGATTTTTTCGGAGTTGACAATATAAATTAGAAAACTAAATAAGCACCAATTTTTATTTTGGCTGCTGCAATTGTCAAGCCAAATCGTTATTGTATTTGCATCTCGATTGCTTAAAAGAAACGCATAAAATGTGATTGTCAAATCTTCTTTATTACAACAAATTTACAAATGATAACATTGAACGTGTCAACGAAACAATATTAACTAAACTGGTCTGTATAAAATAAAGCTAATGAAATATCAAATAAGTTTATTATAAATTAATTTTTCCGATAGTCAAATTGCTTTGCGATAAGTAAACCTATAAGTAAAATGATAAGTGTTAAGGTGGGATCCCACGGTCCGTAGCGCGGCATTGCGCGGTGCAACAAACGCGCTGTGGGATTGGTGGGGCGCGGCGCGGCGCGTCCGTTCCCGATAATTGTCGTTGTTGGTGTCCCGCGTCAAAGGAAAACCGGCGCGGCGCGTGTATTCATATCCCACGACGTGGTGGCGCGGCTTACAATTTTTCTGTTTGGTACATAATTTCACCACTTGCCATAACATAATATGCAGCAGCACAAATCTTTAGTTTTAATTTTTTATCATAATCACCCATTGTTGTATATTTAATTAAATAACAATAAATATGGTAGTAAAATAATAAAATTAAACTAAAACACTGCGCAACATATAAAAAATACAAACAAAAATAACCAACGTCCGTTCTCTGAAAGGAAAAGAAACGCAATGATCAATGCAAAGATTCAAACTGGCACGGAAATTTGCCGCGCCTGGAAACGCGCCGATCCACGCGCCATGGGATCATGTAGAGGCGCGCTCGTGTAGTGGCGCGTGTAGTGACGAAGTTCACGCGCCGCGCCGCGCCACGGGCCGTGGGATCCCACCTTTACTAAGCCAAAATGCCGTCAATTATAATTTGTACTATGTACTAAGATAAAATACTGTATCTTCAACAATACTTACGGCGTTAATACCAAGTATAGTGTATTTACGGCGTTATTACCTAGTACCCACGAATTGATCTACGATTTACGTCGTTTTTGCTTAGGATGGCATAATAAATTGATCTATGTTTTATTATTAAATAATGAAATATTAAATGTTATTTTACTCAACTTTAAACTGAATGATGGACCGGGACACCGGGACATGTCTTTAAAAACGGGACGAATGGCAAGCCTAGGCATACCATTTGTTTAGGTTAAATAATAAATAATCGATTTTAATTATTAACACGTTAATATTGTTTTCATACTTTCCACTGTGGAAATGTATTACGTCGTAACGTTCGTGGGTGATAATTTTTTTTTTTTTTTACGTTTTATTGGGGTTTTTGATACAGGTAGAACTTCGATTTTCAGGGAAAATGGTGGGGATTGGTCACATGGATAAATGAAAACCACGGTTAATCAAAACTTTTTATTTAGTGCATTTTTATTTACTGTTACATTTTATATGAACCATATTATATAAATATAGATGGTCATATTTTAAAATTATTATTTTATTACACTTGTTAAATTAACATTTCAAGTAATCGGTCTTCGTTTTTTGTGATTTGAAATAATTTCTCTTATTTCATTTCTAATTGTTTTTGGAATCATGAAACCGTAGAAATCAAAAATGTCTTTATCCTAGAAGTTCAAAAGGATATCAACTACTTCTATGAATATATTTGTAACATGGTCCACACATTGTATATTAAATTAAAATTATTTATCATCATTAAGGGGATTGCAAGCCATGTTTTATTTCTCTTTTTATCACACGCGCAATATAGGGATTTAGACGTTTTCTATTTCCAACGTACAGATCGATCTGTTAAAGTGGTTTTTAGATCGACTTTCTCACATTTATTAAATTTTTTATTTAACATACCCGAAAATTAATTTTTGTTAATTTTTATATTTCTAATTTGTTCAATCCTATTTTGAGAAAATTTTGGGTGACAAAATCAACAAAGCAGAAATGGTAATCTAAAGAAGACGTTTGACGAATTTAAAACAGTTTTCAAAAACCTTATTGTATCAATTAGATCGATCGATACGTTGGAAATAGAAAACGTCTGAATCCCTATATCGAGCGTGTGATGGAAAGAAAAAGAAAATCATGCCTCACAATCCCCTTAACTTTTGTATAATATACTTCTTACATGCTTATACTTTACTTTTGGTACACATACATTTTCGGAAAAATGAGCACGTTTTATGTCGCCAACACGGATAATCAAGACTCAGTCAATTGAGTCTCTACTGTATTTTATTTTTAAAATATCTCTTTTCCAAGACTTTTCCGTACAGTACAGTACAAGTCGCACTGGGCGTTCATTTCTTGTGTCAAAAATTTCCCAGAACCTCGAGAAAATGATTTATCGGTGAGGATTTATTTTAAAAATAACAGTCCATTGTTCTTTAAACGTTATAAATCGAATCACAAGAGAGTAAAATAATACAATGTAATAATATTATAAAACTCCATTGAAATTTTAGTGGTGATTTAACGTTGGGGATTTGATCATACTCTAGGTAGGTACTATAGGTACCTAATATATACTATAATTATCTATAGTTCTGAGAAGTTATTTCTTTGATGATATTTTAGAAAAAATAAAAAATGAAATAGCAGCAATAACACAGGACGACCATATTCATAGAATTCATAAACAACGCTAATTATTGTCTATAATTATATATTTAAAATTAAAACAATGCAAAAACCGATATCAACAGGTTGGACGAAGATAATATGAATATAATTTCTTATATGTTTTGTTATTAGCGCTGTGCGCGAGTTAGTGAGTTTATGTAAAATTTTAAATCAACAAATAATTTGCATATTGTATTATTAATTTTAACTTTGAAATGTGTTGATCTTGTTCTGTACTGATTAGCAATACAAAAAAAATAATTTTATCATCAAAAAAATAACGGGATACAACTTTTGATTCACTAATAAAAAAAAAAATAATAAAAAAATACACATTATGACGTATACGAAAGATACTAATAATACTAGGTGTGTTTTTTTTCACAACAAATTTGTAAACAATTTGGATGAATATGCAGTCTAACGATTAGAATACACAGTTTTCTTGGAATCTAGGAACTGATTAAGTAGTTTTATCAGTCAAACCTCTAATATAAAACCGTTAATGTATATTATTGATATAAGATAATTTCGACTAATTAGTATTATGGTTGACGAATAAATTAATATTTTAATTTTTTTTTTCGGAATGAGTTTGATAATAATCAGAATTCTTGAAGTGACTAAATACATTATTCGGATTAGGCGTATCGATTGTTAATATAAATCTATAAATGCTCTTGAACAAAAATCGTATTGCAGTTTTCAATGTCTGCAATTGTTTTCTTAACACACGGTTTGGTAATACATTGTGTCTCACGTAAAAAGAGTTACATCTCTTATAAAATCAAAGACCTATTTACAAAAACTTGTGATCACTAATAATTTAGATTTGTAAATTTAACACATGTAGAAATAAATACATTCGAATCACGTGACTGCGATAAAATCAAATGCATCGTAATCAGATTTATTATAATTTACACGCCGTAATGCGTCGATATTATGTCATTATGGACGTATCGATAACAAATAAACGATTACTTACAATTTATTTGCATTAAAATTTGTTCAAAGGATTTTTTTCTCATACTGATTAAAATTGCCTTAAAATTTTTACATGGGTCCTAATCTAAAATCTAACCATAACAACGTATATCAATTATCAATTATTATAATAAGCAGGAGTTCTTAAAAAGTGTACAAAAATAACTTGTTAGGTAGACAACTCATACATACTATACTGGTAATATTGTTTAAATACAACTTGTCATAAATCGAAGACGAATGAACATGTAACAGTTGACGCGGTGCGGTATTAAAATGTTAATATATAAAACCATTGCATTGTGATTCTACGATTTCTCGTTACCGTTACGGCCATGCAAAGGGAACGAGAGTCATTGTCCAGAAATGGGTTCTAAGTATTCGATGATAAATTCCTGTATATGAGTCCGTGAGCAGTTAAAAAAATTGGTTTGGTTTGTTTGTAACGTCATATAATATTATTATTGTTATTATTATGAATCGTTCATTACTAATTTACATATGAATTACATACAGATATCCAACAGTTTTCTGATTAGTAATCACATAAATATGAAAAATATTTCATTTGTTACACGTCTATGCAGTTACTAATAATACATTTCTGGTATTTTACAGATAATAAGTAAAAAGGTTCGATTTAAATGTTGTCATTTCTATAATAACTCTGTTAATTAATGTAAATCATATGGACCGTCGAAAACGGATAAATTACTTTTTTGCGTTTATATAGTGTTACCTGTACGGTTTTAATTTAATGATTGATCGTAATTATAATATTTTACAATTAATTAATATTACACTATTCACCTTTACGCTCCTTTTATGTTAATATAGATATATATGTCTACATGTAACATATGTATACATTTATAATTTTTTAAATATTTTCAAATGTAGCCGATGATGTATAAATATTAATTGCCTTATGTTTCTATGTATGTAGATACATAGACATGCAGTTCAAGATATGAAATTACGCCATAAACTTCTTAAAAATGTTAACTTTGTAACATTGATAATAAAGTATTTGTAATCAATGCTTTGGAACTTAATTTTATTGAGCTATTTAAGGTTATGAGAACACTCAAAACACTATATAGACACGACACACGTAAGCGTAGGGATCAACAAATTTAATTTTGATTTGTTATAAAAATAAAATATTAGTTTGTCAATGGCGACGCTAACCCCCCCCCCCCCCCCCCCCTTATGACATTGTTAATTCTTCCATTTTTTCATACATTTTTAAATCAATCGTTTCCAATACGAACAATGTAAAAAACTGATAACTTACGTATTAAATAAATATTTAGTTGGTGTTGATAAATTATATTTATTTTATTCTACTGCACATATATTTAAACTAATAAATTTTATTTGAATGTTGGATTCAAAGTAAAACTAGCTTGTTTTAAATGTGTTCAAATTTGATAGAATAATTATTAAAATTTTAAATATTTTATATATGAATGTAAAAAATAAAAAATAATTGCATAATCGAAAATAAAAAGAGTTAGTTCAACAATAAAAAAAAATTGAATTTAAATATTATGCCATATTTATAAAATTGTATCAGTGTACGTACCTATATAAACATTTTTGATTGATTTGATCAAAAAGTTGTTCAAAGTTTTCCTTCCTATTTAACATTTTATGCTGTATAACTTAATAAGACGATTTTCCTCAGGCAACATTCAGGCAACACCGTATGACCAAGTTGTACCCTTGTTGATGCGACACGTGTTTAGGGTACGGAAAATATGTCAACGATTTTATTAATTTATAAGTTGATATGTGATAAATATAAGATGTTTAGACCCGATTTTTCAATCACATTTATCCGTCAGATAGCATACGACATAATGACAGATAAGAGAAAATTGATTATTACTGGTTTTTCAAAGTCGGTACAAATCTTATCCGATGGACATTGTTATGGATTGTAGTTTGATGGGTGGATTGCCCGCCCTTAGAACTTTTTTATTCACAATTATAGTCTAAAGCCTAAGATTTTAATATAATAAGGTGTTTGTGCCCATGATATTTATTTGGTATTTTAAACTTTAAAAGAAGAAAATAATTATAAAATTAATATTATAACTGTTGAATTTATTTTACAAAGAAAAAATTCTTTGCGATATTTTATGATATATTACAATTTTTAAATTTCTTCCTTCCCTTAATTGAACTATAACTATACTACCACAGTAGTGAAAATTATTTTAATAGTTGTGCAGTGCAGTTAGGATTGTCAGCTTTTGAATTAATAATGTACGACGATTTTTGTCGTCTCAATTACCATAATATCGAAGACGTAATTAGGATTTCGGAATGGAGAGGGAGAAAAGCCAAAAAAAGTATATGAAATTAAAAAAAAAATTAAAATATCATCACTAAAGAAATTTATACTGGTTATATGTAAAAACATGAGGAGCACGCTCCTTCCTATGACTACGCCATTGCATACTTTAATATACAAAACTGCAATCAATAGAATATAACGATAACTAACAGATGTTTCTATTACATTTTATTAACTTTTTAATTTTTATTAAATTAGTTTATTAATTTTTTTTTTTTTACTTCAACGTAAATTATGTCATGTCAATCAATATTAAATATAAATTTGAATATAATAATGAAATATAAATTCGTATTTTTTCTAAAATGTAGGATTGTCCAACAAAAAGTTAAAGGCATTGTTGAACGTAGGACAAATCAAATTAATGTAGGCCGATTGGTAAATCTAAGGGCTAAATACGAGGTGTGAAATTAAACGCATTAAAGAATCTATATCTTTTTCTTTCAACAAACTTATGTGGATTTATAGCTGTCGCTGTAACCTAGATTAAATAACGAAATATATTGAATTTAACGCCAACATTAAAACTTTCGTTAGCGAGTCTTACTCCAAATAATGATAATATTTGCAGTAAGGTTCAAGCTTATCCATCTCTCATTAAGATTCATACGCTAATTTTATTATTATTTTTCCTGTTGTTAAAATCGTATATGATATTACTTTTTTTTGAGTGCTATGATTCATTTTAGATAAATGATTTAATTACATTTTTCTGTGCTTGGTCATTATTATATTTATATAATTAAATATATATTATATTTGGTATTATTATTATATATTCAGTGGTTTGGTATTTTAGTGTATTGTTAATGTTACCATCTATCGTCATGTTTTATCTGACTTCCTTTTTTAAAGATAATTTTCATAGTGGTTCCTTTCATAATAAAATATTTGGTATTTCGTGATCTCAAAAAGTTTAAAAAAACATTGATTTAATTCATCAAAATGTTGCATAACAAATCTAGCTGTTTTAACAATTACAGTAGGTATTTATTATGCATATCTACTTGTTAGAGCTTAACCATTACTAATCGCGTTTCGTGAAATTTTTTCATTACAAAATATTAGGATTTTGATATTTATTTTGCCATATGAAAATAGGCTACCATTGATTAGGCTGGAGCCCTGACATTCCCCCTCCCCGGCAGTTCTTCCACCGCTTCTTAATAATATATACAAATACGTAAGATGGATAATTATGCAGTATGCTGTACACGATTAGTGTTTAATTTTTTAAAAACATACGTTCCATTATATTGTTGTAAATAAATAATACACACATTATTACAGTGTTGTCATAATGATAAAGTTTAAAATTACGAAGAATGAATTAAAATGTAAATTTATATGTGTGTATTTAATATGGATACCGAGAAACATCGATGGGTGCGAAAACTAAAAATATCATAAATCTTTTGGCTGTAAAATGTTCCCGAAAAACACGCGTGAAAATCTTTTAACTCGAAGCCGAATACACTAGAAACGATGTTATTATAAGTGACGGGCGACAGGCGACAAGTAACAATGTTAGCAAAATTAAAATTAAAGATATACAAAAAACAAAAAAACGTTACCGAAATACGTGTATAGTTTGACTATGGCATGTTCACAATAATAAACGATATTGATTACTGATATTTTTTTCAAAAACTACGTAGAATGATTTTTTATTAAATATACGTGGATTCAACAATATACGTTTTCAACAAACAAAACTGTTAATGCGTTCTTAATGCTAGGCAATTAATACAATCTTTTTAATTTTTTAATTCCTAATGCAAATAATAATCTTATTACTTTACAAGAAATATGGAATTTCTGTGACAAAATATGAATTATTAATAGATTAAGTAAGATTCACAATGCGCATATGTAATATTTAAGTCCCTGTTTGACTAATGGCCACAGCTGTCGCGGTTTTTATTATTATAGAAAAAAAACCATTATAATCAACGGATATGTATTTTATTGGCGTAAACACGATGCATCACGTACTTAACATTAACGTTCGTGTAATAAATCAGTCGATGTCTTTGTATGATTATGGAGCCAACTGCAGCCGCACTACATCGAGGCGTGAATCTAGTCGGTAGTAATGGATTCGTCTGAATGACAACCGAGTATGATTTTTTTGTGGGCAATCAGACGAGCTGGATGCAAATAATTTAAAATGGACTAGGTAATGTTTAGATAAGTCTATTGCGTTTTGTTTCGTTTGAGATAAGTCAATATTGGTGAATTGTGTCGAACTCATGGACAGATGAGTATTTTTAGTAATAAGAAATTAAGAAACCATACTATGATATTTCGAAAGCCGGAAACTCGCTTTTAGACAAATTTTACGCGTACAAAATTAGTTTATATTTTCATAATAATTTTTATATTTATATAATTTAAAACTTTTTCGTCAACTTACGCTTGAAAAACTTTATTCTCAATAATGAATTTAATCAAATCGAAAGAAAAAAAAATACTTTGATTGATAAACCAGGGATGTTTCACTAAAATTTGCTAACCGTACTCTTAATAAATCTTCAACCGCTCAAATACAGCAATAAAAATCACACTTAAATATAATCATCATTTTTAGTACATAAAATGTAATATATAACCCTTGATTTAATTTAAAGATATTATTTAACAGACAATATATAACATACAACAAATGTATACATAATAGATCAGTAATTTTATTTTCATCTTTGAAAAATATAATTTTTGTTTTTTTTTTAGGTCTATGAAAAACTTTTAGAAAAATTTGACACATGACTCGAATATGGTCGGCCACCCTTGGACAGATTTGAAGACGTACACAATTTAATCACGGCATTATTTGAAAACTTAAAGATTTCAACGGGAATCGTCGAACTTCTCTAAGACTCTAAATTAAACTGTTAGAATTATACTCGTAACGGAAAAAGATAGTATAACGTGGTTATAACACGAAGAATTAAAATCAAATGCTAAGAGGGTTCCTAAAAAATAATCATTATCGATAAGAAGTTCAAAATGTATCAACTTACAAATATATTTTGAACCGGAGCGCAGTTCAACAAGAATATCGAGCATATATAAGAATATAGTCATAATATTATCCGCACACCAATGCGGGTAAATAATATACGCACTATATTTCGGTTCTTATGGATTTTTAATTGATGTTTTAACTATCCACCTGATGGCTGTAGACGGTAACGCATGGCAATAATTTACATTTTAGCGTGCACTGAACGTTAATCGGAGTGAAAATTCCAATGAGAAATTATGTTGAATTGACAAGTTTTATCGCATATACATACACGCATACACGTACACGTATACAAAGTGCATCATAATAACTGCAACATCGTTATGTTTACGGCTATGATTTACGTACATACCGCACGACGATAAAACTGTAATGGACAAGTGTTAACAGTGCAATGAAAGAAATCGCGCGACGGCAATTATTATTGGCAATGCCACGGCGGTACACGTCCTATTGGGTGTTTGCATCGACGCTATTATTAAATTATGCATTCATGCCCGGTCCAGGGTAATATAATGTAAAACGGACAGAGGTGTTGATCGGTTTGTAGTGAAATGTTCGTACGTTCCGACGGTGAATCGTCGACTTCGTGATGTGAAACACGCGTACCGATCAAAAAACGATGGTGTACATGTGTACCCGAGTCGTTTGACGCCAAAACAAAGCAACATGTTGTAATGCCATGTACAATAAGCATATTAAAGCGTGTGTATAATCATATTCACAGAAAGGATAGGTCCAGGCAGTGGTGTAGCCAGGATTTTTCAATGGGGGGGGGGGGGTACGGTTTAGGTCTATACAATAGGTAGGTGTACATAAAACATATTATTTTAAATTTTCTTGTACTTTATTTAAAGTATTTAGAATCAAACTATATTTTAATTACATTAAAATTTACATCAACCGTAGTTTTTTTGTTTTGGTCGCTAATTTATTTAGGACATCATCAGAGTTTATCATTATATCACTGTGTATATTCATCATTGCCAAACCGTTCAAATTTTTTTCTCATGTGGTGTTTCGTAAATATATTTTCAATCATTTTAATGTTGAAAAAGGTCGTTCACTGTTAGCAGTTATAAATGGGAGAGTTGCTAAAATCTGTAAAAGTTTGAAAGTAGAAGGAAAAATTGATATGTAACATTTTTGAAGAGCGTCAATAGCATTTTTTTGGTAAATCTTAAGTTCCTGTAAATTTTTGTTGGCAAATTTTAATTTCATTCACAGCTACTATCTAAATCGCCTTAATACATTTCAACTAGTTGCTTTATTTTGTTTTCATATTGTATACTATTAGATGATGGTAAAATAACGTTAAAATTTTCAATTATAGATCTATGAGATAAAAATTATTTATCAATGGAATGAATAAAGATATTCTGTAACAACCCTTAGGCAAATCAACCTGGATATTGCATCTGTTTTTTTGCTTATTAGTTGCACGATGAATAAATATTTCAATGTTTAACGTATCACATTTAGATTTTACATTATTAAATATAATTTCAAATTCACTTTTATTATTTAATCTTAGTTGTTTAATTATATTTACTACGTCATCAGCGGTTTGAATAGCTTCAACCAGATCTATATTCTTTGTCTGAAGAAACTTACTTAATGGTAAACCCAAACTCAACACGTGTCCTAGTATATAAGTTGCTAGTATAAATTCTGGTTGTCTTATAGCACACAGCAATTTGTATGCTCCTGATGAAGTATCCTTATCAAGCCAAGTACAAACTTCTGATAAACTATCAACTATTGCATCAAATAATTTGAGAAACATAATCATTGAGTCATGTCGGTCTACCCATCTTGTTGGACAATTTCAAACGGTTATGGGTTGATGAAGAAAATACACGTCCTATTGATTCAGATAAGACATTACTTTTTTGGGGGTGTTTAAAAAAAATACAAACTTATGATGAGAGAAAAAACCGTTTTTGTACATGATAAATTGATAACATGGAATATTGATAGTATAATAATCAATATGATGTTATGTACACATTATTATATTGTTACGTATCATTTTTCAAATAAGAACGCATCGTTATCAACCACGGAGGGATAACACAATATGAGTAATTTATTGTTCTATAATTGGTCACCATCGTTTATCTACCATGGTCAACTATCAACGACGCCGTGCATACAGGGAATTGAATAATCAAAAAAATATTAAATAAAAACTAATGGGGGGGGGGTTATAACACCCAAAACCCCCTCCTGGCTATGCCACTGGGTCCTGATGTACTGGACATTTTTTTCATTAATCGTATTTGAACAAAATACTTACTGGATAAGTGATGATAATGAAAAGTATGACGATTTAAGATATAAATATGATGCGATTGTAAAGAGAACAATACTAATTTTAAATACATTCAATCCTATAATTTAAAAATTACAATTTTCTTACATCAATACCTATTATAATGAAATTAACTAAAATTGTTTTGATTTTATTATGGCTTATTACGACTTGAAATAAACAACAAATTACAAAATATGAGAATATAAATGTGGATCTTGAAAATCCCCCAAGGTGAGGGAGACAAAAATATTTTAGCATAAGTATCAGGAGAGTACCCAGACATTTTTTATTGGGGGAGGGGGTACAACATTTTTAATCTGTTCTTTAATTATAAATATAATAATAATAATAATAATAATAATAATAATAATTTAATATAATTATCAATACCAAAAAAATTATTGTTATTATACTATAGTATGATTTATACATTATAGGTATATTATATAATCTATAAACTTTGTATATTGAAGATAATGGGAAATTAAAATACACACTATACTATTATTATACTATTTACTATTAAATCTTTGAGTATTTAAAAATTTCAATGGGAGGGGTCTGGACCATTTAAAAAATTATTAAATTTTTATAAAATATTTATAAAGCTCTCTTGAAAGTGTAAATTTTTCTCTGTTTCTTCAATTATTCGGAAAATAGCTTAGTAATTCAAAAAATGACATTCCACCTTACGTAAAATACCAACTAGATACCATTTTTTATCGGAAGCCTCATATGATTATGATGATTTGAGTAATTATTGTTGTCGAAATAGTGTGGTACGAACAAAAAAAAAAAAATAAATAAAAAAATAGAAAAAGAAATAGAAACAAATATTATGGTAAAACGTTTCACGCAGAATCTAAAATAATAAAACGCTATAACGTTTAGGTTGAACAAAATGATTGTTATCTAACATAAATGTTTCTTGTTTTGATGACTGTTATAGATTCTACGAAATTATACATTGCCACGGACCAAGAGGAAGGAAAAAAACACCAATCCCCCTCCTATAACAAAACTGTAAAAATGTATCGTGTACACCGAATAACGCGTTGACTAGACAACATCAAAAAAATAAAATTAAAATAAAAACTGAAACACATCCGGTTTTTAAGATATGCATCGGTACATATTTTCTTTAAGACATCAACCCTCGTCATTCCGTGTGCTCGATGTGGGCATAAATGAGCTCATCGGAAGGAATTCGGACGGATGTGATTTTTCCGGTCATGTTACTCTATATACATATTTCAAACACACATTCACACACACACACACACACACACACACACACACACACACACACACA
>NW_020273613.1:4522605-4587897 GCF_003268045.1 Sipha flava | reverse complement strand
ACACACACACACACACACACACACACACACACACACACACACACACACACTCATACATACTCACGTGCGCGCGTGCTTCGATGAGGCATCACCAAGTCTATGATATAGATTATGCACTATGTATGTACGAATTCAAGGCTGGCCGTGCTTATGGTATTTTTCAACTGACTAAAGTTAGCTAATATTTTTTCAAATGAAAAAACACAACATCAAATCAGTAAATAAAAGTAAATTTAAAAAATTAATTTAATGTTTGAATCCTCTAATTGTTTTTCAACTTAAATTATGATTCCTCACCAAATTTACGAAGATATCCCATGTTATTTTATTGTTTTTAGCATATTATCTATATAACTCATTTGATATATGTATGTACAATGTTAGGTACACTTTACTTATTTTTATTACTAAACACAATATTAAGTGAATAAATTAAGTTAAAGTTAAATCAATAAGTACTGATAATGTATGAATAATATTACGAGTATAATACAATTAAATGAAATTCAAATTTTTTATCGTGACTTTGATTGATTAGCTCGTTGATTACTGGCCTTGCATCGAAGTTTTCATGATGTGATTATGCGTGGGAATTTTATATTATAGGGCTGAAGCGAACAGGGACGAATCGTTCACTTATCCTGGGATATTTGCTTTTGAGAGAGGCTCAACTTGGAATTTTAGTTGATAATATAACGAACAAGTTGTACTTAAAAATAATATTAGTTTATATTTATATATTGTGGATTGAGCTATTATTATGCTTAACCAAGCATAGAAATTGAAATTGAAGAGAACATTTTTAGAGTATAACAATAAAATATATATAATTGATCATTTATCACTTATAGATATTTATATATTTACAATGAAAGTTGTTTTAGATTTAATTAATAAATTTAATCAAGTACAAATTGATAAAAGTAAATAATAATTACAGTGAAACCAGATACTGTTAGTCGTTGACATGTTCGCTATTTAGAGGGAGATATTTTATTTTTATTAAATTAGGATTATAAATTATATTAAAATGTAAATTGGGATTATTTTATTTTACTTTGATTAAATACATACATCTTAAAGATTAACATTTATGAAAGAATAAGTTCATTTTGATATCACAAACTTAACTAAATACTAATACGACAACACATTAGTCACAACATTTCGTCAACGTGATATTATTTCAATGACTGGATGGATATATCTTATAAGATCTATAGATATATAGATCTATGGATCTTAGAAGATAAGATGAACTATACTGTAACAAAATATGTAATAAAATATAATTTAATAATGAAAAGTTTTATTAAGTTATTCCACGAAACGATAATAATTATCATAATAATTATTATTATCATTTTCAAAAAATTGAAATTTCATAAAAATGTCTATTGTTTAGAGTATCCCGTATATAGATGTTTTCTATAGAAAAGTAGTGAAAATGTTTCCGTTCCCGGAAAAATGTCTGTTATAAGGAGGTGCCTACTGTTTAGAGGTGTCCGTAAAGGAAGGTTTCACTGTACATATGAATAAAACACAATATTATATTTTCGATAAAGGGTAAAATATGCAAAATACTATTATTTTCGAATAAGATAATAAGTTCAAAAATTTAATAAGTATACAAAACCTGTATCGATCCTGCATCAAATATCCTTCATAAGTAACGATACCGATAATATTGTTTGGAACAATTATAATAGTAAGTTGTCTCTCGGAAAATATAATAAATGAATCATGTATGTAAGCAGTGACGTATATAAATTTTCATTTCAGAGGGGGCCGATTATATATTTGATTTTTGGGTGGAAGAGAAGGAGGAAGCACACTATTACGAAAAAAATTACTTTAACACTATAAGACTTCTCGACTGTTTTTACACCATCAGAGAAATAAGTAATTTAATTTTTTTAATGATTTATTATTTTTTAAAAGTATAAAAACTACATTGTAATAAACAAATTTTTTATTAGAGTCATTCAAAATTCACCTCATATTTTCTTAAAAGAATAAACATATTTTAAAAATATAAAATTTTAAATTATCGCATAAGCAACAATTTCAGTGACACTACAAATTTTCGGAAACCTCCATTATTAAGACATATCCATGTTAAAAATAACAATCTTTAACAATGGTGTTTTTCATTTTGGAGGGGACCCGGGCCCTCTCAGCTACCCTATAAATACGCCCCTGTATGTAAGTGTAAAGCTCAAAAATGCATTAAAATTAATAATTTATTAATATGAAAATATGAAAATATTTACATTCAATAATTATTTACTTTTGACCGGTGCATTTTTAATCATTAAAATTAGAATATAATTTATTATTATGTAATAATTACAATGAAAGATGTATAATATTGATATTTGTTTACGTTAAAAATGTTTAAACTTTTAGCTGTAATGATGCAGAATTTATTGTAAAATTTAACATCAACTATCCAAGTCTTAATAGCGGATTCTGCAGTATTCTGCAGAGTATAGTAGAAATGTTTAATTCGTTCCTTCGGTGTCTTCTACAGAAAGTAAGAAGAGATTTTACAAGCATATTACGGGATATACGTATGAGAGATGGTTGCGCAACAGTGGCGAAAGATTACAGTGACCTAGACGTGGATGACCGACGGTGAAAGTATTGATGGGCGGGCGGGTGTACACGCGGATGAATCATTCGCGGGCATGCGGTACGGGAAACTCCTGACCTTGCGCCTACATTCGTTGATTTACATATTATATTTATAATAAAAATACCGTGTCATAGTTGATACGAAACCCGATATTCACCGGCGAAAGCACGAATACAAGCATTATAATGTACTCGTATAACAGAAATTGTTATGATACTTTCAGCGACGTATTACAATATATTTATTATACATTAAATAATAACCATTGGTAAACATGTGGAGACCGATCTTTAAGTCGTCATCTGAGGCAGTGACGAATTATGGGACGATAGAGAGCGTTTGGAGGTGGGTAGGTTAATTTTTTAAATAAACACTTTACACCCCCATTTTCCAGAATTTAGTCGAATCGTCTAGAAATGTTAAAACTGTAAACCGTTCATATGTAAACCGTGATTCGTACATTTATGGTAATATTTTATATTTTATTGTATACAAATTTATTATTGTCAAAATATTAATTTACTACTGTTTTTTTTTTGTGTTTTGGTAAATGTTGTTAAAATTTAAATCTGTCGAACGTTGAACATGTATTAACGATAGCGAAATAATAACATAGTTACGCATTTAATTTAAAATTGTTATTTTTGTACCAACAAGTTGGGGTAAAATACGATTACGTGCGTTCGTTATCGGCGATACGTTATGATTTTACCTGTTTTTAACTACACGATTGCGTACGAAGTTGTAAACGTTGATACCAATTTTCATACTAGTATTGGTGTACCTATACGAGAGAACTTAAAAAAGTTTATAAATACTTTGTGTTTTATTTCTTTTATTGTCTATGTTTATTGTTAATGATATCAAATATATCAGATATAACGAATTTCGTTATTTCCGTTATATTATACGGTATTTTCCGAGTTCCAGTAAAAGTAGTAGGTTATAGATGTCACGGAATCCAAATTTAAGCATTTTCAAATAATTTATTAACATTAATTTCATTCAAATAAAAACTGTCGACTTAATTTATTTACTAATTACTTTTCTTTTATTTAGTTATCCTCATTTTATTTATTATTTTATTATTAATTTTTTTATGAACTCTTATAGAATTGTTATATATTATATTATGTACTATAATATGTATATGTATATGTATATGTATTGTATACATCTGTTATCTGTTAAGTAAAAATAAGTATACGTAATCCATATAATATTATTTACAATGATACATTATGATTGACGGGTTTCCCTAAATTTTGTGTTTTATGGTCATGTGATAACAATCGACAATAGTCAATCTATAATCAATAGTCAATTATTTCAAAATAACGGTAATCAGGCCCGTATTTAGATGGGGCACGGATAGGTACATGTCCGGGGGCGTCAAGTCTCAGGGGTGGCAAAATATTTTAGCAAAATTAATTTTAAAAATGATGTACCTAATAAAAAAAAAGTAAAACAATAAAAAAAAGAAAATAGTATGTTTTATTATGTTATAATTTGTTTAATTTGTTAATTAAAAAAAGTATTAAGCGATTTTCATTTATAAGTTATATTTTAATATTAACGAATCTCGATTTGAACGAAATAATATGTGTTATACAATTGTTATTTATTTGTTTGAGGGGAAGGCTAATAAAATAATATGCCCGGTTGTGCCAAATTTTTAAATATGGGCCTGATGGTAATTATTCTTATTTTTCAACCCCCCCCCCCCCCCCCCGAATTTTTTTTCTGCGTCCGTCACTGTATCAGAATAATATTAAAACTGTATTGGATTCAAACATATTCTTTCAAACAAATCATTTTTAATTTATTTTCACTTCTATAATAATTCCGGTAATATCAATTTTTATTGTAAATAAATAAAGTAAATATAATAAATAAAGTACAATTTTTGTAAATCATTAATAAATGCATTTGTGTGTAAAATGTTAAAAAAAATATGAGATATAAGTGAACGGTCAAAAATTTAAAATTATGTGATATTCCAAAAGTCATGACTCTTAATGAAAAGTCGTATGAACGTCGTGGAGTAATACATTTTCGCTGAGGGAATAATAATTTAAGAAATTCTGTAGACCATTATACAACATACGTGAAAAGATGTAACAAACATTGGGAGTTATTTGACGACCTAAAAAAAATAAACCAATACCTGTCAAAGAAACTACTAAAGTTTCAAGTGAAATAATAATGTTTTTAATATAAAAACTAGTCAGTAGAATTTTTATTTTGAAGTCAAATTTTTGTATGTAAATTGAATATTAACAAAAAAATTAAAAATCGGATATTTCTTAAGAAAATAAAAATAATTACTATTTTTATCCCATGCCATTGTTATCTAACATATAGATGTTTAAAATAGAAATAGTATGTTTGCAGTACACCTTTGTATAATACTAATAATGAAATTATGAATATAATGATATAAGAAGTTAAGCATATAGAATTCTTCTAAAAATATTTTATATTTTGTTAATATAACACTTTGCTAATCAATAAAAGCAGTAAATTGGTCATTCAAATTCATACAAATTACGTAAAAATTATTCGCAAAATAAATTTTTGTAAAACGTGTATTTTTACTGGTGAGAGGGGCTGGAATAACTGTATTCCAGCCCCTATCACGTAAAACGAATTTTTCTCGGTGAACGAGCTCCGTACAAATTCTAAAAATAGTTGTACAAATTCATATAAATTACGTACTAATTATAAGCATGAAAAAAAATCACACATTTTTGGATGAGTGGGGGCAAGGTAATGGACGTTTTTATTATATGTATATGTATTCTATATTTAGATAGATAATAGATATATAATAGATAATATATATATATTTAGATTATAATTAGATAAATACAGTGAATTTAGTAAATTTGACAACATTGCATACAATTTCATACGCAATCGTGTTTATTTATTTTTCTTATTTACCTTTTTGTTACCTATCTACAAACGTAGTACGCAATCGTGTTGCTAAAACGAACAAACGTACGGAATCGTGTTCTACCCAAAAGTTATACCTACTGATAGAATAATTGATATTCAAATCAAGTTTGTCACATATATTAAATGAATTAATTAATTGTCCAGAAAACATTTTTGCACCCTCAAAATGGGTTGTAAAATGACAACACTCGAAAAATAAATAATTTTAAAAAATTAGCGCGATAGCATCCCATGCAATTTAATTTTGTCTTTTTCACAATTTTTCAATACATTATAAAAAAAATATTAATACATGGTAAAATAAATATTTTTCGTTTCAACTGGTATTTTTGCTGACGACACATTTTTATATTTACTAAAATATACGACGATCAACTTTATACTGTATAATAAGCTACAAAAAGATTAATGTATTCTTTTTTAATACACTAATAACGTGTTAATATGTTGACCGCCGTGTGCCTGCCGGCGGTCATTTGGTAAGTTATTTCTGTACGCCACGGCGTATTTCATCGGGATTTCTAAAATGTTATCGTCGATAGTACTATTCTATAGAAAAATAAAAAGTTTTTTTATTAAAAATTATTATAATTATCGAAATATCCAATCGAATTAAAAATTATACCATTCGATGTGTTATTATCTCCTCTACGCCATGATACAATAATATAACGATTCATTGAACGCCATAGTATAAATTCACATTTAAAAATGAACAAGAATATGGCAGCCCGCGTCCACATGGTGTGGATGTTATAATGTAATTTGACAGCCGGCGACCGGCTTAAATACTTACTTAGAAATAAGTTTCTGGTTAATTTGACTGCCGGCGGGCACTTGGCGGTCAACGTTTATGTAGATAGAGTTTATGTAGATGTATGGCTACGATTACTAAACGATGTTTTTAGTTTATAGGCATGCAACATCACCAGCGTCATTGGCTAATTCTAATTTTCATTTTGACTTTCCTACCGATAATTTACATTTTTCTGATTATACATTTGTGCGGGTCTTCTTCCGATACAATGGACAAATTTGATCGAGTTATTCGAAAATCGGTATCTCGTGAAGCGCCACCGCGTTGCGTTTTTCGCAGTCAAAATGGACCGTGCAATGTTTTAGAATGCATTCGTGATTGATTCGTGTAAAAGAGTTAAAACGGACGGAATCGTGTTGTTTACAATGTAATTCCTGCCACCGAACTCCGAGGCTGTACAGATTTTTGGCCGGCCCGGCGCACAGTTGCTACACGATAGATTGTGTTATCATGATAGTATTATTATTGTTTTGGTTTGCACAGTCGAAAAGGTTTCGAGTATGGCGGTGGTAAAAAAAAAAAATTGAATATAAATTATGTAAACGTCGGTGGCCGTTCGACCACACACGCAAAGCGTACACGCACCACAATGTCTTCAACGCGCCAATAATATTCAATAATAATAGCACGTGTGTATACGTAAAACCAGAAGCACATACAGACACACCGACACACGTGTATATACTTAGGTATATATTAATATTTTATTGTTGTTATTATTGTTTTCGGATGGGTTTTTATGAGAAATGTTCAACGATTATTTTTTTCCACTAGCGCTCCGTCCGCGTACTACGCGTGCCGCGATTTCCTGATATATCCGTCCATCCGTAATATAGTAATATAAACGCATAGGTCGGTGAAAAACAGTATAGAGCGCGAGGTCTGCGAATTCGCGGTTTTTTTTTCCTGTTCTTTTGATAATCTTTTTAATCTCATTGTAATCGTTACGTAATTATTGAAACCGGGATTCATTTTTAATTTTTTTCGATCTGTAGAATTTGCAGATTTTGTATTTGTAGATTATGTACGGTTTCACGCAACATATCCACGTTCACTATCAGTGTTGCGCTGGACAAAATCCAGACTTAGATTTCGAAAATAGCATGCATTGGGTCCGGGCGTATTTTATGGGGTACATGAGTTGTCTATTAGCGTTACCCAGGAAGCACTACGTGGAGATAGCCTAGAATGACTCCTAAAAATTTTATTTTTTGTTACGTTAAGTTAACGGTCTGATGTAAAAATTATTATTAAAATATTAATTAAAATTATTATTAAATTAGCTTAATTTTAACTTAAATATATTGTGTTTTTTTCTTTTTATTGTAAATATTTGTATTATAATAAGTTAATAATAAGTTTAAGCTAGGGAATAAGTTTAAAAGACATGTCTTTTTTTAAAATTTAACCGGGTCAATTCTTCAATAGAAAACAAAGCATCTTTTCTCATACGAAATTTTATTTTTCTGCTGTTTTTTTTGATTGACTTTATGGCTAAGCTTCTAAGTGATACCTTAATTTCACTCTGAATTCCAAGTAAAATTTCTATTAAAACAAAAATTTTAGGGTGAGCTGCACTAATATTATCATTTTAAAACTTTAAAAAAGATATTGGTGGGGACTCAATTCGAGTATGTGCTGTAATGTTTATTTTTTCCTTATTCGTAAAAATATATTTAAATTTTTTAATCAAGTGCAATATTGTATCGTTGTCGAGATGAAACAATGAATGACTGAAGATATTAGTACATTGTACAAACATAATAATTAACAACGTTTAAACATATATTTTCTTAGATAGTATATATTACAAAAAATAGAATTTAAATTTATTTTTAACAAAATAAATTATTTATCAATAAAAAAAATTAAATACAATTAATGTTATATTCAACAAAAAAATTAATAAACAAATAATAAGTACTTTACATCTATAACACTAAAGAATTCAAAATTTAATTCACCAAGACGATTTTAACTAGATGTTAAAACTAGAATAGCACCACTAAACAATCTTTCTACAGGTGCTGATAAAGGAAGAGTTGAATTATACTTTAAAAATATTTGTTTGATAACAGGATATTGGTTTAATAATTTAAGCTCTTTTTTTTTTCTTTTTTACATTTATTCAAATACCATTTAAATGCGTTACTCAAATAATGTTTATGGAGTCTTTAAATTATCCTATTTTAAGCTATAAATTATAATCGGATACATCGAGTTGGAGTGCAGACCACATTATTTATGAATAATCTTGATGGCCATGATTTTCATCTAGATGAAAGTGATGAAAATTATATACCAATTTTTGTTTTTATTTAAATAAGATAAATATATGAAGTATATAAATAAGGATATTTTTGGATGCGCGTGCGTGTGTGTGATAACGTATTAATCAAGTAAATAATAATATTGTTTTAGCTTTGCTGGCATTCGAATATGCGTAGTCGTCAAACAGACTGATAGCCCATTTTACAAACCGTGTAAAATATAATTACGCGACAAAATTATTATAACAGTATATTACGAACTATCGGAAAAATGTTTGTGTCTATTACATTACATCTGTAAATATTTCTAGTATACTGCGTATTACTTTTATAATTGATATAAACATACAATTAAAATACCACTCACTTATTAACTTATCAGCGTACAGTCAAAACTAGTACACCGATTCTTTAAAACGTTGAGGAAACGTACATATTACAATATATTGGCGCACCAAGAAAATATTGCTTTGATTTTCGCATTTTTAAGGATAGAAAAAATATTAGGTTCTAGACGTATTTATTTTGACGTTCTGGTTACCTAGGAAATATGTTAATTTTAATAATTATCGATAGGGGTAAATGTCAATTAATATAAATAGTATAAAGAATAAAAAATAAATATCACCAAAATGTATGAAAATATTCTTTTTTACCATGTAGCTTTGTTCATCGAAATAGAAATTACTATTATCTAAAACTGTATAATACTCGTATCTTCATGATAAAAGGTTATGAACCTAACCGAACGTACTTATTTAATAAAGACGATATTGATTTTTTAAAAAAATTCTCTGTTGTATTAAGAAATAGACCCAAACAAGCGTGTACATAAGGGTGGGTTTTAGGGGTCCCCCCAATATTCAAATTATAACGATTCCATCATACACAAAATGTTGTCCCGAATATATTTACTTGTATGTAGTACACCTTTATCATTTTAGCACAACTGCTTACTATTGTTAATGGAATTCCTTTAATCTTATTATAAACGTAAGTAATAAATACGTTTATCGATACTGTCTGAAGAAAACAATTACAGATTCAAAAATACGTGTTTTTATGATTAAAACACGAAAACAGGATACAAATTTACAGTCGAAACGGTAATTAAAATATTGTATATTTTCTATCGATAGATTTGATAGTTAAAGGATAAAACATGTAAACAAAATACCTACTGATTTTTACTACTACACACTTTTTTTTTACAATCTATATTTACATATTATAAAATAAGTAAATTTGGTGATTTTTTTGAATGACGTGAAGGTGAAGTCGCCTATTGACGACATTCAATAGAAAGTTTTTAAGGCACCTCGATGGGTTATTTGGAATTTAAATAGTTATTTAAAACATTATTATTTATACCGAAAAAATGTTTCTGTAAACTAATAACAGTTATGTACAAAGTTCGGAATTTGGATTTTAAAGTATTTTCATTTGTTTTTCTTTAGCAAGGAAAATACATTTTTGCTTTTAACGATTGATTTTATATGATATTATAGTTCATCAATTAGATGAAATAATTATTTAGAAATTATTCACTTGCTTGGAAAAAATTCTATCTTTTATCCGCACATTAAGTATATTGCTTGATTGAAATATTCGTTGAGTTAGGGATTCCTCAATAAGAAAGCAATAAAAATTAACAGCATATTTTAATCAATAATAATTTGATTATTTTTTGAAACTGTTCTTGTGTTTTTGCAGCACGTATTGTATTTTAGATTTTATATTAATGTAAACAATTGTATATGTTCATGTTTATCTAGTATTAGTACTGTTTACACATTGATCCATGTATTACGTATATAAATATTTTACTTTGGTTAAAGCAATGGTATATGATTAACTTTGTACTTCATCTTAACTAGTGGCACAACTAGCGGGTAAGTTGATAAAGTAAAACTTTGGGGCCCCTTATTTATCGGGGGCCTTCTAATAATAAAAGTAATTTCTTGACGGACAAACAATAAAATTAGTTTTCTTCCTATATTTTACTATAAACATTTACGTATAGCTTAAATTATATATTTAAGCTATAGTTATACTTTTATTGTTATTTTTAATATCTTATAGAGTATATTAATTATGTGTTATTAATTTAATAATATTATAAAATTATCACCATGAATAAATAATAAATTAGAGCCAAGAATAGTGTTTTAAATATCCAATTTTATTTATGTTTATTCGTTATGGTGACTTGACGAGCCATAGCCGATGTACGGGGGAGTAGTGTCACGGAGACGGTTACTATTAACAGTAATTAAACTTAGGTTAAGCATTTTGTATATGGTTTCTTAGAAAGAGCTTTTGAAATATCAATACTGATTTTATCTTAAAAGTTTATAATATTTCAAAAAAAAATTAGTTTATAGAATTATTTTGAATTTTATGAAAATGAAATTTTTAACAATACAATGGCTTTGATTACTTTATGAGAGTGGTAGAAGCGAGGATTTCTCAAGATCATTTACATTTTTGGTTAGAGGGCTTCATTTTATATTTTACTTTAGGGCCCTCAAGTGTCTAGTTGCGCCAGTGATCTTAACGCATTAGAAATTAATTTCGATAATTTTATAAAATTGAAACTAAGGACTTGGAAGTAAACTTTCTGTATTTTGTAATAAATTTACTGGTTTCGTGATAGTTTTTAAATATTCTGTTTAACATTAAACAAGTTAAATTTGAGTTAAACTTCTAATTCTATATAGTAGCACTCACATAACAAATTACATAGAAAACATACAGTTTTATATTGCTAATACATTTTTTTGCGAGTTGTTTTGTTTTGAACACAAATATTTTTATCGGCAATATTGAAAAAGAAAATGTTAATATTTAGTTTAAATTATTCCGATAAAAATTGCATTAAGTCATTATCTATACGAATTATTAAAAAATATTTTTTAAACTGCAACCAATGATGAAATAAACTATATACTACGAATATTTCATAATATAGCTATTTCATAGTATAGCTATGATGGTGTCCTACTGCATGAGCAGTTATAGTACGTGTATAGTAAACACGGTTAAATTTAAATAAAAATTAACTTACAGTTTACAATACATTTAATTGTAACATCGCTCCTTGATATTGTAATATTATGATATTCATACAATTTCAGTGTTTGTCATCTGCAGGGGTGGATAGACATAAGGAAAAAGGGACTTTCCTTGTGGGCCCCCGCCTTATGTTATGTTGGTGGCCCCCTCGATACTATTAATTTTTTTATGGAAATTTATTATTATTTTTTTTTTATAGTTAAATTATTTAAATTAAATTAGGATGAGTAAATATAATACATTTTTTAAAAGCAAATTTTTTTTTCATTTGGTGGTGGTATAATTAAAATATTTCCCTATAACAAAAAAACTATCTATCCACCTCTGGTCATCTATTTAATAAAAAATTAAAATGTCTTATTATTAATTGATGTGTCCAATGAACTTATACTGCATTTACCAATTTCGATATCAATATCTTACTGTTGATAAGGTTTTTGATAAATTATTCAAATATTTTTTAATGGTTGGGTTGTATCCATCACATCGTTTTGAATGATATTTTAACATTAAATTATTTGAGTATAAAATAAGAAACGATTGTTGTAGAATGCATTTAAAAATGTTGTATAGTCGAGTCAATTGAACTGTATGTTAATCGTCGTATAATTTCTGTGTATCGGTAATTTCGTTAACGATTCCACGTTGATATTCAAAAATGCCAAATACTCAGATATGCTTATGCCTACTGGCCAGGTTGATATTATATGGTAGGTACATGAAACAAATGAGTACGTATTACTCAAAATATAATATTTAATACAATAGTTACATTATAATAGTTGATTTAATTTGAATAATCTACTTGATGGTTTAACACGAATGTTTCGGCGTGTGGTTAACGAAACATAGATTTGGCATTGACCTAACCTTAAAAATTATAAATAATAATAATATAAAAGTGGTCGTTGTAAAAAAATAAGCAAGAATGGTGCACATAGTGCAGATGCGTTCATAATAAATCGGGGTTTAGAATAGAATTAATGTGTACACGAATGTATCGTATTAACATAAACATGTATAACGCGCTTGGCGTACAGTGCATATTGATTGAGAACTTAATCGTTGTGAAATGTAATTTATATACTTGACAACATAATATTTTATTTTTATTTTTTTTTTTCCATTTAACTTTTGGCTGTTCTGGGAATTGATGGGTGGGGCGTATCTAGTGGGGGAAGGTGTAACGGGAAAGGTATAGGTTTTTTTGTTAGCTGGTTATGGATCATGTGTATGGCGTAGAGGAGCATCATCGCTCAATTTTTCGGTAGTTGCATCCATCCAGTATGAAACTGTCCGAAATGCCATCGAACACAGCTCAAGCATATTAGCATACCGATAGACATTGTTGCTGATCTGCGACCAGTAAAAAAAAAAGAAATAACAAATAAATCGTAAATGTCATTTTTTCTGGTGTAATCAGGCCCGGTTCAAATGTTTACTCACACCTAAGCAAATTCAAGTTTTGCCGTCCCATACATGTAAATACTACATCAAATATTTTTTTTTACATAAGCAACACAAAAATATACTTTATTCTGAAATAATTATATTTATTTATGTGAAGTTAACAATTGATTAGATCAATACATTTGTAGACAAGTGAAATGAAACCACTACTAATTTAAATAAAACAAAATAATTTACAGTCTATTTTTGCTACACATAATTTGATATGAGTAGCTACTAGGAATTTTAATCTTTTAAGTAAGTTGTCCAATGCGTAATAACATCTGTTGCTCATTTGAATCTATTTAAGTATCTCATACTTCATATTATTTGATTGGGTGATCATTGTACACAGATATTTAAATTCAGATACTTTTTTGAAACTGTAAGACCCTACCTTTATAAACTCTTCTGCTGGTCTTTCATCCCGTCATCTTCTTACTTCCATATATTCTGTTTATTTTTGCCGTTGTTATAAGTCTTTCGTTTAGACTTTTCACTGTATTTGTGCAACACTATATCGTTTGCATACGCTAAAAGACTTATTGATGTTCCATCCAATTTCGCCCCTTCATCTAGTATGTATTCATTATTCTAACCTTACCGTATGCCTGTGTTCACCAGAATCTCTCTTGATAGTATGTTACCAACTTTGAATTTTACCATGGTATTTTTTAAAGTTGCCTTAATTAGTCCTATAAGTTTTTGTAGGATGATGAAATGTTCTAGAATTTTTTAAATACTTTCATTGTTGATATTATTATACGCCTTTTTTGAAGTCTACAAAAAGTGTACGTAGTTTTTGATCAAATTCACAAGTTTTCTGAAATAGTTGTCTAATAATAAATATTTGGTTCATTGTGGATTTATTTCCTCTGAAACCCATTGATAGTTTCCTATTATATTTTCCGTCAAAAGCTTGATTCTATCCAGAATGCAATACGATAGAATTTTATAAGTCACATTCACTAAGGCACTATAGATTTTACATTATTTTTTAACATTCTTTTTGTGTATAGTAATGCTATATTCCAATTTTTAGGGATCTCTTCAGTATTAATTATTTTTCCAATTAGCTTATAAATCATCTCAATCATTGTTTCATCAATACATTTTAGGATTTGGTCTTGAATACCATCTTCGTCAGGTGATTTATGATTTTTTAATCTCTTAATTTGTTACTTTATTTCTTGTACCATAGAAATTTCACATCTGCAATGCAATTTATGGGTTGTTCTTGTATACAGCCAAAGGTTTCTTCAGAGTCTTCTCAAATAAGCAACTGTTCAAAATATTCTGCCCATCTTTCCGCTATTTCTATCTTTTTTTGTTATCAGCTCTCCATCCTTATTTTTTTATACATTTTTCATGTCTTTTATATACTTTCCTCGTTCCATTCACTTTTTGGTATAATTGTCTATTTCTGTATGCTCAGTGATTTGATTTTACCATTTTAATATTTTTATTTGTGGGCTTCCATCTTTTTTGTAGTATATCTTACTCTATTGAGTTGTTTTGTAGTATTCGCTAACCATTTTAATCTCACCTCGTTTCTTCTTATTAGGGCTTCTTCACACATTGTGTTAAACCAGAGTTTCCTTTTAGATCTCTTTTATTTTCCGATGATTTCTTCTGATATTTTCATAATAATGTTTTTTTATATTTTCCCAACGAGCTTCAATGGTATGGGTCTCATTAATATCTGTTAGCTGTGTTAGTCTCCCCATTTCGGTTTAAAAAACTCTACATATCTCTTCATTCTTGAGCTTTGTTATTTCATATTTAACATAGTAGGAGCTATCAATCTGTTGTCTCGTCTTCAGTTTGATATTGAATTTCCCACCTACTAGGTAGTGATCTGGATCATAGTCCGCCCCTCTATATACTCTTACATCATTGACATTATTCATAAATCTCTTATTCACTAGAATATAGTGAATTTAATTGTCATAATGTTAATTTGGTGACTTCCATGTACTTTTATTTATATCATTATGGGGAAAAATTGTGCTTATTATCTTGAATCCTTTGCAAGTTGCTAGATCTGTCAGTTTCATACCATTATTGTTTGTTGTTTCATGTAAGCTATGCATCCCTATAGTAAAATTAAAGAACTGTATTTTTCCTATCTTCGCATTCATATTACCCAGCATAATTCGTATTTTACTATTATTTATTCTCGACAAAATATTTTCTAACTTTTTGTAGAATTCTTCTTTTTTCTCTTGTGACTTTTCCTCCGTTGGTGCATGTAAAATTAGAAAAACTATGTCAAAGAACTTGACCTTCACTATATGAATAACCATTATATGGTTGATAACTTTAAAAATCCCTTATCGTAAGCATTAGACTTTTGTGTACTGCGAAATCTACCCCAAACAGTCATCTTTCATTGCACTTGTCACATGTCATACAGAATAGTGGTCATTTATGTCTATGGTTCCTTCGTCATTCCATCTGATTTCCTGTAGCACTACTATCCTGATTTTATATTTTTCAATTTCCTTAACTACACTGTGAGCTGTTCCGGGTTGAAACATTGTTCGTAGATTCCATGTTCTAAAAAGTAAATCCTGTTTCCTGTGTCCGTTCGATTTTCTATCGAATCTATATGTCCGAGGATTATTGATGATTGGTTGCTGAACAATGATTTTTCAACAAGGTAGGATTGTTGGCCCTACGCTTAACCCTTGGATAGGGAGTCCAGACCAACCCTTCCAAGTCAAACTGAAGGCTATTGTTACATACTTGCAGTGTGTTGGGTAATGGGTGTGCCACATTCCCTACGCCATATTTCTACTGGAATCGTCCGCATGGGACTTTCCACCAATAGGAGATCGGGGCCCCGGGTTCGCCTAACCCGTAGTGCTAATTACTTAGTATCCCCTGAGAAAATTGTACCAGTTATCATAATATTATCAGTTGTAAATTAAATTACTATTATTACTATGTGATTGAAATGATATTAATCGATAAGATAAAATTTTCGTAAACTCATTAAATAAAAACCAATTTGCGTTAAAAATATTTGTACACCATATAGGCCAAATATATTATATGTATTTAATGCTCACCTACTATACAATAGGACGGAACACAGAAAAGATAATCTGTTCGTTTTTTTAGCATATTTTCTGTACACGTTTAAAAATCATTTTTGATCTCGGCCTCTGAAAACACGCAGTAACGCTTCATTTGAATCTTATTAAAAATCATGCCTAATACGGGTACAATGGGAAATAATCGGTCACTGTTATTACATCACTGATTGTTCCATATCAGTTAACCAACCGGACCAGATAATATCACTGGTGTCTATCATCAACTATTTATTTATTTAATAAATAATTTACGACCACCCGATTCTTATTTTGTTTCAAACGTGTGATCAGTGATTATTTAGAACTATGCTAAAATAATTATAAATAACCACGTTCATCAATTTTTTAATAAGAAATCCTGAACTTCACATGACTTTTTATTGTACAGCACTTATAAAATCGCTGTATTTTTGTTAGCGCATTGATATATTTGTTTTTATTTTATCGTTATGACTATGATCGACTGCACGATAACTGTGTATTATATGGATTGTAGTTCATGATTATATTTGACATACTGGCATTGACTAATACAGACAAATGGTAATGGAAAACGGGAAATTGTCCTTCGTAATTTATTTTTTTTTATATAAAATGTCTTCTAAAAACCGTCAAATATACATTTTTTTTTTTCAAAACCTACTGTAACGGCTGATTTATCTAATATTATTCAAAATATTATATTAGAAGAATTTATTTAAACTAAGAAAACAGTTTTTCCAATAATAGCTCTTTGCACAGTGATATTAGTAGCCCAAAAAAAAAATTTGTCTTTTACTCATAACTATTCTGATATAAGTTTATTTAGTAAAAGAATATTTTCACAAAATCATATATTAATTATATATGATATATAATTATATTTTATATATTATATTAATGATATATTAAATAACGTTTGGGAATCGGAAATAAATTATAAAATTCCAATAAAATCTCTTATTTCTGGAAAAGATAAAAAGTGAACTATTTTAAATATCAGTATTCATGTGATTTCCGTGTATGTTGTGTTTAACAATACAAGATAATTCATTTTGCAAATTTTGTGTAGTGTTTTCAAAATCTTAAAGTGGAGTCAACTCTCAAATATTAGGCAGTCTTGTGTTAAAGAAATTTGATAACTGGAAACACGCAGATGAAACATTTAAAAAACACTCGTCATTAGAATATCATAAATAAAATTTAATTAATATAAATTGCATATTTACATCAATATAATACATTAATAGAATTGCAGTCATCTGTTTTTTTAATATAAATAATGCCTATTGAAAAAATGTTATTTTTCAGGACTTCTCCAAAAAAAAAAAAAAATTGAAAATCTGCCACTGCCTTAGGGTGTGCCATTGCACACCCGGCATACCCAGTAGATCCAACTACGGAATATGTTATACATATAATATATGTATAATGGAATATTATATCGTCACGCGCAAGATGAACGCGTGCCCGGGGAAACAGAGGAATTTCCGGTGAAAGTATCAAAGATCAGATGCCGTGGATGTCCGGTGTACCTGTAACGTGCTCATGCTTAGCAAGGAGTTAAATTGCAAAAGCGATTAGGCATAAAATCTGAATGCGTATCGATGATATTGAGTTGTCTACATTTGGAAGTTGTTCTTACACATTGGTAAAATCCAATTCACCTATGCTATAAAATATACGTGGTGTTAGAAAAAAAAGTCAACGCACGTCAATACGATGTATTCGTAATGTTTCGTTCATATAGTACCATAATTATACATATACAAACATATCTAGGTGATGCCGATGCATTTATGATCTATTTGGATGGATAATATCGATTTCTTCGTGCGATTTGTATACAAAATACAGTGGAATTTGCATATAACGATCTTCAAAGGGTCTAGAGAAACTGATTGTTACATCCATATCGGCTGTAGCGGAATTTTAAAAAATGAACTTGATATTTTTGAATAATTGTTTCGTTAAACAATTGTTACCATATAACATATTTATAACGAAGAAGAAAACTACTTTTAATATTAATAGATACCCCTAAAATATTATGTTTACCTATTTATATTTATGATTTTTTTTTGAAATACAATAAATTATCGAGGTTTTTTATAATTAGAACAATACGATTTTTTTAACAAAGCTTGTGATATTTTTAAATGATATTGATACGTTTGGAATACTGATGTCAATATTCATCGAAACAAATGTACCATTTTAATCAATAGAAAAAATGAATTTCCTAGATAAAACGGTTCTTAAATATAATTTCTCTGGTATCGTCGTCAATCTGTTCAATTTTATCCTCGTTTGAATTAATTTTTATTGGTATGTACAGTTAGAATATCATAAATAGGTAAATAAAAAAAATCAATTTCCATTTCCATATAATATCGTTTTATCCGTATTACGGTTGTAACCAATATAGTAACTCGTATATACTGAATATGAGAAATAAAACCAATCAAATGCATTGCTATGAAATGATATACCTAGAATATCGTAAATACTGAAGTGACAAAAATCTGAAACTAAAAATTCGGATTTCAAATTTTAGATTTTATGCTAAAAATTCAGATAATTTCGGATTATTTCATTTTAAACGAATTGTAAAATAAAATTTCATTTTTAATTATTATTATTATTTTTATTATTTTTCATTGAATTTTTGAATTATGAATTCGAATTTTGTATTTTTGTACTTAATTTAAATTGTTGAGCTTTCATGTTGTGACGGTTTTGAAATTATATTGATCGTAATAGATTTGTTAAAACTTGTTTAATTCTAGTTGTGATTTATTCCTGAATTGTATAAATTTACTTTACTTATTTTTTAATGCATTAATTTCATTCAAAAATATATGTAGTCATTATGATCTGATTATAAATAATATATAAAAGAATCCTAATTTACAGTTGTAAAATCTAAAATTCTAATTAAGAATGAAATTCGGATTCTTTTACTATCACTAATCTTTACAAGCGGATTCGTTGTATAATAATAGATAATGTGTGCCGCGTGTCATATACTCGTACGCGAGTACGCCATGATACATCGTGTATACTTAGTAAATCGCAGTAAATGAAATGAATAATTGTTGACTATGTACATTCTTGAGATGTTTTAAACGTTATACTCCGGTACTCCGTATTTGATTATTGTATGACGTTTCATAACAATGGTAAGTTTCCAACGTTTTGGAAATTGTTTACATATATATTTTTATTTGGAGAATAAAATCGTATTCATACATATATTTACATATAAAAATTATATGCATAGAGTATTTAGTGTTGTTTTTGTTTGAGTTAACATTTATTTAGGAGCTGTACATTTTAATCTTTATTTAAAGTAATTAACATTCTATTTTTTTTCTATATTTGGTATAAATCGATAGATTTACTTACTTTCACTTAAATTTAACGAATAATAATATTAATCCGTTTTTGTTTGACTTATTCCGGTGAACAGAACTGATTTTCTCTTTTGTTCCATTTACAAAAACCAATATTTTAGTTCATTTAATTTGTGTCAGTGTAATAATAAGTATAGTGAATCATAGATATCCATTAAGAAGGTTTTAGTTATTATAGCATGGAATTCGGCTGCAACAAACGGAATTTTAAATAAAGCTATTTTAATTAATAAAAAATATGTACTTCTTGTAATAGATCACTTGCATAAGTTTGTAAAATTATATTATTTTGTTATACAGTTATTTGATTTGAAAAATGAATAAAAAATTTTCCAAAAAGAAATGAAGAAAATGTTCGAACATTTGAAAATAACGAATATACCTAGAATCTATAATATTTATAAATTAATATAATTATGATAGAATTATTTGTTTGCAAGCAAGCTTGTAGTGAGTGGACGAGAAGTGTATACTAAATACACAAGAAATGTATATTATTATATATATTATATTGTACTTTAATATCATGTATTAATATGTTCGTCTGTGTATTATTGGCACTAGGTAGATGGTTTTTATGATTTTGAATCGAGTTATCTATTATTATTCTCTTAATAATAGCCGCGTATTGCATATTACACACTAGTATACTTATGCACTTTGTGATTATGGTTTACCGATCGATTCCTGTAATCAATTATATTTCAAATATGATTATACCTAATAATGGTAGGATGCGATTGAAAATATTCGAGTGCAAAAATGCAAACTTTATTTTTTCACTTCCGTTTTGATAGAAATTACTTCATATTGTATTTGTAAACGTATTTTACTATAAAATAAAATATTGGAGACAACATCAAGATGTTAAATTATTATCCGACTGAATTTCCGTGATATTCGATACGTGGTAGTAGTGTTGAAATTTTAAATATTTAATCCGATGAAAATCTTTTAAAAGACCCTTTTTTCTTTTTTTTTTTAAAAATCTTTAAAAATATTTATATATTTTATTTACCGCCCAAAAACTCGGTGGCATTCTGTGAGTATCGTTATAAACATGTTTATTACCTACATTATGATTTAACATGATAAACATTCATTAACATATATCATATCATTAACATAATATATGATCATTCATTTGGTTTACAAATTCGTTTTAACTAGTGGAATGACACTAGATTATACGCGAAATGTGAAACATGATTTTTTAGATTTTGAAATATTTAGTCATTGTAACTTTATTAAAAGTGATGCGTCAAAGGAACATAATTTAAAGTGTCACACACCGAAATCCGGATTTAGAGTAAAATTCAGATATTCGATTTCAGATTTCAGAAATCCGGATTATTCCTATCACTGGTTTCTACTCGTCAGACGATTGCCGTTTCCTTATGTATAATCCTAATACAGTTCTAGTACTACGAATTTCGACTTGCCGTCCAACGCCCGAAAAATTGTATTGCACTTAGGTATCTATGTAGTATAAATCAGCGGTTCTCTAACTTAAGAGATGTGCCCCTCTAGGTAAGTATGATAAAATTCCAGAAGAGCGGAATGTTTTTTAAAAAAAAATAATGAAACATGAAAATGTTATTTATATTTAATCGACACATTATTAAATCACAATTAATTGGAACTAAGCAGTGCCAAACCTCTCATTAATTCCTATCTACTTAATAATAATAAAATTAAAGCTTAATATTAAGAAAGTGAATGTACTATAATCTGTTTTAATAATTTTAAATAATAATAATATTTTTTTCCTAAGAAATATATTCATTAAATATTCAAAATAACTTCATTGGTTTTAATATTATCAGATTCATTCAATAACTAACTATGAAGAAATGATTTGAATTGCTAAAATTTAGACCGAATCTGTAGAATTAATATCCAAGCAGGAAATCAGCTGCTCAAAAAAGTGGAATATTTTAAATACCTAAGCAGCTCAATTAACCAAGACGGCTGCATCATGGAAATGAGATACAGAATTACAGGAAAAGTTAATTTTTATTGATAAGAAAAAAATGTTATGCACCAATAGCATGAGTATTCGGGTGAGGAAACGCTTCATAAAATTGTGTGTATGGAATACGGAGTTATACAGCTGCAAAACCTAGGTACTAAATAAGGCACAACAACAAATCCTTGAAAGCTTTGAAATGTGGTGTTGAAGAAGAATCCTGCGGGTGAGTTGAATGGAACTAATGAAAGCATAATTAGTGAAATAAACGAACGCAAAGAATGAACTCCAAACCATTAAAGACGATGAAACATGATTGGTCACATATTGAGGCACCAAATCGAACTAGTTTATAGAATAATAAAAGGGAAAATTTAAAGTAAGAGAAGCCAAGGACATTTGAGAACTTCATTTGTCGATCTCTGATACTGGACTGTCAGGCTACATGGAACTAAAGAAGTTAGCTGGAACAGGAAGAGTGAAGAGCGAATGTCCGACTGCGAAACCAGCCATAGATTTAAATACAAGAAGATGATATATATATATATGTATATTAAGCATAATTAAATCTTATTATGGTTGAGAGGATGGCGTGACAGTATTAAATAAGATGAAAGGAGGCATCTACTTCAAAAGGTCAAAATCTTGGTATAAATTAACTTAAATTTTTAAAACGGTCGGGCGAGTAAAATTTTTAACAAGCATTCTTCTGCATAGCGCGTCGCACATCATTGAAATGGAAATCGCCGTCCATGCATTATAATCGGATGCAAAAACGAAATGTTGATGATCTGCTGGCACAGCACCTAGATACAGGTCTTGAAGTACCACCCGAAAAACGTGAAAACGTAAAAAATCGACTACGACGGCGGACAGACGGTCGTCCGTGATTTACGGCGTGTGAATCCGATCGCAGTGACGTAGTTACGAACCGGGTACGGTATCCCAACAAATCGTTTTCCTTGTCTACAGGAATATATTATGCATCGTATGACGTACTACTACTACTACTACTGTGCACTACGCGTACGATGATAATATGTGTGTATAACGTTCTCAATGAACATTACACGATGCAGTGACGTTTTAGGCGCGAGATAAATGCGAATTTAACGCGATGTATCTAAATGTTATTGATGCGTCGAGAAATCATGCGGACGTACACATTAATATTATAATATTTACATTACTTGTACGTGGGTTTATTTTTTTCCGTGGCGCGCAAGTAAAGTGTAAACACTAGCGCTTAACACACTTGTGTATGCCGTATATGTATTAGTATGTAACGGCTCGCCGTATTCAGTTATATTAATATTATTGTTGTTGTAGTGGAAAATATTTTTTTTTAATTTTTTTTTTTTATGTAATTTATACTAACGAGTACATCTTCGAAAAACGATTGTCCGAAAAACGCGTTTGCGTCAAACCGTGCGGTTGATTACGTCAAGATTCCTGTACAGCGGTACTTTACGTAGTTTACACACCAGTTGGGTTACCTGGCCCCGCCCGGGAGATATTTCGACGTTCTAGATCGGAGCGGAATGTACCGTTTCGATGTAAAAAATAATTTTAGATAGAACAACCGTTGTATTTATTTATATTAATTTTATTACAAGCGTTTTAATTATTCAAAATCAATTTATCAAACAAAAAAAAACATTACGTAAATTACAAAAAAGTAAAAAATCCACTCATCCAACCCAAGAATATTTTGACCCTTGAAAATATGATTTTTGAAAAGTCATCTTTAAGTGTGCACAATTAATATAGTATAACATAAATGTACATAAATGTATAAACATTCCCTGTGAGTTATCCAGTTAAATGTATTATATTTCATATACTTATAACTTTTCTTGTACTGCATGAAGATTTCTCCAATCATGATTCCTTTATGGACTAAACGGAATATTCAGTAATACCAAGAATCTCATTAGTATGGGTATAATTTACATGAATGAACTAATGATATAATAATAATAGTGCATTCCGATTCTTAGAAGCTAAAATAGTATCGACGTGCAATGGGGTGATGGAATCTACGATTAACAGTAAACTAATAACAATAATATTAACTTTATCGGCTTTCCATAGAAATTCTGATTTAAATATTAACAAAATGTTCAAATTGTTTACTTGTTCGAAATTCAGTTCACTAGTCTCGAAAACTGCCGTTCACTCGTGATGTTTAAGTCTTCAAAATTACCAACAGCTTGATGAATAGTTTTCTTCGTCCTCTCTTTTTTTTACCTTTTCATGATTGCAGCGTTGGTTATATAATTAGACCAACAATTTGAAAGTGTTATACCTTTTTATTATTTTCCAATAAATTTCAACAAATTCAAACATTTTCCAAGAAATCGAAGTAGAGTTCATCGGAATGTTTTATCACTTTGTGAGTACCAGCTTCACGTAACTTCGGAAATATAACGTTTAATTGGTAAAAATGACTATTGTTTTCTTATCTAATATTCATGTAAGCACAAAGCGTAAGTATACGTGATATAGCCGTACGGTCTGAACGTTTCGAGATCATTTTTGTGAAGTGCGTTGCTTATGTTGTATAAATAGTGCCTATGTTGACCAAGTCGTTTCAAAAACGCGTCGTCCTTGCGGTCAGCATTCGTAAGATACACCGACATCGTGGTCATTGACCACTAAGATAATATACCGCGATATCACGAAGGTTCTTTACGAGGAAACAACTTTACGTGGTGGATATTTTTTCTTTTATTACTTTAAATTTTAGGTCAACGGTCGTTTTGTCGTCTGCTATTTTCCGCACGCATGTATCAGAGGTGGAACCAAAGTTAGATAACTGTGAGCCAGTTTATTTCAAAACGCCACTTACTAGGGGCTGAAATTGGATAATAATTATATGCCTTGAAAAAAAACATAATATGATCATATAATATGTGTTTTTAAGTTTATATATAATCATTAGGGTTTCGATTTCAATGCGTTTGCATATTTTTATTGGAATGTCTTATAAGATACTTTCCAAGCTACAAACGTGTTTCAAATATTTCATATTGTAACCACAATTTTTTTTTTTTTTGAGGATTTTTATGCATTTTAACTTGATTTTATACTTTTTATAAACATTTTTATGTTTTCAATGTATTTTTTTAATTATTTAAGACATTTTTGATGTATTTCTCCTTTTATGATTAAAAAAATTTAAATGAATATTGTACTACGTAATGTAAATCAATTTCATTTTGAACTATATAACATCAAATAATCAACCAATTAATGTGATTTTGTGATTTTTTTTAAAAGGTAATATTTTTATATTTTAAGGAAATTTTATTATTTATATTTATATTACGCCGAACCCTATAGTCATCATTGAAAATATTAAAATTTATTTAATTGTGTGGAGAATTCCGATTTACATGGGGCCCGGCATAGAGGTACTTTACTGTACAATATAATGTAACCAGGGAGCAAAGGTGGCAACTGAGGCATTTAACCCAGTCTATTATTAACTAAACCTATAGTCGGTACACTTAAAAATATAAGAAGAGGTCAATGTTATCAACAAATATTAACTATGGGTTAGCTGACCTCTTGAACTTTCCTAGATCCGTGTCTGGTGTATATAGTGTTTTGTACCATTATAATCGGTTAAATTATTATCATTTTAATTTCACCAATTGCAGTGTGCAATTTACTTGTGTTTTCGATCAAGTTACTTCAATTTTTACCATCATCCGAACGTCAGAACTGTATCGCCACCATAGACTGTCGTTGATCACACCGGTCCTGTGGCGCGTACAAGTGGGACCAGTAATAAAATGGCGTCGGTTTTTACCGAATCGATAGACAGTGATTCATAGGCTTTTTAAGAACCGTAAGTATATTCATAAGTTACAACTCATTTTCAAGTAGGTACACACGTCACGTGATGCGTATATTATTTGAATACCGATCTATTCATGTGATTGTTTAACCCACCGTTAGTCATTTACCATTCCATCGAACAATGATTGATGGTTATGGTTAAGGTTTTGTTTTTAACACAGTCGAATGTTAGTCAAAATGTAAAAAAGAAAATAATAATAATAATAAAATATATATTTCTGATACGTCATGTAATTATGCATACCTACTAGACTCATTTGAAGGTAATCGAACTGTATATTAATTATTGTGTTATATGCTATTAAGTATGGAATTTAATGTATAACAATTATAATAATTGAATAATAACTGGATGCGGTTGTACTGTGTGGCTTTGCAGACCATCCGTTTTATAAAAATATTAATATTTGCTTACGAATTAAGTGAAAAATAGACTTTGGAAAAGGTACGCATGAAATTGCATATGGTAAATTAATATTAAATTATTTGTATAAAAGTAAAAACAATTTGGACTTTTCAAATTTTATATTATCTATCTGAATGATACGAACATTTTATTATTATTTAAAAATCTATTGATGACTAATAATTACAAAAAAAAAATAAAATAAATAAATATATTTTTTTATATTATATACATCAAAAATTTTTAATTTTTCAAACATTTGATAAATATAAAAATATCTAAATATATATTAAACATAAAATTTATTTCAATTTAAAATTAATTATTTTTTTTAAATGTTCAATAAACCTAATAAATTATTAATTAAATATAGAAATTGTAAAATTTTTTATAACCAGCAGTTTATATAAATATAATTAAAGTACGTATGAATAATAATTTAGACTGCCTAATTTAAAACTAAAATTTTCAAAACATTTTTAAAAATGATTGTAAAATTTAGAATTTTCATAGAATAGGACCTATCTACTTAATAGATATACATATTTATCAACATGCTATTTAGAGACTATTTTTTTCATAAGATTTTGAATTTTTTTGAAAAATTTATAGATATATGATATTTTCTAGTTATGTTAGTTTTTTTTCAAAAAATAACAATTTAAAAAAATAAATAAATTCTGTATCCATGATGTAAGCTTACTAAAGAATATTTTTATTTCTATATACATTATTTTATATTATATGAATTATTTTTTATAATTATTATTCATCAAAAATTTTGGAACCTAAGTAAGGTAGGTGTATAATCAAGACATAATTTCTAGCTAAAGTAAATATGCTACGATGCTTATAATGGTACTTGTTGATTTCGAATTCGGTGTACGTGATACTTTTATTTTGTATTTAATGTGAGCTCTTTTTCGTTGTCCAACACTAGTGGAACAAGATTTACATGTATAATTTAGTACTCTTGTTCTTGTATTATCGGTACACGCGCAAGTTCCATTTTCTGCAGTAAAAATATGAATGGCTGTGCTCTATAAATATTATAATTTTTAGCTGTGTTGCTTTTAACTCCCGAGTATTATGTACAGGTCTTTTGGTGCGATTTAGGTTGTAGTTTTTTCTATTCATTCTCATTTGAGGAAACAATAAAATACACCGAGTCCTTAATTTTTTTTTTTTTCAGCACGTGATTAATCATACATATACATATATTATATAAACATCAGTTTCCACTTTTTATCAATGGTGCTCTTTAAATTTTTTGCTTTATGCTAAACATAGTGAATGAATAATAAGATTATTTTGAATCCCGGTTATACGATTATGGTAAAAAATCAAACCTAGTTTTGTGTTTGCTATTACGCGTCATTGTATACGTATACGTAGCACATTGTCAATATTTTGTTAGATCTATTCCAAATATTTTAATTGAAATTCATCATGAGTTATATTTTATATTCATAATCATAAATTTAGGAACAGTATTTTCCATTTAAATTATATTTTTCTCAATGAAATACTTATTCGATTCGGTAATAATTTTTTTTTGATAATGAACGGCAAAATGGGATGATTCACAGCGGATAAACTAAACCAATAACATAAATCGATATAACATACATTTTATTTTATAGTTATGTTATGGGTGTATTGCGTAAACTAACATAAATGATAACGATAATGATTTGAATAATCATGTAACTGTAACTAATCAATTATTATTTTCTCAATTTTTTTTTTTTTTAATTTAAATTTGAACTGCTTATTATAATTATATAGAATTACTAATGAATATTATATGAGAAATTATAATACAAACTCGTAATAATATGCAAATCCGACATTTTACAAAATTGATTAGATTTGATAATTAAAACTATATGACATGGGTTTCCTCCGGAACTATGTTTTAATCTTTATGAATATATTTAAAGAATTAGGCAAAATTACGATAAATGGTCGTTTTTATTAAATTATTACTTGACTTAGTAAATAATACATTTCATAATTAAAATATTTTATTAATACCAATACTTATCTTAAATCCTAGGAATAAGTAGCATTTTAATTTTAAGATTAATTACACTGAACTATCAGGTGTTAAGATAGTTTATATTTTAGGTATTATACTATAATCATATTCAAATCATAAAATCATCACAAAAATGTTAAATTCTTGGCAAATGTATTGTTACATTGGAACTTTTATGCAGATCATCAAATATAATTAACAACAACGATAACATGATAGAAATAAATATAATTTATACTTATGGAATTTCAAAAATATGTAATAAAAATATACAACACAATAATTATTAATTATTTTAGTAAATATTATAATTATTCTATAAATATTTAAAAAATTAAATATATGTATAATTTTATTATATAATATTGTAAGGGAAGAATATTAATTTAGCCTATTCAACTGTAATAATTATCCAAGATTTGCGGTAAAATAAATACAGTAGAAGTTGTTTATTAGGAACACGGAAAAATCATACAATCGCATTATTTAAACAAAAAACAAAAACCTGTCCATAAAATGCGTTAATATAATTTTAAGTTATTATACTAAATATGTATCAATTTCATTTAAATTCACTAAAAAACTTTATTATACAACTACTCAAAGTAAGTGGGTTGAAGGGGTGGGGGAGGTTCAAGGGCGCCAATACTTCTAGCGCCGGCATTGCGTTGAACCATTGCGTTACGCTATCGATATTGAATATTGTTTGTGATTTGATGTAATGTACACGTGAACTTTTTTAGGCATTGATACATAATAGATACTGCACTGAGACGTTAATGTATTAAAATTATTATAATTATTGTTATTATTAATGAAATTGCATACATTGTAAAATTAACATTTTTAAACACAAAACGCACCAAAAGGACATCTTTGATTACACATGTAAATTAATCTATTTACAGACATATCTAAGTCCGTGTGTAAGTATGATAACCATAACTACCATAAAAATAAAAATACAGAAGAAGTCACTAATTAGAAACACAGATAATCGATACAATCACTTTATTGAAAAAAAAAATGTATAATGATGGATCGGCCGTATATTAAAACATTGTAAATCAATGGGATTATTCAAACAATACATCGATTATTTGAAACAATTAGGACCAAGTTTGTCGATAAATTCCGGTTATTTGGCAATAACCAATGTATTGTAATAAAAATATACTTTATCTTATGTCATTACTATCGAAACCAGTCGAACTCTCGGAATAAGTGTACAAAGATTGAATCGATCTGGTTTCAAACCTCGGTTTTACAGAAGTTCCAATAATAGAAGAGATCTGTAATGCGGTTTTGAATCCTTGACAATGACGATGAAGAAGAAAACAGCAAGACTACATGAAGTAAAGAAATCGTTGAAGCTCTAAGTGTCTTCAGGAAAGTAGTCCTGTACCGTACGGATTAAAAAGACTGGCCAACGTTATTCTTACGAAACCATAATTATCAAGTTACTTAATGCAAAACAACAGACAACGATAAACACATATTTTACTTAGCATATTTTGATAGCACTGCCACATATCTTACGAAGTACAGTTGTTTGCCATATCTTGCGCAAGTATTAGACAAAGGTGACCAACTTATATTAATTATAATAATAAAAATGAAATAATACACCAATATAATAGGCGCTAGACATAGAGTCCCAGGACAAAATTATAATACTAGTAAACAATGATAATAATAAGTTTAGAATAAATTACAACAGGGTGCCCAATATATATATATATATATATATACGATGTATATATATAAAAAGGATTGAAAAAAATTTAAATTAATAAATAATATCACAACGAGTATATAAACAATTACAGCATTGAAAAATTATAGATATAATTGATAAAAATAATTAAATCAATATGGTCCACGTGTAATTGATGTCACCTTTATCATATCGACTTCAACACGTGGATCGAGATTATAGTTTCACCTCATAACCGAATGACAATATTGCTCACTGGAAAAGATGATTGAGTTACACGGAATACAGGAATCCGCGAGTGAACCAAATGATGACGACGAAGACGCACAGTACCACGAGGTCGGGAAGTATAAGCAGTTAAAGTTCTTTTAGCCAATAATGTACTTTATTGATCCAGTTCGAACATATACATTTTTATTTTCACCATAGATCCTTTTTTCAAACTAAATATTTTTATTATTATAAATACAAGCAATGGCATAATAGAAACATTAGGTTAATTGACACACATTTCACGTTGGTTCAAAAGTGTTCCTAATAAGCGGTTTCTACTATTTTAATTATACGAGTATTTATTATTTAAGTTTTACAGAATAATGAAAAAATGACTAAAAAACGGACAACAGAACGTTTAAAAAATATAACTAAAATGAATAGAGAAGAAGAAATATTATTGACATGTTTAAGAATAGGACACATCAACTACACATGGGGTTACCTATAGCATACTTATACCTAAAAAAAATTAAAATGTCAACCATTGGCCACGTTATCGAGGTTTAGTTTTAATAATAAAAAATAAATAATAATATTATTATTTTCGATACAATATAATATTTAATATTATACCTTATATGTATGGAAAGTTAATTAGCATATTGATGTTTTTTTTTTTTTAAACCAAAAAAGACCATGATTTAGAACAAGTAGGAAATGAATGTTTACCGTAGTTTTCAGTGTTACTTATTAGTAGGGCTCGGAAGTTGATAACCTTAAAACATTAGAAAATGACCTAAACAAAATATGCAAATATGACATAAAATGACAAAAAATGTCCTTAAATTATGAAATAAAAAAATTAAAAATATTTGTTTTATAAATTTATCAAAGCTTACAAATTACTCAAAAATCAAATTCATTGCATTGTATAATTAGAGCGTATTTCATGTATCAAAAGTAAATGAACGACGATTGTCTGTTTATAAATATTTATAAATGGAAAAACTTTTCTCCATATCCACTGAAGTGGTTGGGAGACGCAGACGAGCACTGCCCTGTTACTGCGAAAAACAGTAACTACAGAATTATCAAAAATGAGTTTTTGATATCATATTGTTAATAAGATTATTCTGAGTATAATTTTATTAAAGTTAAGTATTAAAATATCGACATCTAGTAGCTTAAAATGTAACTGAAAAAAATCCTAACAACAATATTTTCAAGAATCGTAATTTTCCTAGAGTAAAACGCAGTAATTAACAATTCCTACAATTAAAAAGCAGTATACGAGTATGCATTGTAGTTACTGCGTTTATCGTTAGGATTAAAATACTGCGTTTTCTTCTAGTAGTACAACAAAATTATTATTATCATTTGCCGCGCAACTGTTGTAACTTTTTTTTGTCTATTTAATTATTATTTTTTAATATATTTATTTTAATTGATTACTGTTGTAGTTACTGCATTTTTTACTAGTAGTGTTTTATGATATTAATAATATTGCATTATATAATTGAACCACTTAAAGATACAATGTGAGTAATGCTAAAGATAAACGCAGTAACTGTTATATTATGTGAAAATTGTCAAAATAATTTATTAATCACAAAACTAATAAGATTTTTGAATTTCTAGCATAAGTTTCTATCTATTTCAATCAAAAGGTGTACTTAAGGTTTTCAATTGAATAAAAAAATTATAAAAACACAAAAGTTCAATTTCTCGAAAATGTGAATTTTGTAGTTACTGTTTTTTGCAGTAGCAGGTCACTAACCGACGTTTTAATTTTCATAATTTCAAAAATATTACGAAAAAAATAATAAAATTTTGATATAATAGGTATTATTCACATGACACTGAGGCGACGAATGTAATCAGATACTAATCGAATATCAAGAAAAAATAATAAAATGTAGGTATAATAATATTCACTTCAATATGACAATTACAAATGTAATCGGCGAGATAAAATCAGACAAGTCTTAAGTCATCGGTGTATTGGTCGACCAAAACAATAAGAAGTGATTTGTACGAAATCAGTAAAATTGACTAAAAATAAGGGAAAATGACCTAAAAATGTCAAAAAATGAATTAAAAAGTAATTAACATAAAAAAATGTAAAAAAAAAAATGCAAAATAATAATAAGTTATTCGAATTAACATGCTAATGAAACACATTTGTTGCCAGTTGAACATCATCTAAAAAGTAAGATTCCTTCAGAGCTCTACTATTTATCATAATTTTTGGATTTAAAAAATTTGGAAAAGGTCAGATGTTTAAGTGTTCGAAATCAAGTGTTTGAATGCCGTACGTTCGAATGCCAAGTGTTCGAAAGTCATCTGTACGAATTTAAGCCTATGCGAGTGGATATATGTAAGAAAGGTCATATGTTTGAAAAAAAAAATAAATATGAACGAAATATTTAAAAAAAAAAAAGTTTGTCCTGAAATTGTATTTTGAAGTTCTAATGATTGTATAAAATCAAATGATTCTGGCTCAGAAAAGCTCTTTCCCTTTTCTTTCTCTTTTTATGATTTGTTTACATGCATTTTTGGTCACTTAAGATGAAACGACTGTGTTTTAGTTACCTATTTCATTCTGAAATATTCGATTAGGCAAATTTTTTGATGTTTGAACACAAGTTTTCATTATATTTATTAAAATTTTACATTCATGTTGAATTTGGTCCGTTGCATGTGAATGGCGTTTTATAAAAAAAATCGTGAATTTATGCTTACCGTCAAATATTGATCGTAAAGTTGCCTCACACCGTTTTGTACATTTCAACTAATATACCATATTTTCATCATGTTTTCGTAGTCGTTTCTTATCAAGCATATACTCATAGTTATCAACAGTTAACATGTCTTTTCCATGAATACTTTTAAATATGTTTATGACCAAAATACTGGGCATCTTGAGAAAAAAATTTAACACATTAATAGAATTAATAAATAAATAAATAAATAAATAAAAGTAGCAATTGTTTCATCGATTAAAGCATTTATTTTCTTTGATTTAATAAAATTCGTTATAGAGAATAAACTTTCACAAGCATATGAGGACGAAAAAAATGAATGTATAAGAAATATCATTTTTAAAATGCATTTCATTTGTTTTTTTTTTAATAAACTAAAATATTTATAAATTTTTTTTTTTTTTATGTAATATTTTTAATAATTTCAGTATTTTTGGGTGCCACTGCAATTCTTTCAACGTGCCACCTTAGCGCGCGTATCATAGGTTCGTCACCCCTGATGTATAGTTTACACAGTATATATACGTATATACTTATCATGTAATAAACTACTATGTATAATTCAGGGGCGTCAAATCCATACGCGTGTGATTTTGGGCACGTGAAAAACTAAAATATATATTCAATTCAATTTAATTTTCTATAGTAAATATTAAGGTTATGCAACGAAACGCTTTAGAAATAGTAGAACTGGAAATGTTGACAATTTTTTTTTAACTTATACATACGAGACGTTCATTTTAGAAACGAATTTTATCAAATTTGATCAAAGAAATCGATCAACCAATTTATGCATTGGTGTCTCATATATATTTTATTAAAAGTTATTAATTATTTACCGAATATAAATCAACTGGCATCAGAGTGTAAATCAACAAAAAAACATATCAAGCAAATTTAATAAATACTTCTAAAACAATGATGTTTTCTTAAATCAAATCTCAATTTTGTTAACTAACTATACTAAACGGTTAGAAAATGTTACCACTACTGTCATATTACACTGTATATTTACATTTAAGACTTGAAATCGAAAAAGAAAAATGGAAAATAACGATTTTAGTACCACTAAGCAGTAATTTTTTTTTTTTAATTGCCATTGGATATAGTAACGTTTTATGAATGTTACAAATATATATGATCGTGTGAATATACATCAAATACATTGTGTATAGAATTAAATGTACAAGTAAGTTTTAATTTCCTTTTTTTCCATACCATTAAATGTTTTAAACGTTTGTAACTATTAAAAACTATTAAACTCCACGGTATGTGCGTAATGCATGGCGGGTACATATTTCAAAATCGTAAAATGTTCATGAAAATTAAAAGAATAACGTTTTCAGAACTATGAGAAATGCCGATAAAAACCAATATGAAATTCCTCCGATATAAGCTGAACATATTTACAAATACCTCCAGAGTTTAATGTGTCTGATTAAAAACTGATTAAACGGTTTCTTCATTAGATTCGAGTAGGTACTGCAAAGTCAGATGTTTATCGCAAGAACAATTTAGTCTTTTATATTGTGTAACAAAATAATGACAATTGTTTCGTATCAATATATAATATTATTATGTGCACAGAAACACAAATACTGCAAACAGATGAATAAAAACCTATAGCATTTGCAACATTTGTTCGTGAATGTAATGTAGTTATACTTATGAAATGGAATAATTTTACATCACCAGAAATCATAAATTAATTGATTTGTAAATGAAACTGGTTACAAATTCTCTAAAAATTTCGTTCCAATGAATATTTATTTTTATTTTTCTATAATATTCTTGGGATAACAGTTGTTTCGACACTGAACATTCAAGTTATACTCGTATTATACACTACTACTACAGTTATTACAGTTCTAGGTCTATAGGTGGGAAATGTCTTATTATTATTATTTTTTTTATACCGTCATACCCATCTATCCTAATTAATGTTATATTTTTATAGTTCCAATTTGCTAGTAAATCGACTAAACGCGGATGACCTGAAGAGAACTACTTATTCTATGCACACCAAAAATATTTTGCGTTCACTCAAACGTTAGGTGCTCAAATTTCATTTTGATTATGTAATAACGCTACTTTTAGAGGTTCCATGGAATATCAATAAATAGTAAATAAAGCTGTTTTGTAGTTGATCATTTATTCCGTTTACGAGTTAAAAACAACCATACTTACCATAGTTTGGCTTGGCGGGAAGCGATGGTGATCGATATTACTTTACAATATTACTTTATAACAATTGCAACACTAACTGCTAAAAACTCTTAGTATGTTATTGCATCGCGGTGCACAATAAACACTGTAAAAATACTAAGTATGATTGGTTCACGGTTCGCCGTTTGTTTGCTACTCATTACGCACGGTACCGCGCTAATATCAAAATTAATGATTGTGTGCCCTCGAATTTTTATCAACAAAATACTTTCATAAAATAATTTTGCATACACGCGTTTTATTTACCTTATAAAAATCGTTTTCACGCGTACGAATAGCTGTTTTATTGATGTATTGCGGCACAAAGGTGTTTGAGATAACGAAAACTTGCTGGTTAGTGTTCGCGTTACCTTATTTTTACTATTGACGTCACCGTTGATATTGCAGTTCATCGGGGTTCGTTCGCGTATATATTATGATTTATAATATTTTTGATCATTTCATAAGCTTTGTTCGAGTTTGTAGTATTTTCTTCAATACGATTATTTAATTTAATTTTTTTTTTTCAAACAACGAGCGTTTTGATGTATAGTAATTTATAGTTATTACGCTTTACTTAAGTTTATCGTGCGCAGTAGTGCGTATGTATTAATTATTATTTGATACGCAATATATTTTGTAGAGCAAATAATACGGTACAAAAAAAAAAAAAAAAAATTAAAAAAAAATTCCTCACCATGCTCTCACAAAAGCCCACACACGTAGTTGTCGATCCAAATCCGCATTGAGTGAATGAATACAATTTTAATAATAATATTATTATCTGATTTGTTAGCAGTTTATTTTTCTTTCTATCGTTTTTTTTCTTCCGTGCTCCGCCAGAGAAGTGAACAAATTTACGAATGTTTATGTGTAAACACGTTGATTTTGTACAGCAACAGCAGTGCGAATAATTGTTGGATATTATACTTTAAATGTATTTTTATATAGTGGTAGCAAACAATTGTTTGAATTATACCACAAGAAATGAATGATTTTATATTTTATTTTTTATTGAGCCCTCAAAACCAATATTGAAAAATTGTAATTATATTTGAAACTTTAAGGAAAACTAACGAACTTTCTATTTTACTGTACAATATACATTATTGATGATTAGATATAATAATTTTAATTTCTGTTATCGTATTGTTATAATTTTTCTATAAAATAATCCTTTTAGAGATAACTACACAATGTGAGGTAATATAATCATATAATACGTACGTATTCACTTAATAACAATAAGTACCAAAATATTAGCAGACATTTATTATTTACATAAATAATAATTATTCTGAGATATTTTTAATATTTTGATTTTGACTTGATGTTATAATATTTTAGTAAAGATTCATAAAAGTTAGCAAAGAAAATATTATTTCGTAAATTGATTTTAAATTATAAAATACATTTTAGAATGATTAATAATTTATTGTAACAAAACAACAAATCAAAACAGACGGTGGTCAAAAATTATTTTTAATGGACTTATTAATAGATAAAAAGTATATTAAACGATTGTATTACAGCCTGACGTAAGAAATAATAACCATTAATATATTATATTGGTTGAAATCCAAGTTCATTATATTACACTCAGTGTGTATACAGCAGGGCACTGAATTTTTAACTATAATCCCTAATAATCTCAAATTATTATGTTATAAATGAGAATTTGGTATCTAATAGGTAATGAAAATGTATTGGATTATGAAAAGTATATATATCCGGTTCAAGGAACTCGGAAGTTTAAACAGTTTGATTGATGCTGGTAAATTTTTTTTTTTGAATAATGAATATTGTTTTAAAAATATAACCGAACTTGACTATATCATATTTGAATTTCTTTACATATATACGATTATCAGGGCCGTATTTAGGGAGGGGAGCACTGGCTACAACTTCCCTAGGCGCTAGTTTTATGGTGGCGCCAAAATTTTGTGGTCGAAAATTTCCTTACCTGTGAATTATTGAACTTTTAAAATTATTTTGAAATTATTATTTTTTTGTTTTTAATAATAGTATCATAAATTAATGTTAATGTATTATGCTATTTGAAATTTAAACAACTATGATCTAATATATTTATAGCAATATAGCTATCAGCATTAATTTTAGAATATCTAAAATGTTCATGAAGATCCGTTTCCTATATTTTCCGTGGGTAGGCCCCTTAGAGGGGCGTCAATTTTTTTTTTCGCCGGGGCGCAAAATGTCTAAATACGTCACTGATGATTATATAGTAATATAATGACTTAAGTCAGATAAATATATATTAAGAATACCTAAAAATATTATTATATACTTTTTTTTTCATTTTATGAACACTCCGTTTGGTGTTATTGTTGTAAAATATGTGGTCTTTGTCATTTCACTTGCGGTTAGAAACACGCTTTAGATCATTCCGACCCAAAGTAACATATAATTTTCTCTTTTTGCACGTTTAGTGAATGTAAAGTTTAAGTGTATTTCGTTTTTGCGGTCTAAGTATTTTAATCTATAAGAAATAAATCATTTGGAAAAAATAATCAAAACATAAAGATATCTCACAAACATCGTTATCAGAATCGATCAACGAAAAATCGGGACAAATATTATTATATGCATAAACTTCATAATATTATTATAGTCACGATTGATTCGTGTAGGTACGTATTATGATTGACTGCTATCATTCAATACCATATATGTATCTGTTTTCGTTGCCACACTGCAACAGTCGTACTCACTTGCACTCACTAGGTAATACACTCGCTTACACACACACACACACACACACACACACACACTGTTGCGTGCACATTCAATCATTGGTCTTCGTGAAACATTGACGGAAGATGGGGCAATTTGCTGGATTATTGAAATGTTAATTTGATTCATGAAACTAATCCAACGTGTTGTTCGTCTCGTTAGTTGTATACTATTATGATTGCAATGATGAATATTAATCATCTGACAATAAGTAGAGTATTCTACATGTAGTTATTAAAATATACATAAAAAATGTATCGTGTTCCTATGCGAGATGACGTGTCATCACAAATTCAGTATGTGTATAAACGGAATTTCTCGGACTGATTTCTAAGCTAACGCATTCTTAACTATCAATACATTGTATACGACGCGCTTACGTAATAAATCTATTTAATTGTGTTTCGATTAATATATTTTTTCCTATCTATATTTTGTATACGTTAAATACTAATATATATAGTGAGTAATTTACTTACCAGACGTCTGGAAGTAACGCAATGAGAAGTCCGTTTCTAAAATCCTGAGCTATATCCAACGGCAGCAGTTTATTCGTATTCGTATAACATGTACGACTAAACTAACTAAGGCGTATACAGATATAAATATTTAGATCGTAGGACTTCGTATGGATGTGTGAGTGTGTATGCGTATATGAGCGTGTGTGTGTGTTAGTATTATATATAGATACTCGTGCACACCAGTGCGTATGTGTTAATTTGTGCAAGTTGATGTGTGTGTGTGTGTGTGTGAGTGTGAGTGTACGGCGAGTTCTTGAGTGGTTTTTTTATGGCATTCAGAAAAAAAAACTACGACGAGTTTTGTAAAGACGCCCACGGCTATAGAATGCGATGCGGAGGTTTTTTCCGTGTGTATATACGTAACATTGTGTATTTGTGTGTGTGTGTATATGTGTGTAACAATAGTCACGTTAAAAATGGACCAAACGATAATAAGCTATTTTAACAGCGATATTGTCATATAGGTTGTTTCTTTAATTATTTTAAGCCACCTGTCACCACGATCATCAATGTAGTCTGTGTATTGTAGTACACATCTGTAGCGTGTGAGCCAAAACAAACACGTTTATATACTATTCAATATTATTATTAACAATGTACAGTGATAAAATAAATATACAAGTAGTATTAATCGTTGAACCAGGGCCGACGAAAACTATGGGCGATTGCCCGGGGCGCCAAACTGAAAATTGCTTTAATCTAATTTATCTTTTAATACGCATTAACGATCTACAGGAAGTAAGAATATAACAGTTGTATTTTCTACTTCATATAGGTACTGCATCCATACAGCGCTGTAATGATGTAAAAATAATGCATGGAAACATACCACCGCATTTGTTTGTGTAAATAAATAGATGGTTGTAATATTTATTTTCTTAAAATATTTACTCGTTTACAAATAAATTCGTAAAACTAGACGATTACGTAAAAAACGCGGCAGTAAAACCGTTTGGACCTTACGGCAAAAATACCGCGATGTGTGGCGTAAATCAAAAAGACACACACGTACAATTTATTGTTTTCGATGAGCTCTTGCTACGTACGATCTGCTGTGTAATGTTAAATGTTTAAACTAACAAGTTACAGTTAACAGGTAATCAATATTCATATTTTTTGTTTAGTTAATTTTTACATAATATTTTGGTTTTTATTAGTTATTTACAATGAACTCCGTTCTCTGGTTGTCTTAATAAATGAGTTGTAATAAAAACACAGTATTCCTATATTGTAGGCAGTGGTGGCGTGAAATAAAATATTCTCCGAAAAAACTTTCAAATAGTAAAAAACGCCAAGCTCAAAATTAGAACTATTATATTCTTGCAACGAAAAAACAAAAACCTGTCCATAAAATGCGTTAATATAATTTTAAGTTATTATACTAAATATGTATCAATTTCATTTAAATTCACTAAAAAACTTTATTATACAACTACTCAAAGTAAGTGGGTTGAAGGGGTGGGGGAGGTTCAAGGGCGCCAATACTTCTAGCGCCGGCATTGCGTTGAACCATTGCGTTACGCTATCGATATTGAATATTGTTTGTGATTTGATGTAATGTACACGTGAACTTTTTTAGGCATTGATACATAATAGATACTGCACTGAGACGTTAATGTATTAAAATTATTATAATTATTGTTATTATTAATGAAATTGCATACATTGTAAAATTAACATTTTTAAACACAAAACGCACCAAAAGGACATCTTTGATTACACATGTAAATTAATCTATTTACAGACATATCTAAGTCCGTGTGTAAGTATGATAACCATAACTACCATAAAAATAAAAATACAGAAGAAGTCACTAATTAGAAACACAGATAATCGATACAATCACTTTATTGAAAAAAAAAAAATGTATAATGATGGATCGGCCGTATATTAAAACATTGTAAATCAATGGGATTATTCAAACAATACATCGATTATTTGAAACAATTAGGACCAAGTTTGTCGATAAATTCCGGTTATTTGGCAATAACCAATGTATTGTAATAAAAATATACTTTATCTTATGTCATTACTATCGAAACCAGTCGAACTCTCGGAATAAGTGTACAAAGATTGAATCGATCTGGTTTCAAACCTCGGTTTTACAGAAGTTCCAATAATAGAAGAGATCTGTAATGCAGTTTTAAATCCTCGAGCAATTGAACAGACTGTCACTGACAATGAAAAAGAAAACAGTAAGGCATCAAAATAAAATAAAGAAATTAATGAAGCTCTAAGTGTTCTCAGGAAAGCAGTCCTGCACAGTGAGGGATAAAAAGGCTTTGGGAAACAAGAAACAATTATAAACAAATATTTTATTTAGCTTATACATTTTTATTTTCGCAATAGATACTTTTTTTTACGAATTATACGTGTTTATTATTACAAATAAATCCATTCGCATATTAGAAACAATCGATAAATTGACACATTTCGCGTCTGTCCAAAAGTGTTCCTAATAAGTGACTTCTACTGTATCATAAAAAACCAAAGAGAATATATGAATAATTTTTTTTCCCTTAAAGTTTTATAATAATTCGATTCATTTTAATAATAAGTTAACCATACAAATTTGTCTATGTTATAAATTTGTAAGGTGGAAATAATATTAGTGAATGGTGACGTTCTCTATGGTGTACACATTTTATAATCCTCTTTGATATCTTATCAATGAAAATATTATTTTATGTTCAGAGCAAAGCGAGTGATGTACTTATTATAATTATGAAATAGTTTTTAGATTTTCAGTGATCAACATTGAGGTAATTTTATTGAGTAAAATTTTGTGATTAGATATTAAGTTGAAATATCGTACTTTAGACAAATCATTTTGCGATTTATTTGTTTTCATTTTATAGCTATCTTAAGTTCTTATAAGAAATAACTAAATTATACTTGGAAGTATTGGACGTTGTAATTAATGCTAATCGTAATTCTTTAGTCGCTTTTATTTATTTTGATATATTTTGGTTATAAATATCACAAAACATTGTCTAATCGTAAGTTATTATGTTAAATTGAAAAAAAAAAAATAAGAATGTATGTCTTGGTAAATCATTTTATATAGGTTTTTAAAATTAAAATATAATCAAACCACTAATTTTCGCATAAATTATAACGATTAATTTCATCAGTATTAAATGTATTCTTATCTTAAGATACTGTAATATCTGTATATTTTTCACCGTCCTTTGTTTAGACTATTTAACTTGGTAAATTTAACTGTCACATCCTTTTTCCTAGATAACACCATACGTTCGATTATCAATCGGAATACTCGATTGATTAAAAGAACCATTGTTAGGATGGTGATGCTCAACGAAGTGTCGTGTGACCGGGGTGGTATGGCGACAGCTACAAGCGTACGAGATCGTTTGTCTGCTTTTAACCGTCTTTGCTTCACATAGTCTATCATAACTTCCGTGTTACATTTATTTCAAAACCACAAACTTAATACTGAAAATCGGGATTAAAAACGTCTATCATTTTGGATTTAAACCATCTCTAATACGATATACTAAATACAGAATTTTTAAGGCATCGAAATTAGTAAAATCTTTACAAGTTCTATTAATGAAACCTATTATAGTAGATGATTTTTTAGTTATGTTTAGATAATGTTTATTGAAAGAAAAGGTTGAGTCAAAAGTAACCCCCAAATCGCAAATTTCAAAAACGCGTTTTAGAACAATATTATTTATGGTATAATCATTAATAATTGGAGATCGAGATCTAGTAAACGACATTACTTTGCACTTATCAATATTTAATGGTAATTTGTTTAAATTACACCAAACAGATAGTGTATTTAGATCATTTTGAAGGGGAGCTGAATCAGAATGTGATTTAATTAAACGAAAGATTTTCATATCATCGGCAAAAAGTAATTTCTTAGAATTGAGAAGATGTAAATCATTAATGAATAATAAGAATAACAGTGGGGCTAAGTGAGATCCTTGAGGAACGCCTGATGGAATATTGAAAGGATCAGAGTGAAAATTTTTTAATTTGACAGTTTGTATTCTGTCGGTTTAGTAGGAAACCAACCAGGACAAAAAAGGGTCACGAATGCCGATAGAATAAAGCTTAATTGAAAGTATATTGTGATTTATTTTGTCAAAAGCCTTTGCAAAATCTGTAAAAATTACATATACTTGATAACTGGTAGCAAAAGCATCTAGTACGTATTTTTGAAAAATTAAAAGATTTGTCGTTGTTGACTTGCCTTTCAAAAAACCATGTTGGTCATCATTAAGTAGCGAAGTAAGTATGGGATATATTTTTTCATAAATAATGGATTCAAATAGTTTTGGAATAATAGAAATAATAGAAATCGGCCGATAATTAATTATATTAGTTAAATCTCTTCCTTTACTGATAGGCTTAACAAAACTAATTTTCCAATTAGATGGAAAACAACCACAAGAGAGGGATAAGTTAAATAAATGTAATAGAGGAATAGCTAAAACGAATTTACAGTTTATAAAGAAACAGTTTGAAATCATGTCAGGACCAGGACTCGTTTTATTTGTGATATTTTCTAATTTATTTAGGATGTCTGTAATGCTTAAAGTACATGAGTTGAGATTTACTTCAATTGAAATATTATTAGTGGATGGCTATTTAGTTTTTAGGGTTGAAGAAACTTGATTTTCATAGACGCTGAAAAAGTAATGAGCAATCCGCAATATCCTTACCTCCAACAAATAAATCATTATCATATAACATAGTGTTCGGAAGCATCGAACACATTTTTTTATGGTTAAAGAATTTCCAAAATAATTTAGGATTTGTTTTAATAGAATTCTGCATGTTAAAAATATAAATATTATAATCAATTTTGGATTGAGATTTGCACTTAGCACTCAATAAAGAAAATTTATTGTAATTTATTTGCGAAGTAGTCGTTTTGAACAACATGTGGGCAATTTTTTTCTTATAGATTAAATCCTTCAACAATGGGCTGAACCATATAGGATACTTATTATTAAAAAATGTTTTTTTGGTACAGTGAGTATCTATAATCTCAAAAATAATATCATAAAACACATGAACCGCATCATTAATTTGCAAATTATGAAACACGCAATCCCAATTAATAGAAGCTAATGAAGATCTAATAATATTATAATCACAGCTTAAATAATCATATGTAGTTTCATTAAAATGCAAAGGTTTAATATTATAATTAATTTTAAATTTAATTAGTAAAGCAGGGTGATACAAATAATCAATAGGAACCAGTGCATACTGTTCACAACCCACTTCAATATTTAACGCATTTGATAAAATTAAATCTAAAATAGAATTTTTATTATTTTTTATAATATTAAATTGTTTTAGATTAAGGTAAGAAAAATTAGCTAATGCGTCCAATTCTAAGCTACCATATTTATGAGGAACAGCTACATCATTAGGTAAAGCCCATTTAATAGCTGGTAAATTAAAATCACCTAATATAATAATTTTAACATTATTGTTATTACTTAACATGCTATTTACCGTATCAGTATGATCATTATAAACATTTATCTTAGAATTAGGTGGAATGTAGATAACGCCAATTAAAAGTACAGAAGACTCAAAAGATAATTTTACAAATAGTTGTTCAATATTATTATTTGAGATAGTAAGACGATATCAATTGTTTTTAACAGCAATTAAAACACCGCCTCCTCTGGTAACATTGTTGAAAACACTGCATCTGTCACAACGGAAGATGAAATAATTTGGAAGAATATATATAAACTTTACGTTATATCACGCGTTTCGGTCGACAAACGTACTGGTTATTTTTCGAGCACATCAACGTGCGATAAGATAAGCTTTTGAATGTAACAATTAACTTTAAAATTATATATACAACATTCATCTATACAAAATACATTATTACTAATACATTATATAGTGAGATTTTTACTCAATATAAGTGTGCCGTATTTGGCTGTACGATATACTTACCTGACAATCCATAAAATGTGCGGTTTTTGTCTACCAACCTTTTTGGGGTTAAAATCAAATGTGTGCGGTTTTTTGGATATAACATTACAATAGATCTGCCAACCTTTTTTTAACAAATAAGCTACACATAGTTGTAAGTTTACTTTGCATTAGTATGTGCAATTAAGTTTACTTTATTTGTTTGATGGATAAGTGATAAGTATTAAACAAATCAAAAATCTTAACTATTACTCTGTACTTATGGAGTTTATATTAATTAATAAAGTATAATAAATAATAAATAAAATAAAAATAGTCTTATAGTTGTTTATTATGAAGTTTATTTGTTGCGTGTTGCGAATTTTGACAAAAATACAACGTATACATGTATTAAATGTTTGATATCATATAATTTGAAATATCAACAAAATTAAATTTGAAGTTCAAAACATGTCATGATATTATTTAGAGAGATTTTATTTAACTATTGAACTATTCAAATAACAATAACATTGATGAAACTATAATTCAATTAATTTGTAACCTATCAACCAATGCGCTCATTCGGCCAATTTTAGAAGAAATGCAGGATACCAAAACACCAGTAGATGTCGTTAAATTATATTCGTGTTATACGATATTCGTTCAGAGTACTGGGAATTTGATGTTTTATTATATTATTATTTTATTTTAAGTATTGTTGTTCCCTCTTTATTTTTAATTTAAGCTATTATATAATACTATTTTCGAGTATATATATATATGTCATTAAATATAAACTGTATAAGCTATCATTTGTATTTAACTCACAAATTATGTAAATTAAATATGGTAAATAATTTATAAATTATAGATAGTATATTAATTATTTATTTTAACATTTGAATTCCAAATTTTGATTTAAGATAAAATATATTCATTTGAAAATAGTTTTCATTTTGCATTAAGATGTTTTTGGAGTATTTCATCATTCAATTGTTTTATCAATAGCATTTTTTTTTATTACATTTCATTCAACATATTTCATTGAAAATAGTTTATTAGCTGTTGATATATAAGTAAAATGGAACATTAAAAATTAAATAATAAGGCTGAAGTATATTTATCGATTTTAGTACAACTTAAAAACATATGATTTATTTATAGTTGTATAATAAAATTGTTCGGATTGTTTCCAATTGATTACCTTAACACAAAATCATTGAAATTCGATTTCTTTCGATTATTATGGAACAATGCTAATAAGGATAAAACTCAATTGAGGCAAATACAGAATTTCTCCACCTCTCCCTCCTTCACGTTGCATCAGTAGATTGGAATAAATAGTAATAATGCAGTAAAATATTATCTGAATCAAAAACGATGTAGGAACTGAAAAGACTTTCCAATGTAACGTTGACTCAATAATCGAATGATTATAGGTTAACCGAGCGCTTGTAGACATTTCACTTAATATTTAATTTCACCTTACTTTATCGTTATATTCCTTAATTTTTCATTATTCATATCGCTATAACTTCTGTTTAAATCACATTATTAATATTTATTGCTGTTATTTCACTAAATTATCATGCAGGTGGCATACGTAATAAAAATTATGAAATTGTTTATCTTGAGTTAAAAAAGGTACAATTTTGTATCAAAAACTTTAATGTTTTCGATTAATGCTTTAAACAATTCTCATAGAGATTTATTAGGTTCAAAATTAATGATTTTATGTTTGAAAATTTTTATAAGTTGAAAGAAATATAATTAAATTATAGTTATGATTATAATGTTATTTTATATAAGTTGAATGGTATCATAAATAACTCACCCTTGATAATTGTATAAAATGTATTGTTTATTTGTACAATTTTAATGGAGAAAAATAAAAATTAATTTTTTTTGGTTTTAATAGTTAATATTCAATTAAACTTTCAACAGTTTTTAAGCTAATATACTATGAGAATATATATATAATATATAATATATAATATATATATATATATAATATATTATATATATAATATATATTATAAATATAAATATAATAATATATATATATATTAATTATATATATAATAATAAGCGATTTATTTAATTATTTGAAAACAGTATAATACGAATAAACACGTATTATATGAAACATTTGTCATCACATCCAAAGTACATTATAATTTTACAAACTATAATTAATTTTTTCAAATCATTGAATAAATCGTAAAAATTCAAGTAAGAGTAAAACATCATTTGAGATCAATTAATTTTGATTATATTTTAATCGCAAATTGAATATAAACACTGAACACATGATAAAAATGTAGACTTAGACTTCGTGCTTAATAGAATACGAAAATAAATTTAAATAACAACGTTGAATGTCAATGAGTATTTGGTTGATTACCATCGTTACCATTTTAATTTAGTTTATTTAGTATACAAAAATGAAAAACTGGGTACTTTTTCCCGAGATCTTTTAGATTAGTTATATAGGATTTTAGTTGATTTTGCTCGGCTGAACTTCAATCGTTGGTTCTCAATTTCAAAATAAATTACCCGCTTGTATGGTTACTTTTATTATTTCCATTAACTTAACTATGTTAACTATATTTCTGAATAAATAAAATAAATAAATATAACATTGATAAAAGTGGTTGAAAATACTCAATTATGCTACAACAACAAAAAAGGCTGAAATAAGGTGTTCATTTGAACTACAGGAACGTACGACTGATAAATTGTGAATAATATTTTATTATGTATTGGAAATAAATGTGTGTTAGTTAAATTAATACTTGAAGTTAAATTTTGTATCTTTTTATACGGATAGCGTTAATTTATATACCCAGATTATTTGTGTAAGTCATGTGAATAATATTCTTGAACAAAAAATAACTACTATAATTAGCATCGTTTAATTAAAATACGTATAAGTATTCGAGAAACGACGAAGTAAAATATGTGAAATTTGAATAGTAGACGTATTTAGTAAAATGCGAACAATCGAAAATTGACGGTCCAATTTAGACGGCTATTGTGTTGCATTACTCCGCGCGACCGTAAGCGGTAGAAATAACGTCGGCAACCGAAACAAAGAACTACGACAAATGATGATATTATGGTCAGAATACTATCACTACACTTGTAATACCGTTAGCATTAACAGTTTAATAACAGTTTGGTTTACAGTCCAGCGCTGAGCGTCAGAACTTTAGAAGGCATGCTAATGGCCCCATAAAGACGATTGCGCATTAAGTTTGTACAGGAATATGACCGCATTTCTCTATTTTAAAGTACAACGGCCTGCGACAGAAATAATAAGACCACACTCCTCGATCGTTATTCATTCACTCCTTAAAGACGCGGTTGAAATTATAACGAACACGGTCTTCGCGATCGCGCAAGGAGTTAAAACTTACGCCACCGTGCACTTGCTCCATCACCACCTCCTTGCCAAACGATATTCAAACTTTATATTCGTTTATTGCTTTGCGTGTTCGAATAATACGTGCCACGCGCACTTACGGCTTTCCGGCATGGCTATTATCCAGGTCGTACACGTATATAGTCAGAACGGCATTAGGCTCCAAGTGTCCAAGTCTTTACGATTTCCATTGCACAATATCCATACAATGGATAAATCGAAAAATGTTAATATAATAAATAATAAACATACGAAATATAAAAAATCATCAACACAGTCTTTGAGTTCTTCCGCATTATTCTGTAACCAGGTGCGTAATGGGTCCATTTTCCCTACTGGGAAACTGGATATAATTGGGGCTCACTTAATACCAATAGAAATGAGTCTCATGTATACCTATCTATAACAATAGCCAGGTTGTCTACTCATTTCTTACACAAAACTATAAAATAACCATAAACCTAAATAATAAACCAAATTTACATTTTGATTTAAGTTTTATAAAAATAAATACATACACAACAATATTAAAATAATTATTTTTATTTAAGTGATCTTGAATAAATTGTAAATTAAATATTAAAAAAAAAAAAAAAAATGATACGTCGTATTTATTATATAATATGAATAGTATGTTCTTAAAAATAGTTCAATAAAATGATTAAAAACCAAACTTTCAACATTCTAAATATTTCTAAAAATATTCCATATAAATTGGTAAGTTTATTTTATTTAACCGTAGGTATTTACCCTGGTAAGTTGACGAGCTGGGTAAGATGACGAATTTATAATAACTGATAGTAGATTATATTAACAGCTGATGTTTTACAAGAAATGTAGGGAATGATGTTAGGAACAACTATTTTACCGATAAGAAATAATCATGATGAAGACCATGTGTTTTTATTTACGATTTTCTGTTATCACCGTACACACTTTAATTTTCTGCGTTTTGAAATAACGTTTTTCCAAAAAAAAGGTAAGTGAAATCCAATATATATTATTTTAAATCAATAAAGTATAGTGTAAGCTTTATTTTTATGTATACTTATATATATTACGTATGTTAAAAATACAAAAATATTATCATGATTGAAATATTATCGATCGGGTCAAGTTGACGTGGGTAAGATGACTATCGTCAACTTACCCCGTTTGATTAAATTTTTTATTAAATATTTTTGTTAATTTGTGTACGTTTACATCATAGAAACAATGCCAAGAAACTATATAAGAAAAACTGAACCAAGGTGGGACAAAGCAATAATAAAATTGGCTATAAATGACTACATCAACGATGTAAAACCTTCATGTAATAAATCTGCAAAAAAATTTGGTATACCGGAACCAACACTGAGGCGATATTTAAAAAAAAAACCAGAAGTAAATTATTTTGTTAATTTTAAACATCAAATTATATATTTTATTTTTGCTATAGGATTATCTGACAAATGAAGGCAGGTTTAAAAACACATTTACTGATGAACAATTGCAAGCATTACAAAATTATATTACTGATATTGATAAACGTTCTTTCGGTCTGACAAAATTACAGTGCCAAAGGTTAGTGTATGATTTTACTGAGGAAAATGGTATACATCACTGGTTCAATAAACAGACTAAGTTAGCAGATGATAATTGAATGCATACCTTTATGTCTAAGTATACCTTTAGTATTAGAAAACCAGAAGCAACTTCTATTGGTCGACTTATGGCATACAATAAAATAAATGTTGGCGCATTTTTTAACAAACTAAAAGAAATTAAACTTGAAAAAACATTTTAATGCCAGCTCGATATTCAATGTGGACGAATTTGGTATCTCTAGCGTGCCAACTAAACTACTAAAAGTTATTTCTCCAACTGGTGCACGAAGAGTTGCAAAAATTGTGTCTGCAGAACGTGGAAAAAATATCACTGTCGTTCTAGGAATAAGTGCTACAGGTGTATACGTGCCACCCTTTCTAATATTTGCAAGAAAACGTATGGATAAACAATTAATAGAAGGAGCACCTCCTGTTTCAGTGGCTATATGTAATGATAATGGTTGGATGACTTCTGAAAGTTTCTTGCTTTACCTTGAGCATTTTTGTAAACATGTAAAAGCAACTCCTGAAAATCCTATATTATTAATTCTGGATAACTATGCTTCACATGTTTTTCTACAAGCCATTCGTTCTTGTCGTGAAAATAATATTACAATGCTTGGATTTCCTCCCCATACCACACATAGGTTACAGCCACTAGACGTTGCAGTTTTCGCGTCTCTGAAGACGTATTATAGTCAAGCCTATGATACATTTATGGTAAATAGCCAGGGACGTGCAATAAATGATCGTGACATCAGAAAACTATTTAGTGAATCATATAATAGAGCTGCTACTGTAGGAAATGCCATAAAAGGTTTCAGTGTTTGTGGTATAGAACCCTTTAATCCAAATATTTTTTCAGATCATGATTTTGTTTCTACGGAAGTTACAGAAAGACCATTGACTATTGAAGAGCAGCCTATACCTGAATCAATATATAATGATCAGCTTATACCTGGACGAATAAATGAAGAGCACCCTATACCTGGACCAAGTCGGACAATTGAAAACATTCAGCCAAAACTACCAGCTTTACCAGTGGCAGTGAGACCTGTTTCCAAACACAAACCTAGGGCCAAATTGCCAACTTTAGAGATAACAAGCTCACCAGTAAAAACCAAATTAGAAATGAAAGAACAACAAAAAATCTTAAATGAACAAAAAAAAAGAGAACGATTAGAAAAAAGAAAGCTGAGTAAAAAAGAAAATAAGATAAGAAATAGAAAACTGCGTGGGATAAATAATAGACGCAAATTAATTTTATCTTCTGAAGAATCGGAAAATGATGAAGTTCCAAATGTTGATACGAGTAATGAAGAATCAAGTTATAACGAAGAATGTATTTTTTGCCAAGAACTTTATAGTTACGATAAAAACGGTGAATCGTGGATTAGGTGTATCCAGTGGGCAGGTGGGCTCACGAACTTTGTGCAGGAGTTGAATGTTGGAAAACATTTGCTTGCGAGTTTTGCAGAAAACCTATTTCATAAGTTGATTTTCATGTTATTTCATTATTTTATGTATTTTATATTAAGACTGAATATTTTATTTTCCGACAGAGGGTAAAATGTTATTTTTTGTTTTAGATATTTGATATTAAGGCTGAAGAAGAATACAATTTTATTTTATTGTTTTATATATTTTATATTCAGAGTGAAAGAAAAATGTTATTTTATTGTTATATTTGTTTTTTAAGTTTTTAAGACTTAGATTTTTAATATATAATTTAATTTTTAAATAAATGCACTGAACTTTATAAAAAGCATATTTACTCATTAAAATATAATACAACTATGCTATGTTAACTTAACTCGGCAAAATGTCAACTTACCCCAGCACATGGGTAAGATGACGAATTCCAAATTTTTTTTAATTTTATTTTTTTATCCCGTTTAAAAAAAAAAAATAAGTCTAACTTTTAATTTTAGAACATTTTTCAAAAGTTCCTACATAGTAACCTACATATTTACCAATAACTAATACATATAAGTATAAGTAATTATTGTTATTACCTTGTTGCTATTCTCATTATTCACTAACACGATTTAAGTTCTATATACGTACTCTAATACTATATAGCCGTGGCCACTATTCAGTGGTTACTAACTGGTTTTATTATTATTTATTACTTTAATCTACTTTTATACATTGTTATTTATAGAATATTCCAGCCGCCAAATATTGACGTTTTATGTCCATGTGTTCACACAATTATTGTCTAGATTATTATTATTTAAGTATAATATTAGCTATAAGGTATACGTATATTAAAATCCGGGCGTAAGCATTAAGTAGCAGATATCGCACAGTCGTCTATTATACAGAAAAAAAAAGTTAATCGGTATAAAATTGAATGGTATTATTTGAAATAAGTTTATTTTTAAACTTTAAATTTAAAATTTAAAACTTACATACGGTAATACTAAGGGTTGATTATTCTTCAATTGACTTCCCAAAAAAAAAAAAAAAAATATCTTTTTCAAAATTATCTAGATAATAAATCATGTTAATTCTCTTATGACCATTTTATACTTGTACAGTGTATAATATTATGTTTCAAATAAAAATCAATTAAAAAGTCTTACTTTTAATAAAAATTATAATGCTCAAAATAACATAAGTATATCAATAACGACGACACAAGATCAATTTATTTGTTTTCGTGTTATTATGGTGACGATACATAATTGTTATTTTAAGAGAGAACGGAAATGTTTAATGGGATCGGAAGAATCTTTCAAGACTATTATTTCAATATATATATCTTACTGTTATTGTGTATTATTATAGGCATTGAAAAAGTTTGCAGAGCATTCAATCTTCTACGAAATTCTTGAAAAATTCTAAAACCTGCTCCCTTACTTATTGGATTGTCCGCTATTGAATTACTTTTATACCAAAAGATAATTTCATCAGCTATTCAAAGTTATCGTTACAATCGTAAGGGCTATACAAACGTAGAAATCGAAATGATAAATACAAAGGTAAACGGTAATCGAAATTAAAACATGATTCTCTAGGTATAACATTTTTGTCACACCTGTACCGATAGTTTGGTTTTCGACCACGGTCGAAGTGTTGGAATGCCAAATTCATCCGTCCAGCAGACGGTAAGATGGGAATCCCATAGTGACGGTTGGTAAAGTGGAAATCGCAAAAATTGCGGGGAGGGGGAGGGAAAGTGGAAATCCTTATAAAACCATGTAGTAAAGTGGAAATTTCCTAGAACGCTGGCCGCGTATTCCCAGCACAACCAGAAACTTAAATGTATACCACGGTCCGTACAAAACATAAACTTTCGGTTAAATCGTACGAGTATATACATATCACAACCTCCTTGCACGACGCATAAACATTTAAACATATTTCGATTTCACTGTTCCCACACAAGTGCGTTGGGCGTTACGGATAAATTTGTTTTGCGCGATTAACATAATAATTCGAATTAGAAAATTTGATCGTTCGTGCAAGTGTCACGTCGCCGTTCAAAATATTCCATTTCGTGTTAACCGGAGCACCCGATTACCACGGTGTCGGCGTGCGATGTTCAAGAATTTTCGATCGGTGTGCCCTTAATGCTGAGACTTTTTTCCGCAAACGTTCGACTCGTCGTTTTTCCCGTGCCACCAACCATGTGTTTTTATGGTTGCGGCATAGCACGATGGAATCACCATCTCCGGGGACAACTTCGTGTGTGTGACGACTGTTCGAACCGTAGCTGACCCGTGTTCGGGAAATTTTCTTTCGGTTATCGTCGTGCGCGGAGAAGCCAGTTATTTGTAAATTGAGACCGACGCCGCTGATCAACCGATTCTTCTGCCAGTTGTGGCGTTCGTCGCACTTGTGAAAACGGTCGCGTGGGCATAACCACTCGAACGCCAGACCGTTCAAGGTATATTCCATTATATTTGTTAAAAATATTATATTTATTTTTATACGATTTGTCTATTATATTATTACAACGCGTATGGAGCATATGTGATTTTATTGTCATTTTTAGATTTATCATATTTATTATTAATTTTTTTTATTAATATTACTGTAGCGCTTTTGACTTGTTTATCCCGGCATTTGTTATAATTTCATTAATTATCCTTGTTAAGTGTTCTTTTTTATTGCAAACGGCGCGAATACGTCACACAATCAAACAAGTGATGGTTTGACTGCGAAGCGCGCAAACAAGTATAATACAAAAGATGACAATCAGTACAGTAGATGTAGTGAACCATTAACTTCACCATATATCGTTAAAACGGCAAATGCTGTTTCACTAAATCTATTGCCTAAAAAATCAAAAGAAAGATATATAATTGCCTATGAAAAACTTTTAAAATTGAGAAAAATAAATGAAACCAAATCGTTGTAGGAAAATATGTTTCATACAAATTTACCAATAGTCCAATAGATTGTCAGATATATTATTTAAGCAGAAAGTTCTATTGAAGTCATATTTATATAATCAATTAAAAATACTTACTACCTACTACTTACTTCTAATTTTTATATTGTCTCTTTAATTGTTAATATTGTTATTATTATTTGAATTGTTATTTTATATTTTTACTACACAATTGAGTTTAGAGATAATTAAAAAAAAAAATAAATAAATATGAACAATTGTTCATAAATAAGTATTGCCCAAGCTTAAAATTATATTCCATTCAATAATTATTTGGAATAAAAAAAAATATTCATTATTCATAAATAAATTAGTTATTTACACTTTTATTTTTTAATCATTAGTTTGATTTGATTTGCCCGACCCTGATGTAAGCATTACATATTTTTGTTTCATCTTGAGTAACGTGATATACAGCACACAGAAGCGTACACGTGCTTAACTCTTTTAGGCCCTTTATAAGTAATCGTTAAAATTTTATGTATATATTTTTTAATTTTTATGAAAACCTTAAGTTTTCTAGACTTGAAACTAGCTTGCTTCATAAAGAACCTATTCGTTTTATATAGTCAAAAAAAAAAAAAAAATTACTTTATATCTCTATTGCAAGCGTATTTCCTTATACGTATCCTTTTGATTATATTACATACCCATATAATAAGAGATAAAAATATATATTATTGTATTTAAATCACTTCTTTTGGTGTAGTGAATACTACATATCGCACACCTATATCAAAACAGTAACAACTCAAAAAAATGCTTTTTTCAGGATTATCAGTTTTGTTGGTAATACCTTGGTATCATTCATTCAATAAAATGTACTTACATTGCCATCTGACAGAGAATATTAAAGATAAAGATAAACTAGTTTTGTTGATTTATGTAATTTCGTTTGTATAATCTGAATATACGTTTAACTAAAAAAACCAACTTTTTGAGTTGTTATTGTTTTGATATGGATTTGTGATATGCGTGTACGATTAACAGCGCTGTGTTAAATATACGTCGGGAGTGGTTTATTTATTATTATTTACCTTTTTTTTTCTTTTGAATCGACGACCTCACGGGAACTGCTTTTACATTGCTTCCGTGGGAACATTATTATTTACCTAGGGACACTAATTCAGTAGATCCTAGTCAGTCCTGTGTATGTGTGAAATATGTACTTATAATATGTATGGGTTTGTGAAAATTCTCCTCATGCCTCAAAGCGAGGAAAAGTCGACACCTCACATATATGTTGTGGTTGTTGTTTTTTACAAATTAATTCGTAAAAGAAAAAAAAGAGTTAAAATACAGAAAATAACAAAATAAAAAATAATTTTATTAATTTTTGTCGTCGGAACCACCATGAATGTATTATAAACATAACATTTTTTTTTTTTTTAAGAGTCAGAGTGCTTATTTGTTGATTTCCATATAGTTTTTAAGTATTATTATTTTATTCTTTAGTAAATTTTGTTTATATTACGGGCTGGGAAAACCCAATTGGATAAAATTATAATGTTAGTTTTCGATTTTCAAAAAGAGAAAAAAATTGATTTTTCTCTATTATCCATCTTTACCGGCTGTTCCTCGATAATAGAGACACCCTATTATCTTCTGCTTAATCAGTAACCTCTGTACATATATCAAAAATCTTCATATTATTCAATTAATAGAATCAATGAATGGACATTCTTTAAAGAAATTATGAAAATAATATATATGATTTATGAAACCTTAGATTACGTCAAAACACCAATTCGATGTATTGATGATATAAACGTAAAACTGTATAATCATAATAGTTGGCTAAATATATTACACACTAATATTAGAAGTATAAACAAACATTTAAATCAATTAGAACATCTATATATCTCACTAAACGAAAAATGTCAAATTATAGTTACTTCGGCAACATGTATATGTAAAGACTAACACTGAATATATTCTATTCCATACAGGCTTTAATATAGAATGTTTAAAAATAACGTATTTAAATTATATAGTATTATACTTATAAAATATTACATAATTCATGATACATCAGAATTAATTATTCAAGATAATAATTGTTTATTTACGTTAATATAACACAATGATTATAATAAATACAAATTACCTAATTTAAAACTTTCGACCGTCTTAAAAATGTCAATTTTGAACATATCAAAAAACTGTAAAGATCAAAGTTGCTCAACATGTAAATTGTTAACATGTAAATTTAAAATTTAATTTTTATATTAATACATATAACCAAAAGATGTATTAACATTTATATATTAAGTAATTAAAATTAAGGTGAAACTAAACTGGTTGATGAGGAACATAATAATTTGAGTAAAAGAAAGATTATGGTTGGTAGTGCATATAAGCCAGATAATTAGGGAGTTATCTAATTAGTTAACAGATGAGAAAGGAATAACGGAAGAGGATTGATGTTTGAAAGAGTTTGTATGCATTTCTACGATCGGAGAGATTTAAGAGATTAAAAAGTCCTTGAACTGAATAATAGTCATCGGGAGAATGAGATATGTTGATTCTCACAGCAATCACACGTAATAAGTTTCTGAATATACGTCATAATACGTCATACTTTCATAGCTGGTGAAGGAATCCTCGTGGATACTCAATGATAGGACATACTACTTTATAGTACAATGATTTGAAATTAGGTGTCATCCAGTAATCGCGGAAGATTCGAAGAATGAAACCCAATAGTTTGAAAGTCCAACAAAATATTTGTTGAGTATGTTTGCTAGGTGAAAATTTACGAGCAAGGGTTTAAACCAAGGTCACGAATTGAGTCTATGACGTGTTAGATGAGTATGTTATGGAATCTGATATTAAAAAAATTATTTGATAATATTTTTCTACTTTTTCGATAAACAAATAATATGCAGGTATATATATATATATATATTATGTTACTTGTAAGTACCTAAATTTATCTAATTAGGCGGGTTAACTGATAAGATGTTTGTGTGAAATAGATAATTTTTTCAGTTGTTAAAATAATGTTATGTAAAGAAAATTTAGATAGAAGAAAAACAAAGACATCATTCATATAAAGAAAATGGTTGATTGATTTTTAGGTAAAATTGTTACAATATGTTTGAAATTGATTGGTATTTATATATTACAGTGTATATGGTAAACAAAATATTTTTTGGTTACATAGGAATGATCTAGTTATAGATATTTTTCGCTGTAGGTACCTATTTATAATAGTTTTAGAGTGTTTTATAAATTTTATTATTGTATACAAATAATATAATACTGTTTATATTTTTTTAATTTGATTTTATTAAAAAAAAACATTACAGAAAATAATACTGTTAAATTATGCATTCGTTTGCAATTTGGTCATAAAAAAAAAAAAAAAAAAACCATCTAAAATGTAATCAATATTATGTTTATGTATAAAGAGATAATGAATAATTTGAAATAATATGTAGAACACCGACTGACTTAATTATAGTTGATTGATATAATTTGACATTTCAAAAATGTATAGGAAATATCAATTGAAAACTAATGGATTTTTAATTTTTGGAAATTGAAATGGAAAACTTTGTTTATTTAGCAAAATTGTATTACAAATTCTGTAGACATTTTTTATACATTTTTAAAATGGTTGAATTATTATTGAAAAATAATAATTATTTAGTGTATAGTAGAGTTGGACGAATACTCGACTTTGTAAAATTGTTCGAGTTGAGTTCGAGTACAAAAAAAAAAAAACAATTCTTTCTCAACTCTAGTAAATAGTATGTTTTAGTGTATAGACTATTTGTAATAATTTATTTTGTGTTCATACCTGTATTCTCTAGAATAAACTTTTTTAATGTTATATTTTACAAAATAAAAATAGTAAATAAATAAATAAATAAAAGTATTCGAGTACAATAAAAAAATGATTGTCAATAATGTGTGTATATCATTATTTTAAATAAAAATATAATTCCTAATTTCTAGTTCTAACTAGGGTTGCCACCCGTACTATTAGTACGAATCTAGTCAAGAGTAAGACTCTCTGATATTCTTATCTGTATTTCCCTGTTACTGTGAGAGAGTATTTTCTGTGACGAAATTAAAATATAGAGATGAAAGAAATAAGAGTAGGTTTGAACATATAAATTATGAATTATTTATCTCTGTTAATGAAACATGTACTGAAATATAAGATACTTTTATGAACGATGAACAATTACTAAAAATTGCTAAGGTCAATAAAAAGTATACATTTAAAAATAACATGTAATATGTTTATAAATCAAATATTTTCACTAGTTAAATGTTGTTGTAATTTTGTTAAAAAGTTTAGTTCTTTAAAATAAAGATAATTTTTGGTTAGATTTTTTTTTTGTGTTTTGTACCTACTCTACTGGTTTGGGTAACTTAACGTAACGATGCAATATATTCACAATTAGTTTTGTGAGCCAAAAAATATCTTCAAGTCGTGATGTATTTTATTTTGAAAACAAAAAGGTGGTAACCCTGGTTCTAACTGATTCTGTCAATTATTTACTAATTATTTATTATTAGTCAATCAATAATAATTATCGTTATCTTGTACGTGGTACATTATCGCGTTGTTTTGTTTAAAGACAAAATTAAATTCCACGAACTTAAACAGATGATACCATAGATATTAATTTCAGTTGCAAGTTCTTCCGGACAGCAACGTAAAACGATAAAGACAATTTACGAACATATTTGTAATGTTTTGTACAATGGTAACAAGAAAAATAAATAGGTACAATACGATTTTTATTCGCTCCGTTTGATGCGTAATTGCCCCCTGGATAATTACGTACGCATGTTGCTCTGTATAAATGTAAACGTTAAAATCGTTTATTGAAATGTTTTTTTCGCTCGCGTCCTTCTTGCCGTACGTACACAACACACTCGCCCGTGTCAACCCACACAGGCACACGCAAATGTACACACACGCACACACGTGCGCACTCGTGTGGATCAGTGCCCTGTGCCCTACTCCACCACCGACCGCGTTCGCATTATTTTAAACTCGGAGAGCGTTTTGACTGCCGTCCAAAAGACCAATCTGCCGTTTGCTCATCATTTTTTGGACCATTCCCATTCGTGCCGTCAGTGCACGGAAAATAATTGACGCGGCGGTGTGAATCGCGTCGTCGTAATACACGTTTCTGCGTTGGACCGGCCGACAGCCGTTAGTTTTGATGTCTTTGTGCAACATCGTAGCTTTGCGTAAGTCCAGCTGGCCGGCCCGGGTTTCTCGAATAACGATAGTAAAATAATTACCGAAAAATAATAATAATATAAATTCTAAAATATACCCCCTCTCCACCTCGTCATCGTGTTGGATGGTGACGGTGCAATGTTTGATTTTTGACGTTTTTCTGTGTTTCCGCAGGCTGGGACAAGATGAGCAGCAACGGCGTAACCGAGGACGACGACTTTGCCGACGATCCGTTACGTAAGTAACGATAACGCGTTGTGCTTTTCGTGTTGAGATCGTATACGCGTCTTTGTAACACCGCGGCGCACTCGTTTATTTTAACTACTACGCAGTGCATTATGCGAAACTAATACACTTTGCTTCGGTCAGCTTTTAACTATTCCTAATTGGTTTTACCTAACTTTGTTCCACGTTCCTAACTTACCGGTCGATGCCGCGTAGTCGCAGGCTGAAGTTCTAAAACATGTAAAACGGTTAATGGGAGTGTATCAACAAAGTCCATAATGATAAAACATTTTTTGTCAATGAGTAAGTGTCCATTTTTTTTTCGTTTTTAATAAACAAAACGAAATTATTTATCTGATTCTATTGAATCTGATAACTCGAAAATAATAGTAAATAAAATTACCATTATTATAAAATGCAGTCGGCTATTATCAAAATTGATTGAAAATTATTTGGTTTCTTTCAGTTGTACGTGAATAATAGGTAGATATTTGATAAACTTTTAGCTCTAATTACAGATACTCGTAGTGTTTGAAAATGTCTTAAAATTTTTTAAATAAATTTTATTTTTACGTATAATTGTCATAAATTACCTTCATAATTTTATAATATTAGGAAAATCAATAATTATACCTAAAACTTTTAGATTATATAATTAATAATAATTATTAATGATAATATTAATTGTTATAATATTCGTATTAGAAACAATTTCAATGTTTCACAAGAAATATTTCATACTTCAAACACCAATTATAGAAGCTCAAATGATCAAAGATAAAATCGATGTATTTGTTATGTAGCTTATTTTCTTTATGTTATTGAAATACTCTATTTTCAAATCATGGGAAAACCATTATTTTAATATTATAAATAGAGTTAGGATGTTGATGACTTTTGCAATTATTTTTCTTTGATTCTATACAATGTTATCCTAGCTAAAAATTAGATTCATGCTCTCTTGACGTAGAATATATTTTTTGCATTTTTAAGCATTTTTAGATATAAATGTATTTTTTTGTTTTTTAACGTCATTTTTCAACATTTTTAAGTAATTTTTTCATCTTTTAGGTTATTTCTGTAATTGTTGTACAATGTAAGGTATTTTTTTCAAATTTTAGATTTTAGAGCAAGTGCTTAACCTAAATTTGGAAACAAATTTAATAATTCATAATTTTATACAATGTTTAAAATGTATACTATTGTTTATTAATATTATAATTTATAATTCACAATTTAAATTACTATTTCACCCATTACTACACCTATATCTCTAATAAAAATTATTATTTAAAAATAAATTTTTTTCATTTTCTTAAATAGTTTTTTAGATAATTTTTAAGATAATTTTTTAAAGTTTTTAGGGTATTTTCGCATTTTTTTTTAGGGAGTTTTTAAATTTTTTTTAGGGAATTTTTGTGTGTTTTTTAGGTCATCAACATCCTAACTCTAAAAATAATCATTGTTTAAGATGACTTTAAATACAAATTCAATCATTTTAAACGCTTAAGTCAAAAGTTATTATTTCATAGTAGTAACTATTACTAATTAGTTATCTTTATTAATACTATAGAAAAATAAAATTATACTAATTCATGTGATCATCACTTCAGTTTTTAATAATACTTTATTATTTATTTATGTCTGATTATCTGTATTTAAAAATTTTTTTTCGTTATTATTATCTTCAATATTATCATATGACATACAATTAAATTATTGTGTGATATGATAAATATATGAAATATTCAAAAACTTTATTTTAAAAAATGTTTTTTTATATTTTTAAACTAATTATAATTAGTTAGACGTTGAAAGTACCTAATTTTAATACCATATCAATTTAAAATAGATTTTATGTGTTTTGAGGTCACTATCGATACATGTACATATTTTCAACACATTTTTACGAGTACGCATAGCAGAACGAAAAAACTTTTTGGCAAAAACTTATTTCACGTTCGAATGATTACGAATAATTATAAAATTATCTAATTACTTGATACTAGATATAAATATAATGATAATAATATTTATTCTGGAAATAATTGTTTATACAAAAAACTTTAATAAAAATATTATACATATTACTATGAATATTAGGAAGATTCATACATTTATTTTTTTGGCATTAACAAATATGAAAGAATATAATTAAAGCGATTCTTTAAAACTAGGATATACGTTCTGCGTCATAAGATGTAACACAAGAATATAAAATATTTTAAAGGTTTTATTATGAGATAAAAAGTACTTTTGGAGTAACAACTGTATTTAATAAAAATAAAAATAAATTCTATGTTCTTGTTCTACATCAATTTTATTATAATATTAATTTTTTTAAAACTTTTTTTGAATCATTTTTCCAATGTGATAGCTTTTTTTTAATATTAAATTATCCTAAGAAGCGTGAGTTGATTTTGTCAATATTTATCAGATTCGATGTTTTAACTAGGGATGGGCCGATACCACTTTTTACCGATACCCGATATTATAATCACAAGTAGTTTTTGCGGTATCGGTTCAAATATCGGTTTTGAAAATAAGCCGATACCGATATTTCCAATATCACCAATATCGGCCGATACCAAGTATCGGTTCTAGGATCGGCCCACCCCTAGTTTTAAACAGTGATTTATGTAGTAAATTTTTCATGGTACTATTTAGTAAGAAATTTAACATGGCTATCGTCTTGTCACACATTTGAGTTCAACTTTATACATAATATATTGTCTCGAAGCAGTTCGATCTGCAGTAATCGATATATGTATCAAGTTAATTATTAATTTTCTCAATAAAAATAAAAATTCAGTTATTTAGTAATTTAGTATATTTGATAGATTTAATTATTTGGGATACGTCTGAAATGTACTACGTATCATTATACTTGTCATCCACATACATTTATTTAACGGAGTGCTGGCGTATTGACTTTAACCATGGTTTACTTATCAATTTATGATTTATTTATTTATATATATAAATACAAATGTGGTATACCTTGTAGCCAAATTTTTAATAGGAATATTGTTTAGTCAGTTTAGTATAATACATTTGCTTATTTGTTATAGAATTTAAGGAGTTGATAAAAGATATACATATAATAAACAAATAATAATAATAATACTTATATTATATTTTATAGGTACATTAAAAATAAATAAAGTATAAATATTATACTTATATTTAGTCATAATAATAGTACCATCATATTAGATACATTGTTTGTCGATATCGTCAACAATAAGCCATTTCCTAGGGATAAAACCAAATTTTGCTATAATGCTATAAATAATCGAAAACAAGATCCAATGTACTAATAATATGTCAATCACGATGCTCATCCATTAATATCAGTGATTATATTTAGAACTCGAACTTTTACATCATATAATTAATAATTTATTAATAATCATCATTAATATTTGTATTAGAAAAAATCTCAGTGTTCCACGTTTTTGTGAAATATTTCACGAGAAATATTTCATACTTCAATTACTAGGTATAAGAACTTCATTTTTAAAACATTTCTGAAGATTATTTTTCCGTTAAGGAATGTTAAGGAATTTTTAATCTTGTTGGAAATTTTATTTTTTCGGTAACTTTGACAATCGATGTACGAGAAAATCGATAAAACCATAGTATTTGATACATCAAACCTTGTCTGCACTAAACAATCGTATAAAATAAGGGTGGTATGGATAAAAAATAAACCAATTATTGAATTTAATAACATGACTGCATTATTATTGTTATTACCACACAGGGCGTATTGTCAGTGCCAAGAAATAAGAGTATAAAAATACTGTTCACCAAAAATGGAGGGGTTTCTTTCTATTCAGTGCGGTGCTGCCGGCAAGTATAAATAATTACCATAGCAGCTATAAGGAAGCGGTAAAACTATGTGCATCAATTGCTTGACTGTCCATTCGCTGATATTGATTTGAACACTCGTGGGTAACATTATACTTAATAATGTGCATTAATACCTTTCATAGCATGCTATATATATACGCACATATTATTATAATTAAATGTACGGTTTACGATGAAACGGAATTGTTTTCATTTTACGTTTATAATTTTTTGAACACGCGTGTACGCAAGACACATAACTGACATACGGAATGAAAACATTATCACATGTCAAACGGTGTTTTTTCATTTTTATTTTTCGGTCAAGTTTTACAGGGTTTTTTTCATTTCTATCTTGAAATTTTCAATACAATCCTCACATATTACGTATGTAGTCATCTCAACCAAAATGGTCGTATTGCTTTTCTGAATGGTTCGATTTGACGTAGTATTTGTTGAGTTCGATCACAAAGCCTATTGATTATTTTCATATCGTTTTTATACACAATTCATAAACAGCCTGATCACGTGAAAGTGCGTGACAAGTTAATCAGTAAAACTCGAATAGCTGATGAACGTCATTCTGCCATATTAAGGAGTAGGCAAAAAGTGATAATGATAATAGGATAAAGTACTAGTCCTCTTTCTGGTATTTTTAAATAAGAAAACAAAAATATTGGCACATTATTATTTTCACGTTGTATTGATGTATTAGATGTATTAGATAATTAAGATTTTATCACGATGGTGTCTCATTACATTTTGATATTTTATTTAAATGTTGGTAAGATTAAAGCGACATCTATCTGTTTACTTGTTTCCGTTGTGATAATCGTTTGATCATCCTTTGATCTAGAGTGCGTTCAATTACTTACGGAGAGTATTCAAATTTTTGGCAAGGTTTCAAAGTTTCTTTTGATGTTTAATATAATAATTAGAGGATTTCGTTTTAAACAGATTTTGAGTATAAAATTAAATTTGTCATGCATTGAAAAAACCAACTCATCCATACAGTATATTTGATTTTGGGATATATTACAACATGTACGGTGTATATTGTATAGTTCATTAAGAAAATTATTATTCGAGCAGTTCACAAACATGTGTCAAACTTTTATTCGAAAATTATAGTATTTCTGGCAAAAGAAGAAATTTATAAAATACTATGATTATATGATATACATTTTATATTATGGTAACGGTTAAAAAAGAAACTAAATTAGTCGAAAGAGATCGAAAATATTAACCAATTCATTTTATATTATGACTACGTCTTAAGTCAAATTTTCGATTTAAAAAGTTGTTACGCGAAACTTTTAATATTGATTTTGTACCTGAATTGTAATATTTATATAAAAAAAATGTTCTGCTTTACTTAAAATCTAAAACATTTTTTTTTTGATATACAAATTATTTTATCACTTTGTCAGTAAGAAATTTGGAAAATCGTTTATAAACACTCATAATTATTAACTATTTTAAATTAAAACATTAAATAATCTTAAATCTAAAAATTTTATTTGAGATAATGCGCAAAATCATCATATTTTCTAATAATATTATTTTAATTTATTTATACGATATTAAAATATATAAATCACAATAGCTGTAGTTTTTAAAATAAACGTATGAAATAGAATAAAATATTTCCTAAATGAAAAAATGAATACATCCGTTCCAAAACGATTTTGACCTTTAAAATTATGATTTTTGAAAAATCCCTGAACATTCAGAGTTTTAGGAGAACCACAATGTGAAATTGAAAGTTCACAAGTTTTGTTGTTTTTGAGGTGAAACTACCAATAAGTAAAGTGAGTGAATGTTGTTTGAATTTTAAATGCATAGATTAACGTAGATAGTTATATTATAAGATTAAGTTAGTTTTAGATTAGATAGTTCATAATTAATAACAACAATCGTATGACTTTATTGTGGACGTACCTACTATTAATGTAGTAATTGATGTGGTGAAATATTATGTAATTTAGATACACATATTTTAGTGTTTCTTCGTGGTACATTAGAACGATTGCGTACGGATGTAATAGTATAATTTATAAATGAATCGTCGTCAAAATACACTCATCCGAAGGAACGAATGAATAAATTTAACAAATATTATTGCGTTTTAATTGTTTGTATGTTTTTTATTAATAATAATAATAAAAAGAAATTGAATTAATATTTAAATCAAAACGAATAGAGTCAGTGGAAAAAATATAGAAATAAAAACGATCCATTCTATTTATGTATACTTGTTTCGTTAATTAAATAACTTTACAGACGTAGAAAAAACGTACGTTGTTGACTAATATTATCTTCTGGGTGTTACGTGAAAGAAACTGTCCATAGATTTTTATCGCCTTAAGAAAACATTTGTATTATTATAATTAAAAAACGCTTTGTATATTATAATAGTAATAATATTATTATTACTAATAACAATAATAATAACAATAATAATAATAATAATAATAATAATAATAATAATAATAATAATAA
>NW_020273613.1:4292932-4522595 GCF_003268045.1 Sipha flava | reverse complement strand
AATAATAATAATAATAATAATAATAATAATAATAATAATAATAATAAAAATAAATACCGATACGTATACAGAGGAATAAAGTTAATTTACTACATACATGAATACGTAATTGTGTGATTATTATTATGATTATTATGTCGACGAGAAATCATAAACGACACGAGGTGTTGAATTTACGGTTGTTAATACTTCTGAAACTTACGAATATTATGCAGCAGTGTGTCGTGCGAGGGACGTTTGCCAATACGAAAAGTATCAATCAGTCGCCAGATTGCCAGACTGCGAGTGTTGGCAGATGAATGGTGTGGGCAGAGGAAAGAACACAATGTAAAATATTATAATACGTTCATGCATAAATCACCATAGCGTGTTGCCTCGTATGCGTAAATATTTATCAATCATTGTACAGTCACCTAACAGAATGTGGTTTTCAATAATTGATCAACACTGAATACATACATTACATATATACGATCGTATGTATACGAGTATATGTGACATTTGGTGAATTTTGTTCGAAAATGTAATATTACGTCTGTTAGACAACACGGTTGTGTGAACGGCAAAAATATTATTTTAAAGCGATTGCTCATTCAAAATTCGGTAATGTGTTGGTGGGCATTTACTGCCATACTGGGGTTAAATACCATAAATGCAGTATTGTAAATTGTGACTAAGATTGCGCAACATCAGAGTGCGATAAATTGACTTTAAAAAGTTCATATGTGAAGTATGAACATCTGCACACGTAGAGGTATATTTCGTAAGTGTTAAATTTTATGTTTTTATGGGTTATGTAAGTCTGCTGGTAGTGGTGTGGGGTGGTATGGGGTACTATATAAACATTTTTGATCTTTCCAAAAGTTAGTTCAATTATCTAATATAATACTTTATAAATACTTTACTGTGTTTATATTTCACCTCGTTCAAATATCATTATGCATGAAGTTTTTCTTTTGCTCTGAATGAACTTAATTAAAACAATCTTCATACCAAAATTATCTTATGAGATAATTATAATTTACCTTCGTTATTTTGGACAAATACTACCTTACCTGTTAGTTGTTATTCTTATATTGATTCTTATTTTAATAGTATGTTATCTTAATTTAATTCAAACCAATATAATTATATTTGTTATCACAATAATGTTAGCTTAGATTTAGCATTATCAAATGTTCATGTTAATGTCTCTAACGATCCTGATCCATTATTGTCTATCGATAAGTACCACCCTGCGTTAAATATATCATTAGACTTTAATCAATTTAACTTTTTACTAGTACCTGAGTCATTTTATGATTTAAAAAACTGTAATTATGTTAATGTTATTAACTATTTAGGAGACTCATTTTCTAACAAGGTTTTTAATTCATCTGATGGTATTCTAATGAGCTTAATTTTCCGATAAAAGAAAAAAAAAATTGCACATTTATTCTATAAGTAAAATAATAATATATTTGAGTACAATCATTTTTCTTAACTGCGAGCTAAATGTAAAATCACACTGAACTAATTAAGAACAAAGCAATGCGTATTCTTGGTTTTATGAAATTATCATGTAAAGATTTTTGTGATCCTTTTGCTTTAAACATTTTTTATTGTTCGTGAGTTCGTTCAAATTTTGAATATTGTCCACTAATTTGGAACAATACGTCCAAACAAAATTATAGTACAGAATCTCTACAAAATAACTTTTTGCGATTTATGTCTTTTAAAAGTAACGTATATAGGTCACTGCATGGTACATATGATAATATTTTAAATTATTTAAATGTTGTTCCACTTATAACTAGGCGCTTACAGTTGCTCTCTAAATTTCTCCATAAATTGATTTTTGGCTTGATTGATTGTCCAGGTTTACTTTATTTAATCAATTTTAAAATTAATTTTTTTAACACCAGAAATCCTGAGCTTTTTTTATCCTGTTTATTCCGACAAAAACTTTATGGTAATTGTGCTGCTAATCTGTTAACGATTGCTGGTAATAGTTATACATTTGTTTTTAACTAGTTATGTTTATTCTTATATTGTCTTATACCAGATTATTCTATTGTATTTTATAATTAACTTTAGTTTTATAATTAATATCTATATTAATTTTTGTATATTTCTCATTTTGTACCAGACCTATTTTATTGGCGATTAATCTCTTACTTCTGTAAATTAAACCATTATGTATAAGGACTCCGTCCGTTTAATTATTATAAGTAAATAAATATTAGACCGTTAGTTAGAAACATGAGGTTATTTTAACTGTAAATAAATGTAAAAATTATATAAAACTGGGATAGTAACTCATTGTTGCGATTGTGCACAATTTCTATAATAACATTTTTAATTTTTTTTTTAATAAATAAATATGTTATAAATAAATAATATATAAAAAATATAATATAATATAATATAATATAATATATAAATATGGTCTAAATATGTTATGAAAATTACAGATTGTAACTTAAAATATTTACAAGTTAATTTAATTGCATTATTTATTTGTTTACATTTAGCTTTAGGATCCGTGTAGCGCATACGAGACTGTTAAGCGAAAAAAATAAATAATTATTATTAGCATTTAATATAGGTATGCGCTGAGTTTGTACACAATAACTGAATACAAAATATTTATTATACCAAATGTATGTATTGACTTTTATTTGTTTCTAATAAATTGAAATACACACGTATGGTAGCATCTAAATGTTTTCAAAACTAATATAGTGTCACTCTCTCTGCAAAGACCTGCGAATGAGATTCTAAATTATGATATAAAAAAGTAATAAATAAAAATATATATTTAAATTTTATATATTATAGGTAATCATTAGAAAGAGTTAAAGAAATATTTGAGGTGAATAAACTTACTTATGTATGTACTTATTTATGTACATATTTTACTTTATAGTATTCTTATCTAAGATAAGTTGTATAAATTAAAAAAATAATAGCAATTGTATTAAAACATTAAAAATATATACGTTGTACATAAACCGTATAAATATCTGTTGAGTGTAATTAACCGTAACTGAATTATATAATATTATGAAAACCAAAAATGGAGATAAAAAAAAAGACAGGTTTAATATAATATTCAACCCCTGTGCCAGTTGTACGCCGATATAGTATTATCTGTTAACCACATCAGTAACCTTTTTATTCTAAATGATTTATCTTTATATAGTCGATTCATTGAAATAAAGATAATTATGTAATTCCTATCTTGTAGTATAAATGATAATGTCGTAGTTTTGGCACCAAATATATCCTGTTGCGATTAACTGTTTATAAATTAATTAATTTTCAATATATTTGAATGTTGTCGGAAAATTATATTTTGTCCGAGTTGCGATCGTGGGTTCTCGACAACATGTCTAATTTGCTTCCCTAATAGTCAACGAACGTTACATATTTTAATTCCATTTTTATAGACCGAGGACTGGTAATTAAATATTTATAAATGGTGTAGCTGAAAATATAAAGGATTTAATAGTAAATGTAATACAAGTATAATAGTACTGTATCATATTACCTATGTAATTTTATAGAATTAATAACATATTTTTGAATTTTTTAATATTTTTTTATTATTTTAAATACAACTGACCTAATCATTTAAAACCCCATTTACCCATTTATAATGCATAATTATTTATTTTTGTCACTAAACATTTTTGTTTGCGCCACCATTAATTAATAATACTAATATTTATAAACAATGGCGCCACTAACGTTCTTTCTGTTTGTATCATTGTTCATATATCGCTCAGTATCTTTGTTCCGGTTTGTGTTATCATTTTTGTGCGGCTCAACAGTGCGTCACGCTGCTGCAGCCTTCACGTTCGGTCGGCTAATGGTGTACTTACGTCTTTATCAGTCGTATGAAAATGTGTTTGTTATTTCATGTTTTCAAGTTTGTTCGGTTATATTTCGCTATTCTTCCAAGTCATGCTCTCAGTGTCACAAAAGTTTAAAAAGTTTGGTTGTTTTCATTTTATTGTGGTGACGCTGAGGAATTTTATAGTAATTTTGGTGTCCGGTGGCCATAGGCTTCATGGTGAACGTCGTCGGCACCATCTCGTTCGTCTTCTACTGTCCGCCTTCGCATGCACTCAACCAAATTTAATTCGTCTACAACCATTTCGTCAAAACCACGTTTTCTGTGCTCGTGTCAATTTTATCACCTGTTTGGTATGTGTCGTTTTGCGCAAGTTTATTGCCTTGCATTTATAACTACCGTTTTCCAGGGTGGTCACTTGCCAACAGCCATTGTGAATAACACGGTTTTCATTAATATGAAATTTGTTTTTATTCATGTGTCCTTTGCTGTAAACCTGAACTTCGTTCGTGACTGTGGTTCAGTGGTCGCATGCACACAGGGGCTGGATTATTTTGTATTACCTTTTTGTATTAATCACATCTCCGGTGTAGTCGCGTGGGATGAAATCCGCCGTCGAACACGGTCACATCATGTGCATATTGGTCAACCATATCTGTTTTCATTGTTGGGCCCCTTTTACTTGGGTACTCGAGAGGGCCCCGGGGTTGCCGCCCCGACCCTCCTTTAATTCAGCCATATCACTATAATTATTTAATCTGTTATATTAACCGATTGACACGTTATTTTATTTGGATTATATAATCAACTCACTAGCATTTATTTTTATTATTTCTCATATTTCATTATATGTTTACATACATTTTATTATATTTGCATGATTATTATAGTGTTTTTAACAATTTCAAATAAAATAAAATGGAATTTAGTTTAAATTTTAATAAAAAATATATTCTTAACTACTTCTCCCTTTCAGCAAAAAAATCGTTTATACACCATTGTTATATAATGAATAAATTGTTTAGAATAATAATGCTACCACGCGAGTGTGTGGGGACAATATTAAACCACGATGTTACGTATGAATGTATGGATGTCGGACCACATGTCGAAAAGCAAAGCAAAAAACATATTCCACTAAGGACCTAATTAACGAACTCAAAGTTTTTACAACACAATAATTATTCTATCCTATAGTGCAGCGATTCTCAAACTATTTTTTCGCGTACCACTTGAATATATTATCAATCAGTCACGTACCACTAATGATTAAAAATAGAATCATACAAACTATCCATAATAAAGTACATTTATTTTAAACATAAAGACAGTAAAATAACTATTTATTTATTAATAAAAATTTATTAGTGTTAATAAATTAATAAAAGATTTAATATCAAATTTTTAATTTCCGTTCTACCACGGCCTTTTGCGTACTACTAGTGGTACGCGTACCATAGTTTGAGAACCACTGCTATAGTGTATATGTAACAGTTAAAGTATTAAATCAGTTAGTTTATGAAGTAACTAAATCATTTATAAAATAACTAAAACGTGTAGGTAATGTATATAATTTATACTTTAACTAGTTATTTAATACATTCCCTAGCATCACTTCGTTAATGTGTCAAATTGATATATTCATGCATGTACAATATCGTTATTTTACAACCCATCATAGCAATAAATTAGATAAAACTGCCGTTTTTGTTGTTAGTGACTGTAGTGTTTATGTACGTTTATCGTGTAGATAAAATTATCGTTGTATATGTATTATTATTAGGATTATTTATATCATTAGTAAGATTTAAAGTTTATTAAAAGTCTTACAGTCACACGCATTCAGTGTTAATTCGTATGCCTCTACAATAACCTTGTATGTACAAATAAATAATTAATTAAATTTAAAATAAATAAAATGTTATAATATATTTTAAATTTTAATGTATTTTATACTTTAACGTATATCAAACTAAAATTGTTTAGTATAACTAGATATTCTATGAAATAACTAGTTAAAGTATAATTTTCACGTATGATTTCATACTTTAACAAACATTCGTTGGTAATTCTTGAATTACCTAGTTATTTTATAAAATAACGAAATTAAATGCTTTAACTGTAACCATAGGCGTGTTTACGGGAGGGGCCGGGTGGGCCACTGACCCCCCCGGCGAGATTTTCCTCCAACAAAACCGTGCCAGGATAAAAAAAAGTAATACGATCTGTACTCATTACCTAGTTTTAGTATAGTAGTAAATTGTACGTATTTTTTTTTGAGTTTTAAATGTATTTTTATTATTCATGTCTTAACAAAAAACAAATATAAGTCTTATAATTTAAATATTTTTGTACCCCCTCGGCCACCAAAGTCTGAACACGCCTATGATGATAATTTATTTTGCTCTTGGAAAAATCAACAGTTACGAAAAATGTTACCTTCCCCTCACATTTTTATTGTATTTGTTTTATGCACCATATCTAATTGTTTGATTTTACATAAGTCTTTTAACTCATTTTATGGTTTAGATAAACTTAAATTGTAGGTAGCATGTACTAAGTACCAATATTGTTAAATAATATCCATATGAGTTCATTAATAAAAGGTACTATTTGAACTGTTGGATTTTCTGGGAGGGGGGGGGGGCGTAGTTTCCCCTTTTTTTTAATAAATTAATTATTAAAAAAAATTGTCCGTGGTCGGCTGGTCGCGGACGGCGACGATGATACGCGTGCCCGCCGACGTCCACCAACACCGCGCCTACGACCGCTCGCCGGGCTACGGGTGGTACGTCATCCCGTACCGACTATTAATAAAATTATAATTGTTATTACATGTTATATTACATGTGTCTTTCCTTAAAAACTAGGTCTCTCGAGTGTTTTTACGATGGTTATCATCAATGTCTTAAGGAACTACCAGAGTTAAAGTTGTTGATAAAAACAATTATTGGTCCAAGTGGATAGTCTAAACAATGTTAACTCCAGTAACAACTCAGTCTGTGCATCTTTCAAGTGAAAGTCAAGTCTAGTGTCATAATTTGTTGTGCCCCCTCGGCCACCAAAGTCTGAACACGCTCATGACTGAAACATATATACAAGTTTAATTTAATTGAATTTAAACCTAGATATTATGACACACGTGTAAAAAACAAATTGGAAATCCCTATTGTTCATTTATTTAATTTTAGCTTTTGCTTTTCTCAAGTGGGCTTGAGATTACTAAATGGTATTCCAATGCAAATTATTAATAGTATATATGATAAAAAAAACACTATTAAATTATGGTTGGTAAATAGTATTAATGACTTTCAGCTAACGTAATATATCATTGTATTTTTGTTGTTTCATATTATATTCTATCACTATGTTTTTATATTATTTTACAAATTATTTATTACTTCTAGATATGTCAATTTTTTTTTTGAGTTATAGTCAAATATGATGTAGGTTTTCCAGAAATACAAAAAATATTGTAAAATTTTTGAAATGTATACTTATTTCTTAATTGTACTCAATTATCATTGATAAGAGAATATTTTCAGTGGTGAGATGGGCTATTTACCTTTGTTATATGCTTATTATATTTATATATACCGAAATGCATTAAAAATCTTAATTTTTCATAATATTATAATTTTTGTATATTAATACCGAACTCTGTTTTGAGCAGTGCCGCAACTAGAATTTTTGAGCCCTAGGACAAAAGATTATTTAGGGGCCACTATCTAGCATCACTGCACCAGGGTTAAAATAGTGAACACATTTATTGGAGTCAGATAAAATTCAACAAACAAACATAATCTTTATTAAAAAGTATTTCATACATGTAAAACATACTTTTTAGTAAAGAACAACACTTTTTAATATCCATCATATTAATTTATTATAAATAAAAACACATGAACAAATAAGTTCATTATAATAGAATAAAGTTATACAATTTATAAAAATAATATGATGTTAATATTTTAAACAAATTTCATCTTTCTTGCTTTCAAATTAGAGAAATCTTTAATTAATTTGTCTGTTTTTAATTCTGAAGTCCGCTTTTGTTCTATATTGAGTATAGCAATGTTTGAAAGTCGATTTTGGCTACAAGAATTTCTTAAATAATTTTTTATAATTTTTAATTTCGAGAATGACCTTTCAGCCGTTGCTACTGTAACTGGCAGTGTTAAAAATATTGTACAAGCTACTAAGATTTCCGAGTAACTTGTTGCTATATCATTGGTAAGTATAAAATTGGCCATTTCATTTATAGTTTTTAAATTTTTATTTTTTATTAATTCTTTTAATGATAAAATCTGACCAGTAAAATTAGAACTAATGTCATCTTTATACATTTGAATAAAATCATATGACTCCTTTACAATATTATCTTCTCTTAAACATAAGAGATTATTTGGATTAAGAAAATCAAATGTAGTACATACATTGTCCATTGCTTTAAAACGAATATTAAGTTGCATTAAAACAGTATCTATAATAGGATAAAATACTTTAATTTTAAAGTTTTCTGTTGTTATAGTTAACCGCCTATCTCCATCGACTTCATCAAAATGTTTTTTTTGCATATATCTGACGAGGTTCAGTATATGTAACAGGTAATCTCCATCTCAAACACAATGACTTGGCATTATTTACTATATCTTCATAATTATTTCTCAATTCATTTATTAAATAATAAACATTTTTTAATCTGTCTCGTGCATTTTGTAGATTCATATCTCGTTGTAACATTTTTGAAACACCATGAAGTGGTCGTAATATGTTTTCCCAAACACTCAACATCAACACAAATTGAAAAGATTCCATTTTTTTTTGTAAAGATTGAGCTTCACTTCGTTCGTCAGACTTCTTACTGATTAAACTTATGTTAATCAATGACTTAAGTACATCAATATATCGTTGTTTAAGAGCTGAGACTGATTCGTGTCTGGCTTCCCACCGAGTTGGACATATTTTTTTCAATACTTTCTTTCTAATTTTGCAAGCAAAGTCTTCACTGAAAGCTAACGTGGCCCACCGAGGAGCGCTAGAACTAAAAAAGTTAAAAATAGCTTGAACAGTGGCAAAGAAATGATTTGCTACTTGAGTGATTTTGGCTGCATCAGAAATCACCAAATTCAAATTATGTGCGCAGCAATGAACAAATGGTGCATTTGGTGCCACTGACATGATACGTTTTTGGACTCCACTATTACTGCCACTCATAACAGATGCACCATCGTATCCTTGTCCACGACAGTTTTTCACGTTTAGATCATAAGATTCCAAAATACTAAACAACCGATTTTCATAGTCAGCAGCACCATGTTTTTTTAATTCAAAAAAACCTAAAAAAGATTCTTTTATTTCAATAGATTTTTTATGGAATCAATCACTACATAACGTAATACAACACTTAATTGATCTTTTTTTTTTAATGTCTAAAGTAGAATCCATTATAATAGAAAACAATTTTGAATCTTTTATTTCTTTACATAATAAACGGCGAAGTTCAACAGCTAATAAATCTATAATTTCGTTTTGAATTTTCCAACTTAAATATTTTGTTTTTAGACTCTTATTATTTAACAATTCATATAAAATTGGATCAAATTCAGACATCAGTTTGACAGTTCTTATAAAATTACCTTCACTATTGGATTTATTTTTTCCACTACCTTCGTTTCCCCTGAGTGCTGTATTACCTTCAGTCAAGTACAAAATTATTTTGATTATTCGGGTTAGTACATTTTTCCAAAAATCTGCTTCTTAGGAAATTTGTTCTTCCGTATGTCTATTTATAGTTTTATTCTCTGACCAATGAAGTCGAACACTACTGGCATAAATATGTGTTTGGGATTTTTCATGATCATTAATTTTGTCATTCATGTGATGCCAGTCATTTATCCCTACAATCCAATTGTTTTTGAATCCTTTTTGGTTTCTGTTTGCAAACAACCAACACGTCTCACAATACACACGGTTTAATAAAATAGAATAACAAAGCCATAATCGAGGAATTTGTAAACCTGATTTTGTTGTCATATTGTAATAACTGGCTGAAAATTTTCTTAAAACTCCACTACCATCTGGTGAGTAAGGAAAGTTAATAATAGGTCTGCATGGACCATAACTCATTATACTGTATTTCATATCACTGCTTATAATATCTTCAAAATGTCCACGGTCAGTAGGATATTCAGTTGAAAAATCTAATCCTAAAAAATTATTAGTTTATTTATCATATTCTGAGGATAGTGGATTTGTATCTAAATGCATATTTTTCCGGGAGGCCCGGAACAATTGTAACATTTTTCATAAAATTGCTTATATCTGCAAGAATTTTAAGTATTTTTTATTTATTTTACTTTTAATATTTAAAACAAGTTGTTACCTTTATAAATATGTAAGTATTAAACCCAAAATTTTTAAAGTTTTTACATAAATGAAGAATAAAAAAAAAAAAGTTGTTACAATTGTACCCCGAAGAGGGACAATTGTAACAGAGCTAGGGACAAATGTAACATATTTATATTTTTACTTTTTTATTATTATAAAACTATTATAATTACCTTTAAATAATATGAAATATATCTTTGGTAACATTATGGTTTAGTAACATAATTGTTGACTTTTTTTATAGCTCTTATAGCATAACTAGGTATATATAACAAACATGAAAATGACTTTTTTTAATTTAAAATTTAAATAAAAACATAACATAATATCATTAAATAAAATGAAATATAACATTATAACTTAGTTTACATAATGGTTTAAAACATAATTGTTGACTTTTTTATAGCTTTTATAACATAACTAGGTAGGTAGGCACAGACCTATACCTAAACCTAATATAAAATGTTACAATTGTACCCAGATAAACTGTTACATTTGTACCCAATCAATATTTGTCTAAATACTTAATTCTTAAAAAAATTACTGATAATTAAATACAATATAATTATTGAATATATTAAATAAAATTATAAATAAATAAAATATAAATATTTTGAGAATATTAAAAATAGTATTAACTATTTCATGGTGACCATCAATAATTATGTATTTCTTACTAACCTATGATATAAATTTCTATATTAATTATAGTTTATTAAATACAGCCATACAATTACCTTGGATTGACGTTGACTCAAGTTGGTAAGAACTATCTTCGAATTCTACAGAATTCGAGTTTGAAATAACAGTTTCAGAAACTGGAGATTGAATAAATGACAAAATACTTCTATTCCCTTTAATAGATTTTTCTTTCTGTTTCAACATTTTTCTTGCTCCACCGGACAATCTAATTTTTTTCAACGGTTGTTGAGAAGATTCCATTATTATTATTATTAATGTACAAGTGTACAACATACAATAATAGTGAAGAACAGAAGTCAAACTAGTCACTAAGTAAATAACTAATAACTAATAAGTTATATAGGTAATCGCACAGTCGCACCTCGCAATGCTCGCTGTACGCAAATGCCAAAGAAAGAACGCGATGATTTTGTTTAATACTATTCCGAGTGTTCCTACAATGCTAGCCACACTTGCAGTCGTCATATTATTCATTTATAGTATTTATACACGGTATGTCGTATGAATAGTTCTTATATAGTTATATAGGATTATCAGCGCGTGGCGTACTGGCGTGTCACAGTCAAAACAAACAAATCGCTAGATAGTCCGTCGTGGTGACGTAAATAGCGGGATTCCCGTTAAAATTCCAACAAACGATAATAATAAATCAATGCCGGACTATAATAATTTTCAGTCATCAATATTTTGATAATTACTGTAATAGTGTAATAGAACAAACATTTTTAAAATTAATTTTATCTTACACAGTATACATAGTTGTCACAAATTCTCACAATTCAGTAGGTATTGCTGGGTATATAAAAATTAAAAATTGTGAAAATTATAAATAGGGGCCACAAAATAGGAATGGAGGCCGTTCCCCGGGGCATTGCCCCGGCTGCCCGGGTGGATGTTGCGGCACTGGTTTTGAGTCGTGGTTTGAATGCAAAGACCATTGTTAACATTTAAAACTTTTTCTGCTGCAGTAGCTCATATAAATTCAGTTTTAGCATTCAGTATACCATTATGTTTATCTTCACCTCGTTTCTTTTATACTCGATGAATCATACTCGAAAAAAATGGATTGTTCGTGTTAAACTGTACGGTTCACGTAACTATATTTTATTCACGTACAGAAGCTGTATTATTTTCTTCTAATTATAATGTGCGCATTTTATAGTAGTCCATTTTTATAAATATACTCTAGTTTTTAAGTGTAGATGTATGTTAAAATATAATGATTTAATATCCACGTTTAGCTTAAGTAAAATTATTTAAAGGTTAATTTACATTCTGGTATCATATTTTACGCCGTATTCAAGGTATGCTTTCAGAATAAACAACACAGAATCAACGAATGGGGTGGTGGTTTACTGAATTACATAATTATAAATCTTTGTCATGCCTAGGCAAAATTAACTGTCGTCGGTATTTACATTTTCTGACGTAAAGCCGCAACATATAGTATTTGTTCATATTCTTACCCGTTATAGATGGACGAAAGTCTGATGAAATGTCAGAAATATTTTTTTAATTCAGATATCGGTTCTTCGTAGAATATACAAATTAGTTGTGTCTATTTGTAGTTTAACTACTCGCAGGGATGTCAATTTATCAAATTTATTGCTTACATTTCAGAAAGATATGACATTGTTACCGTCGAATTTGCAAAACATAGTCATTTTTACTGTAAGAAAAAGAATGTAGATCACGCGAGAACTAGTTACCAGCTAATTCAAGTGGCTACAGTGACATCCAATCAATGTTTTCATTGCAGAAGTCTCGATTTAATTGAGTACACCACACCTAAAATATAATTAGCTTAGTTGTAATTTGATAGAATAACTTTTAACGATGTCAGTGTTTCGTATGGTTCATGTGGTTGACCGATTTTTGTTGGTGTACAGGTATTCAATATGATTCCACCACTTAAAACCGACCAAGATCGATATAGACCTACATCTATCGTCTACCACATCCAAATACTGCACACGACAGAATTTGATCAACTTCATCCGATTACTTGAAACCTTGTTCTACCGTCATTGCATCCGATGTCACGTACCTATCTTCGGAATTGTATTTTGCTTTGGCTCAAACGAAGTATTATATATCTCGTGCCGATGAAATCCTTACGGGATCACGGGCCCAAAAACTGTAAGATCGTTACACGTGGCACGTTTAGAACAAGCGTACAGAGGCTGGTTCGGGGTGTGGAAGCTTAGAAATTCTTTCTTTCCGCTTGCGTACTAAACGTTGATGCTCCGACATATCGGGCCGACCAACCCGTCGGACGGCGGCAAAGTGCATTACGTGACCCCCCTACGTGTACAGGTTGTCGCGTACCTTAGAGCCGTTATGTGCACGTGGTATGTTACTGTTATCGCACCGTTATGTTGAGCACGACGTGGCCGTCTGTGGAGGTAAGTGGAGGCGGCGGAGGGAATGGTCGCGCGTCCTCCTCGATTCGGAAAAATCGCACGCGCTTCCGCCGCTCACGCCGTTGCCGGGGCGACCACCGCGGTTCGGTCGTTTGACGACTGGCCCGCTGCCGCTGTCTCAATGCGTTCCGCGCGCTCCGTCATTGTTGCCGTCCGCAATCATCGTCTCGGTCGTCTTCATCGTATTCGCCGCCGCCGCCGCCGCCGTGTAGTGAATCTCGCGCCGCGCGTCCGATTCGAATGCCACTGCCGTCGAGTGCTCGTCGCACCGATACTGCCGCATAGATCTCGCCCGACCTTGATCGCTTACTTCAGAAAATATCCTTTTGGAAATACTTTTGTTGAGTTCTCACAGTCGCCCGTCGTCATGATTGTCCCTGCCTTCCGTGTACACCGGGTCGCGTAAGGCCCTATCCCCGATCGTAAGTATACATATGTATGTTCGCGCGCGTATTATGAGCACGTGCACAGACGTATCCGTCGGCGTAGACATTTTGTCGATCGACGGTTACGGATAACGTCCAACGCGTGTCGAGCCGAAACGTTGTTCGAAAAGTCGGGCGAATAGTACGTACGAGCGTATATTTTACCTGGGCGCATTGCCGGAACATTTTCATCAGAAGGCCAACGGTTTCGGGCCCTTGTATCGTTTTCTATAATTTGTTTTCCGCGAGAAAATCGTACAGCCTATAGAGGACTTAGTTATTTTTTAACATAATGTCTACAACAAAAATACCCAATATTTAACTGTAAAAATTTTCTCGTTCCTTTAAACTTTCTTTGGATGACTCACCTCTTTGCACCCATCATCACTCTCCTTCTGTTTGCGACATTCCTCATATTGTCTTTGACTGTCCATTATTGCCCACGAAGCATATTAGTTTTTTAAAACTTCTCAACTCTAGCATGATCCCCTTTAACTTGATATCCATTCTTTCCTCCCCAAATACCACAAGTAATTTGATTTACCATTTATCTCTTCTGGCTTTTTAATTTAACATTTAGTTTAATTGAAAACATTTTATTTTTAATCAGTTGTTGTAAATTATACTTAGTTTATTTGTTTCATTGTTAATAATTGTTGTAATTAATTGTTAAACAGTCTAAAAAAAACTAACATTTTCTATGAATATAACATTTAATATATTAATAATATATGTATACATAAGATATAGAACAAATTTTATTATCGAATGGTTTTCATATTAGATTTATTTAATGAGCATAAACCATAAGCATAGCATGTTTTTGATATTTAGTAAAAAAAAAAAATTGTGCATAAATTTAAAGGGATCAGCCCTAGGTTTTAGTAAATTTAAGGGGGTCCGATCCAACCAGGATCCTCCTTCGGTACGTACTTGATTTTACCGTTTCTTCAACAATGATTTGGTTGTCGAAACAATAAAGTTATAGTATATATTGAGTGAATTTTTGAATCAAAAACGGAATCGATTAATACTATGGTTTGATTTAGCGACAATCAAATCATAGTTAGGCGAACGATACTCGTTTCACTTGTCTGCGTTTTGTGTGACATTCGTGTCTATTACGTGTCAATGTATCTGAGTGAATAGCGTGGATGCTTGATGATGATAAAAATGACGTAAAGAAATATTAATTGAAAATTAATTCCTTTCAACTTTACCTAATTTTTATTTTTTATTTAATAAAAATAGGAGTATATGGTATAATTTAGGCTACCTTTTCATGCTTTGTAAGCATAAATATGATAAAACATTGTACAGACTAAAAATTAAAATTAAAATCACTGATGAACGAGACCATCGAGCGGTGTTTTAATCGTAATTGTCTAATGGTGACTTATTTTACTATACAAATTTTTTATGTTAAATGAATAAGGTTATGAAATGCTTTTTCCTTAGTGTGAACTTTGATTTTAGAGTTGATTAAAATTCATATTTTTAATTATTTATTATGTTAAAATTAATAATACCCTCTTTGCAGATTCTTTTGACGTACGTATTAGATTTTTAGACATCATCATCGTTTTTATAGTATAAATAAAATCGTTCTTCCAAAACACTCGAATTGGTCGCTTGTCACTTGTTAAGATAATCGAAATTTATATATTTAAGACTGTATACAGTACTATGGAGCTCTACAGTGTAGACGATTATGACGTATTGAAAAATAATTTTATGTTTATTTTTACATTGAATAAAATCGAAATTGACGATATCCTTTTTCATTCCCCACTTTTCTACGCATCTCTGTTCCTCAAGCTGCCACGATACCGTAGGTTATGTCACGTCATTATCTTCTTGAGGCCACTTAAAGTGGAAAAATGATGCAATTAAAAATCCAATTAAGATTCGAAAGGAAAACAATTATCGGAGAGAAAGTAGGATTTTTTTTGGGAAATTGTTTGCTCCCTACTTATTTAACCCTTTTTTCTGCATAAAATCACTATCCCTCCACCCATCACGAAAAATTTCATCTAACCAATTATTTTGAAGTCTTTCTTTCTTGCGATTAGTCCTTGGAAACGATAACTATATATAATGTAGCTCAATTAATATCGAAATGTTGGCTCTGTTTTAAAACGGTTTTTAATTAAAACTCCTAAAATAAAAATATGAAACCCATGTGTATATGAGTTATTGGTAAAATAGGGATGAATATATTTTTTTACATTTATACTCGTGTTAATTTTAATTTTTTCTTCAAAAGTTGTAAAGCTAAATGTAAACATAATTAACTTGTATTAAATGTATTTAATTATTTATTGTATGAAGATGGTAACTAAACGTATTTTCCTGCTAATGAATTATGATCTCATAGATGATTAATATATTCGTATTTTTAATCATTAACAATATTTTTAAATCATCATTAATATTATATACTTAAGATCAATATATACCGAATAAATAAAAAAAAACTCCTAATCAATTTTACTAGCATATCGTAACCAGAATACCAAAATATACCTAATGTTATTTAAGAGTTATATAATACAATATATTTTCTATTAATTCAAAAAAAATTTATCATATTTTAAAGATGAAAACAGCAAATGTTAAAAATTGATGGATATATTATATAAACATTTTGAAAAACTAAGTTTATCCGCTATATCATGGTTGTCTATTTTGATATTTTAAAACTATTGTGGGATACTTACTTTTGAGTATCACTGTATACATTTCAGAGATAATTTTTATTCGAATTAAAAAAAAATGCAAATGCACATGACCGTATTTCATATCATAAATAATACAATAGCGTTTAATCTTAACGAACAATTATTTGAGTAAATATAGTTTGTAATAAAACATACTAGAAAAATGTTAGATATTGCACGTCATCATACGATGAAAATGTTGGGTTGTTTTCTTTTTGTTTAAGTAAACATTATACAAATTATTTTTCTTCTTAAATCTAACTAGTGATTATAAACATATGTTGGTTTATGAAAGAAAAATAAACTTTAAGTGTATATATGTCACTTGTCATTTTCAATTAATATCTTGAACTTGTTGTCTGTTTGCCTAATCCTATATTACTTAGATATAAGTGCAGACATAGGGATTACACATATACATAAATTGTGACAAATAAACCAATTAGTTTTAATTTAGTTTTTATTTTGTGTCTAGGATTTTACTATAAGGTAAGGTTAAATATTTCAAGTTTCTATTTGAAATAATTTACTTAAGTGACACGATTGAATTATTAAAATAAGAGAGGCGTAAACGTCCCAATAGAAATATCCAAACTATAAGAATAATATAAAGAAACGAATTGTTATTGCTACATCTATATTGTATTGAAAAGTAATCAAAACATTTCATGAATCCTTATTTTAAACACCGAAAACAATTGTAGTAGTTTTTTGAAGTAGTATTTTGAAATAATAGTAAAACAATAAATAATTAATTTTTTTATTCATAATAGTGAATAAGAAGTTAAATTTTTACTGAGATAAATTTAATCGAAACATATTTTAATTTTAATTTTAATTTTTATAAATATGAAATATTTAAATAGGTACATTGTAATGAATCGATTTGTTTAATATATATTATGTAATGGTGCATATTTATTGATTAAATTATTGGTTATAAGCTTTTATTTTAACATTTAATAAGTATTTATATTATATTATATTATATATACATATATATTATAACTCAATCATTATAAAACCATTGATTATGGAACAATTAAAAACTCAGACAATGCTTAGCATTAATGATGTAAACCTTCGGTATATAATAATAATACATAGCTCTTAATAAAATACGTATTTTTTATAAAGCGCCTTATATTATTATTCTGTAAATAAATAGACTCTATTTACATATACTTTGTCTTATGTAATAGAATATATTAAACATAAAATGCATCTTAGTAAGAGTTTGAATTAATATTATAATTGTATTCAACGACAATAGCCTTTTAATTTAATGTATACACGCATACCCATAAACATCATTCATTTATTTTCCATTTCAAACATTTTTTTGAGTATATTATACCAAAAAATACCGGATCGTTTTCGATTTAAATTGAATTATAATTTACTCTATTAACTCAACAATAAAATTAAAAATAAATATAAGTGATATAAAGATAACCGAATATGATGATGATGGTGTATTCGATATATTTCCCTTGTCTTAGCTTTTAACACGAGGTAGTAATGTAGCATATTCATATTTATTAAAACTATTTACTATTTTACTCGCGAAAATATTTTGCAAATCGGCGATTACTTACTGCAAGATTTTCCTTAAAACGGTTGTACCATAAATGTAGGATAATTTCTTTAAACTATTAGGAAAATTAAAACAAATAAACTTCCTTGAGTACAATTTTGTGTACAATTTTCATTTTATATAGCTGATAGGGTCTGATGAAGTACTATATTTGAATCGATTTAATTACAATAAAAAGTCCTTTCCAGACTTTGAGAATTAAATTCCAGTTTCATTTTACCAACTGCTATTTCACTCCTCTCTTTTAATTTATAATAAATCTAAAATAATAGACTGCCATATTTTAATTTTTTATTTTATAATATAACTATTAATAATTTTACTTTAATTTTCAATTTGATTGTATTTCATAATTGTATACCATATCATTGAGTATAATTATTATACATCATGTAGGACATACCACTTGATGAGAATCGTCCATAATATTCTTAAAAGTATGTCGTAGGCTACTTGAATGCGATGTGAATAAAATCTAGATATCAATACACGAGAATGAATAATGTTTTATACAATGTTTTTTTATAAACCATAATTTAATACTTAACTTAATCACGATTTTTGAAAATATCTCTTTCATCGGGTGTGTATTGATATGAAGGTTTCAAATAGTATTAAGCAGGAGTTTACACAAAAGGTACATAAAAAAGTACACAAAAAAGGGGGGTTTTAGTGGTTAAATCCCCTCTCTCAAAATTAGAAAAATTATTAAATATTTTTAAAGAGTAAAAATAGTTTATGTATTATATAAGTATAAAAATGTACCAGCTAAAAATAACCTCAAAATATTTTTTTGTGTAAGTACTAGGTGTTATACAAATTTTGCAAATGTAATAGGATGATTTGCAAGTATAATTTGCTATTCTACAATAATATTTTTTTTCGTCTAAATCAAATTATTTATGTAGGTTTATAGGTAGGCGTCATATATTATTGTTGCCAAGATTTGTTTGACATTATAAAAATATATTTTAGGAGTATGTAATTGCTTTAATTATTGTTTTAATCTAATGATGATTAGAATTTTCATTGAAATGATTTATCTTTGTTTTTTATTAAAATTTTATTTTTTTCGTGTTTAATCGATGACTTGGTGGTACCTGCTTGCACAATACTTCCGCCTGGACATATTCAATTTTATTTATCTCACCGGTTGAATCATTTAGTGTTATATTTTAAAAGGCATTTTTTTGATTATTGTTGTTTTCATGTTTTCAAAAGTTTTATTTAATTGCACAGTAAAACAAAATTCGACATGTTATGACAATATGCGTGAATAACATTTAAATAATTTTGTCAAAATATTAATCGAAAAGAAGATAATACCGGTAATAATGTGGAAAGAACGTCTAAAGATTAGAAAGGAGGATATAGGATTAAGAAATACTAAATACAAATATAGTACGAGAATAGATGTGTGATTTTGATATCAGTAGTGATGGATATTTAAATTTAATTTTTTTATACACCAATTGATAAAAATCTTACATAATTTTGGATTTCAGAATATATTGGAAGTAATTTTACTTTTCGCATTCAATTGCATTGTAATACGTTAGCATATGCAGAATTTATTCGGGAGGAAGAGGTTTACTTATAACAACTTATTGTAATTTTGTAAAATAACATTATATACGATAGTTTGTAAACGTTTTCATTTGTTTGATTGTTAAAATAATTTGTATGAAGGAAAGATTATCTAGAAGGGTGGGTTATGCTTTCCCTTCCATCTGTGTGCGCGACTGATGTTATAGCTGTTGTAATTTGTGCCCATGGGTTAAATGTCCCGACCATAAAAACGAATTTGCCATTGTTGAGTATAATTAATACAAATGTTTATGCATTTTTGTTTAATTGATGTGTTCGTCACCATTCAAAATGTTTTTATGGTATTGTTGAATAATAAAAATCTCAATAAATACCATACAATATTGAAAGTACGTTTAATGTGCGTTGTATTTATCAGTCCAAGGGATTTTCCGTAGGGTATGTTTATGTTATGTTGATAGATATATTGTACGAGTTTCGAAGCACTGCGAATGGTGCCATGGCCTGGGAAATCATGTAATATTAATAATATTATGTCTCCTGACGAAAACAAAAATCGTTAATAAAACATTCGAGAGGAATGAAACGTATATAATGCCATCGGCTGAGCAGTGTCTTGACGGAGTTCAGTTTTATTTCTTCGAACGATTTTCTGTAGTCCGAGGCCTTCGTCTATTTTTCTTGCTGCAGATCCTTTACATCACGATAGCGTAACTTTTTCAATCAAATTCTGGTCCATCTATATACATATGTTTATATTACATATATTATACATTATAAATTATTATTATACATACATTATATTATATATACGTATGTTTTCGCAAATTACATTTCTATACTTCCACTTGTGATCGTTGCCTAAAACTATAGTTTTCCGAAATTTTTTTTTTTGACTCACGGCATTCAGAAGTATTTTCTAAATATTCAACGACATCCTATATAGCAGTGCCGTAGCCAGAAAATTGTTTTGGGGGGGGGCACTTAATTTTTTTCTCACTTTTTGCAATGCTAGAATACCTAATCATCACCTATTACTTTATGGCCCCTTTGCTTATAAAGTGTTAACTACAGACCTATTATTTTTATGACTACCATTATATGCTAACAACTATGGTACCCATATATTTAACACATTATTATATTATTATTATATTATTTGTTATTAACAAAGTATTATTATTTCTTTAATAATATTTTTAAAAATTAAAAAATAACAAAGTATTAAAATATTATGTTAAAACATATATTGATAGAATAATGTATTAATTAATATAGCTATATTAATATAATTTTATCAATATTATCAATATGTGTTGTAAATGTTGTAATCACATTTTATTTTTCATTCAAATATTTTTACTATTTACTAACAAGAATACAAGATCATAACTTTTAACTTTTATTAAACATATAATAGAAAACAAGTTATAGCTGACCTAATACAAATTACAAATAGGATAGTTAAGACTAAAGGATATTATGATGGAGCAGTTAAACAAATTTAAATGATTATAATCTTAACAAAATATTTCTTTATTTTATAATATTATTTAACAAATGGGTTAAAAAAATGTAAATATTATTAAAAATAACAAATTATTCTTTAATATATTATAATAAAGTAGTAACAGTAACAAATTAATAATAATAAAAAAAGAATTCTCAGATTAAAAATTAATTATTTACAAACATTATTTTTTTAAAATTATATTAAAGACTTACTTATAATTTAAAGTTTATACGTCTTTCTTTTCTGTTGGCAAAAACATAAATTAATGACTCTATGTCTATATCTATATTCCTATGTACATTTAGCAGTGCTAGACCATTAAGTCTATTTTCACTAGTTGAATTTCTTAAATAGGTTTTTATACGCTTAAGAGTTGAAAAACTTCTTTCAACTGAAGCTGTTGTAACTGGCAGGATTGAAAAAATTTTCAATATTGTATATATATTAGGAAAAATATCTGCTGGACAATTCAATAATGTATCAAGAGAGTTGGTTGGAATTACTGTTTCTGTTTCCCACTTCATTTGCCATAATTCAAACTCTCCTTTTAAGGTCGAACTATAGTCCATACCATTTCCTCAGAAGCTTCTATATTATGTATAATATTTTGTTTTTTTGTAAAATAATTCAACAAATTGTTTGAAGTCCTTTTCATAATGGCTTTATAATACTACCGTTTATTTATTAATAATAAATATAATAATAAATAAATTATAATATAAATAATTAATATTATAAGCAAATAACATTAGATATTTTAATTTAAAAAAAACAAACAAAAATGTTAATGAAATTGAGAATTTGAGAAGTAATGTGATAACACCGAGAACAATCACCGGTAATTTATTATCTATGATAATTAAATATAATCATAGAACAATAATTAACCGCAAATAATATACCATGTCCCCATTAACTATATACCACTTGGCACTTGAGCACAAAACAATAAAACATTATAATATAATAATATGATACTATCAAACCATAACCGTGTTCATAACAAAAATGGAACGCACTTGTATTTCTTAGCTGAAGTCTGTGCTTATCTTTACTATTTTACAAATTTTATGAATATAATTATACAAATTATAAAATTAATAACTTATTGTTATTCGTTATCATAGATTAATCTTGAATTATATAAATTAAAAAATTTCTGTGCGATGTACTATGGGTCTTTGACCAACCAAAAAAAAAAAAAAGATTTCGGGGGGAGGGGGGGCACGTGCCCCCAGTGCCCCCCCCTGGCTACGGCACTGCTATATAGTAGGTATTTATAGTGATATCGTACGATTTTAGTTTTATTTAGCCAGGTATAACCAAACATATTATTAATAAATATCATCAAACTATTAAAAAAAATTACTTAATTTTTACATTAATTATATATTGATTAATAGGTAAATTACAGGATTAATACTGTGTTATCACGTTAAACGATTAAACAAACAAGCTATATTTTCATGAAATAATTTTTTTTTTCAAATTATTAAAATATTTATGATTACTCTGTATTGGAAATAATTTCACGGTATCCTCATTTCAAGTTCAGTGCATACAAATTGGAATTCTTGGTCAGAAATACACGTTATTTTTTTCAATGTGCAAGAGATATTTTTCAACGACGTCGGCTCGTCGGATTTTAGTTGTTGTTTTCCACTCTCACTCGGTTGTGTTATGTTATTTCTAATTACATCATTATAGAATTGTTTGATTCGAGATCCCACCATTTGAAATTACTATTTGTAACATCATCGATTCTTATCGAGGTGAGTTATGCATTTGCATTTTGTATCACTGTGATTCGCATATTTTCTATTGTCGAACTGCATAATAGAAGTTTTATTATTCTAAAACTTGATGGTTTTATGCATTTTTGGTTTCAACATTTTATTCTGGAAGATTTATATAAGTGGTAATTTTTCGATTTTCTCGGTTATTTTCCTCTAAAAATATATTACAAAATAACCAGAAACAAGATAATATAATGTTGAATGTTGTCCCGTAATCATTCACATTTATTTCCATAAAATAAGTGGATTTGAGCAATATGATTCGAGCATTACATATTTAGTTACCACTTATGTATTTTACTAATTGTTAGAAATGCGTATTATAATTTGTCGATATTTTTTCTCGAGTTTTTGAACGTCACAACTAATAATTTTTTTAATTCTTATATTATCATTATACTGAATAATAAACATTTGCTTAGAAACATTATATAAATCAAATTTGATTCTCAAGAATCATCAGTACGTGTGCCTATGACTAAATCGATTATATTTTTTAAATAACATGTTATTTAATATATCTATTTATATCTTATTTAAAATTGCATATTTAGTTAGTTGCGAAATATTATTAGTTTTTTTTTATATTAAAATAAGACATTCCTAGCTCTTGTGGGCTATATATCTTCATCTACGGATATATACGGGAGTTTTTTTTTGACGGTATTAACATGATGATAAGATGGAATATATACATTACATGACTACTTAGTTAGTTAAACAATTATATAATATTTTATAAGATAGTACATTATATAAATAAAAATTAAAAATTGGTTAGTAATAAGTAATTATAATTTTAGATTTTCTGGTCTTAAAAAATGTATAATATTAGCTAATGAGGTTGTGTGGACGACCACGTTTGAGGCATCTATGGGATGGAGAACGTATGTGTAGATTGTAGTGCAATAAGCCTGTTGATTTTTGAAGTGAACTATGTACATTTTTAGCAAGGGCTTCCTATATGGTCTTGGATTTCTAATATTTGGAAGTATTTGTGTAGGTTTACATTTTGTATGAACCATGGTGCGTTTGTTATTATTCTTAGTATTTTATTTTGGAAAATTTGAATTTTTCTTATGTGTGTAGATGAACAATTATCCCAGATAGGGCAAGCATAGGTAAGTAGTGGGTGGAGTAGTTACTTGTATATTAATATTGAGTATTTTTTGCGTATAGCTGATTTTTTATTAAGTATAGGAAAAAGCATTGAGAGGCGTTGATACGCTTGTTGAAGTTTTGTGGATATGTGTGGCCACCAGATGAGTCTCTTGTTAAGTGTAACACCTAGATATATGACAGACGGCTGCCAGGATATAGAATCGCTGTCGAATTTTAGCGGTAATGGAGTGGAATAGCGACGCAGGCTAAATATAACTGCTGAGCTTTTTAAAGCGTTGATTAATATTTTCCAACTTTTACACCACTTGGAAAGTGAATTTATGTGATCTTGTAGATTTTTGGTTATCGCTTCAAGGTTACGGGATTCGGTGTAAATTGCTGTATCGTCTGCAAAAAGGACAATGTTGGTGCGTGGTGACTGTGGTTTGTCAGATATGTAAATATTAAATAAGATAGGTCCCAGTTATGAGCCTTGAGGTACACAGTCTTGAGTAACACCAGCAGATATATGTTGGAGGTCGGAAATAGTGTTATTTATTTTGACTGAGAATTGTCAGTTTGATAAAAAGGAGTTGATAATATTAAATAAGTATTTTGGTGTATCGTAGAGTTTTAATTTGTATAAAAGACCTTCATGCCATACTTTGTCGAATACTTTAGAGATATAAATAAACACGGCGCCGATGTGGCAGTGCTTTTCAAATGAAGTACTGATATGTTCCATTGAACGGAGAAGCGGTTGTACTGTCGAATGGTTAGATCGAAACCCAAATTGGAAATTTGGGATAAGATCTGCGTTATACAAATATTTTTGTATCCTAATGTGTATAACTTTTTCGAATATTATGGATAGGGAGGTTAATATACTTATAGGTCTATAGTTTTCAGAATTAGTTTTGTATTTTCCTGATTTTTTTAATTAGAATAACAGTTGCAGTCTTCCAGTTGAGTAGAAAATGTCCAGCGCGTAGCAAAAAATTTAATAATGAGGTCATGAAGACGAGTGCTTTGGCGGGAAGTTTTTTAAAGATGTGGTTGGTAACATAATCATGACCAGGGAAATTTTCGTTAGGTAAATTTTCGACAGTAAGCTTAATTTTATTTGATGTGACATATTTCATACATTCTTGGGCTGAATAATCGGGCAAATTTAAAATTTTTTGGACCCATTGTTCATTATTTGTATTAGTAATTTGATTTGTAGAAAATGTGTTGTGTAATATTTCTGAAAAAACTTTATATTTGTCTAGATATCACTAATTGATTTGCTACATGGAGAGGGGGTTATATTATATCTTGGTTCAGTAATCTTTTGGTCGCCTTCCATAGATTTGAGTCACTCGGGTCCATATTTGACAAATAGTTATCATAGGACGACACACGGTAGATTTGTAGGGCCGTTTTTACTTTTTGAGTTTATTTAATGTCTTTTTATTTGCTGTGTTTCTATGGTTTTGCCAAATGCATCTAGCTTGGTGTTTACTTTGAATTAAGAAGGATATACGTTGAGGTAAAATGTCGATTTTTTGTGTATTATGTTGTGTGGGCTTCGAGCACGCTCTCGCGGCTTCCGCAATGACTGTGGTAAGGTGTTCGGACATTTGATCGGCCACTTGGATTGTTAGTATAGTTTTTGGTATTATTAAATTTGTATTTACATGATTAGAGAATATGCTCCAGTTTGGGTTTCCTTTAATTAACAAGTTGTTAGACTGATAAAATTGTGAAGACGAATTAATTGCAATTTTTGCTGGTATGTGGTCAGAATCGAGCTCCGCGAGAGTTTCTTGTATGCATATAAATGGAATTGATTTAATTAATAAAATATCTAAGATATCTAGTAGTCTATTAATGACCATAGAAAAGTAAGTAGGATCGTTTGGTGCAAGTATTGTGTAAAAAGTGTTGGAAATAAAAGTTTGAAGTTTGACTCCGTTCGGATAATTGACACGACAGCCTCAATTAATATGTTTAGAATTTAGGTTTCCGGCAATTATAATTGAATTGTGGGTCATTATCTTATCGTAGTCGGGAATATGCATTCTACGACTGGGTGGTTGATAAGCACTTATGAACATAATCGATCTGTTATTAATGTTTATCAGAACTGCTACGGCTTCCAAACACTCTAAGCCAGTTACAGGCATTAGTTGCTGAATAATTTTATTCCGAACTAGTAAGGCTATGCCGTCCAAACCACGAACTTGTGTGAATCGATCTGCACGATATATTTTCTAACCAAGGAATTTAATTTTGTCGGTATTTGATAAGTGAGTTTCAGTTATGCAAGCGATATCTATATTATGGTGATTAAGAAATGCTAATAAAGTATTTATATTATTTTTTAATCAGTTGGCGTTACAATTTAATACAACTATATTATGGTTGTACATTTGAGTTAGTTTTAAGGCTGATTATGATAACTTAAAACGATTTTGTAACCGAATTACGGATGTTATGCAGTTCTGCTAGAGCTTTAACACGTTGAGCTCCGCTAGTGTTTACGGCGAAGTGCCCTGGTCGCCGCGCCGAAACTACGTACGGTCGACAATGCGTCGACACCGGCGATATGCGACGGCGCGATGCTGAAATACGTATTTATTCTAGTATGTAACTAATTGAAAATAATAATTTATTTCATATATTATTAAATAAATAATTATAGAGTAACGGTTAAAATAATGTTAAATATTTCATAATTAAAAATAATTTTCATTGCATAATAAAAATAGTTTTAAAATTTTTCGAATCACCCTGTATTCTGAGGAACACGGTGTATACAGCATAAAATAATTTGTATGAATATTATGTTAGTGTTGGGAATGTTATTTATACCATTTTCTTATGTCAAATTGCGACAGTTATAATAATACGGTATACAATTATTATCGGCGATAAACGTCGTCGTGATTTCGGGAAAAAATAAATATCCAAACTAAAAATAAACAAAATTAAAAACCAATGATATCGTTAGATTCGTAAGAAGGAACCTGATCGACTACAATAAATTTCAGACCGTTATCTCGTAGCCAGTAAAAATTATAAAACATCAAAGTGAACACTATATTTGTCAACAAAGGCGACCCGGGCAATGTTACCGATGTCGACTACCCGTCGACAATGGCATTGAACGTGTTAAATATATTCTCCTCTGAGATTGAAACCGGAAGTTTTCTTATAATTAAGGAGAGTTGTTTGTCTGACGGTAATTGATAGGTGTGATATGCTATTTCTGATTGGTCAAATTTTTCGGTAATGGTTCGATAATTGTCGATTGAAGACAGATTTAACCTAAAAGCAATTTTTTTTTGGGTGATGGTAAAATCGTCGAAAGTTTAACATTTTATTTTGTTTGTTATCTACTATTACAATATTATAAATTTACCTACATATCAAAGCTTCAAATGCAATATTTGACTCTCATTAATTCGAAGATAGATTCAATAAGAAGATTGGAATCATTCCACAGTGTTTTTTCATAACTGTTTTTAAATCTGGAGTTATTCCTGAAAGCTGGATTTGTAAGTCCGGAGCCGCATTTACTTGATTTCGAAACTTAGTCTTTGTATACGCCGAAAAGCTACAAACTACGAACCTCACATCGGGAAATGTTTCAATTCCAGTTCTATGTTGTTCTATGTTCAAGTCATAGTTCAAATCAAAATATTGCTAATTAATTTATATTTTCCCAAATTTCTCACGGAACATTTCGCGCTAACTCACGGAACTCTTAGGTTCCGTGGAACACCAGTTGAGAAATACTGTACTATACGACATAGAGTAGTGACTTGTGTAGGGCGTGTTGCGTGCGTAAGTGATTCGCATAAACTATCGGTTATCGTTATCGCATGCCACCGTCTGCGATAGATTCATAGAATTAATACCTAATGGCTTATTTATTACTACTATGGTAGTATGGTACAATTATTATGCTATACGGTGTATAGTATACGCTTCTACAAAAATTCATAGATTATAATTTCATTATATGGAAAAAACGGGATAAAAAGCGTCCCGTTCGAAGTTTCTCGGGACCACGGGACATAATAATTAAAAAAAGGGACAATCCCATTTTAAACGGGATATATGGTCACCCTAACCTATTATAAGCAAACCATAATATCGTTAGAATGATAGTAATAATAAAAAACATAGAAACATCAATGTCGTTCCTTACATTATATATTGCGTATCGATTCATTTTTTCCCAACAGCAAAATACTACATACAATATAATAGTATACGTATTATAGTATATATATATATAATATTTTATACAATTCAAAATGTTCGTACACTAAAATGACTATATACGAGTATATCGTGTACCGAAAATTCGTAAGACAATATTTTTATAGTGTTTGGCTGGATACGTGTTCGAAACGCACATAAACAAGTGTTATGTGTACCGTTACACAAATACGTACTTAACCACGATAACTACATGTTATGACATCTATGTTGTCATTATTTTAACGAAAAATATTTTTGTACACATTTTGATTTTAAGTCAAGCGAGTATAGTGTTAATCTACATAGATGGTATTTTCTACATTCAAGTATATATCGGGTAGTTATGCGTACTGGAAATTTTACTGAGCCACTTATATAAAATTTGGATTCAAATAAAAATGGATACAGATGGTACATTTTTTTATTTTTTCATTTCTATTAGAAAAATAAATATAAGACAAATATTTCATCAAATATAATTAATAAATAGTAAATACATTGTTGGAAGGTATAAATATTTATTTATTTATATATATTTACTCAGAGTCATGGAAAATGGCAAGCATTGCATAAGGTACTTAATGTTATATGCTATATATATATATATATATACTATGTAATTATTCTCTTCTACATATTTTTATCTTATTATATACATTTGTATATGGATAAAATTGAAAGTGTTTCTCACGTTTTATTTTGATTCATTTTTATCTTAAGGTGCAGTTAATTAAGTGTAAAAATCGCCTTTGCAGATATTTTTTAAACATATATGAATCCATTTTTAGAGACGTCGAAATACGCCCAGACAATGTCGGATATATTAACATATACATCATACAGTAAAATTATGGTAATATGGTCGATAAACGTATCGGAATTATGCGAACGTGTTTGTGAACCTAAGTTCAAACTTTATGACATCTCGTATTATCACGTAAAACTCGAATACGCATAATTTATGTCGCATAAGTCTTAGGCGATTCCAAGGGTTGTGATTGTTATTACTACTTCTGGAAATTCCGCAAAGACTTAATAATATTTCCGCGACCTAATTCCATATTTTGATTGAATAATTTTTTATACGTATTTTACTTCCATCACGGATGATGAGTAAATGATTGGGACAAATACATTAATAATAAATGTATTTATAAGTGCAATGTAGTATAATGACAGTTTCTCATTGATAAAATACGAATTACATTTTAAATAAAAGTTCAAATGTTTGGTAAAAAAAAAAACAATTTAAAATATTTCAGAAAATCTTTTGGTTCATTATTTTCTTTGTGTTGGCCAGTGAATAATGGTTTTTTTACTGAGCATGTAAAAAAATTGATTGTTTTTTGTATTTAAAAAAGTTGCTAAACAATTTTATTTAGTCAGTATAAAATAAATAATTTAAACTATGTATTTAGTAGTAAAATATTTTTATTCTGTATATGCGTTGTCGATTCTGAAAATTATCATACCCTCAACTTTAAATGGCACTCAGATAAAATATTATTTTTTTAATTGAAACTATACAAAGCACACGATAAATTTTAAAGTCTATAAATAATCTGCAAAGATTTTTGGTTTATTGATTTGTTTTGTATTTTTTTTTTTTTTTTAATATATATTAGCATTTATAATGTAATCTCAATAAGTTCATCTATGCTCAGATTTATAAGTATATCTTATGTTAAAAACTCAAATTCATGTTTCTTACTTTATTAAAAATATATTCATTGTTAAGCTTTTTAATAGAGTCAATATTTATCGTACCATATTCCAAAAAAAAAAAATTAATTTTAAAAAATAAATATATATTTATTTGTACATTACTTGAATTAAAAATATGAATTGAAGATACAAATAAATAGAATATTTTAAATGAATTATAAAATTATTCATTATTAATCCAGCTATACAAGTTTAGCTTTTGAGGGGAGTCGCTAAATTTATAATTTATATTAAACAAAATTGCAAAATTAGATTGTTGCAAGTAAATATATATTATTATTATTATTAATATTTTTAATGGATTTCATATTTACTGTACAATATTTTCAATATTTATAATTTTTTTATGGAAAAACAATAATACACAGAAATATACTCGTAAATTAAAAAAGTTCTTTAGGAATAATAATAACTTTATGGATTTTATAAATATTGTTATAGTTTAATGAGGGTTTAAGTTCCAGACTAGGCTTTTGAATTATTTTTATTATGTCACCACGATACCACAACTATTTCAGTACTGATTTTTTTTTTTTTTTTGAAGATTTAATAAGCATCAAAATGCTATTTGTATCACGTCTTTGTAAATTTACATATTCATTTGACATATTTTAATAAATCAATTCAAATAATTTCTCTTATATTTAAATACATGATTACATTATAATATCTTTCTATCGATTATCACGGTTTTAAATAAAGTAAATCAGAATTCAGTTCTTTTTTTCCCCAATAAATTCCTTTTTTCTTCATTGACTTATGCGTACATCAGATAATTAAAAAAATGTTGTTTATTGTAACGTTATAATATTTTTTATAAATTAAATATTGATGATTTCAAATTATAAATATCTTGTGTTAACATTTATTTCTTTATCATATTAAAAAGGTAATGAGGAAAATGTATCGAATAAAAAATTTACGTTACTTGTATACTTTGAGTTTTGCTATCAGAAAAATAAAAATAAAGCAAAATGTGAAATTTTTATTGTTAATAGTTTCAAACCAATAGAGTAAGAGAAAATGCGTATGCAACGTTTAATTTCGAGAAATTGAAAAAGTTCACAAACAAATCTACCTGTGTATTTGAATAAACAAAATAAAATGGTCTATTATTTTATTGTTCAAATATATATTGTATACCTATAAATTTCACGAGTGTACATTTCAAAATAGTGACTTTAATTTGTCTATGAAATTCGATTTGTACTGATAGACATAATATTATTATTGAAACTGCGTACATAACATAACATAACATAACATATTATCATATTGCATAGCATTCACGTACTTCAATACAGGATGGAAAATCTATATATGCGTATGAATGCGTATAATAATTGATAATATTACATACATTGGAAAAATCGTGTCAAATAAAATAAATCAAGTATTGAATAAATTTATTTTTATATTTATTAAAATTTAAAAACAAAATTACCTACTGAGTTAAAAACAATGAATGATTGTATTAAACTTAAACTAAAAGTATTACGAACAAACAGTGTTGGGTGTAATCAATTAATTTCCGATTAAATTACGATTAATTTATTAAATTACCTTAGTTATTAATCCTTTAATGATTTTTTAAAATAATCAGTAATCATGATTAAATTTGTGTAATCGTTAATCATTATTGCCAAAAATATCGCATAAAAACAGTCTTATATCGATTGATTAAAGGTAAAAGGGGCTTAACGACATGATGTTGTATACTACTGTATAAGCGACGGTTAGATTTTTTAGATTGCACTAGTGCTAGTGTTGTTCTGACTTTTTGGTAATGAGATTTAAGTAAGAACAAGTATTTAAATTTTTTGAGACAAGTGATACAACTTTTATAAAATTAAGGAACAAGTGTCTTTTTAAGGGTATAAGCGACACTGTTAAAAATTGTATGGGCTAAGCGACAAATTCATGGCGCTTAGCTTCCATAATTGTTGCTTATTAATTGAATTATATGACTTATGAGTATCTAACCATTTTTACATTGATATGAGTGATAACATGAGCAAATTTGTTTGTACTTAATAGATATATGTAGCTACCTTGCGCAATCGTTACAAGTCTACTGAGTAATTCGTAAGCGTCATTTATCACAAAAAAAAAAAAAAATTAGTGCTAAGCGCCAAAAAAGTTATGTTTTAGTTTATTTCGTTATGATAAAAAATGTCCTTAATATTTCAATATAATTAGTGTTAGACCAGCAAGGTAACTTGTAAAATAATGGACATATATAATAACCATATTCCTAATGCTTAAATAAATACTGAAACGTCAACATCAAAATTAAGAAAATATGAACATTTGGTTTTGTTCTCCTGAAAAATAGTGAAATTGTTCCTTAGCCCTTTTTGCCTTTTTTCAGTCGACATAAGGGAGATTTATTGATTCCGTCGGCTACTGTTTATAATATCTACACCTCAATTCCGCCGGACACTGTTCATCCTTCCCCCCAATTATATTATTATATAATTCAAAATGAAAATGCATAATCTAATTATTATTTATATGTGAATATATTGTCAAATGTATAATCTAAATTTTAAATGTAAAACAAATTGTAATTAAGATCCTAATACAAGTGTGCAAGTGTGTGACACTTTATACACGTAGAGCAATTTCGTTAACTAGATCGATACTGTCGATACTGATAAGCAACTATACGAGAAGTAACAAGGAAAGTCCACATTTTAACAAGCGGAACTAACATAAATATACTATTATAGTCTTATAGATATTAAGATATTAAATTATATCTTATCTTAAAGATAAGATTTCAGTTAGCATTTCCAAGTTCACTTATTAGCTGTGTGACACAGTCTGTGTCCAAATATTATCAAAAGTAGTTATACACTTTAATATTGAATTATACAACTATAATTATTTTATACAATTTAGATTATACAATTAACAGTATATTCACATATACATATTAATTAAACAGTAATATTATAATTTATAGTTATATATTATATTGTCTAAATTATGTATACTTTCTATTTAGAAAGTCTATTTAGACTATACATTTTAAAATACATATACAATGGGGAAGGGGGGGGGGTGAACAGGAATCGATGTGTAGATATTATAAACAGTAGCCGGTGGAGTCGATATGTAGATATTATAAACGGCAGCCGACGGAATCAATAGCCGACGGAGTCAATATAAAATCGGTGGAATCGATATACTCCCGATATAAGGTTATATACTATATCTTATTAAAACTCAGTATTTACAAAACGTTAACTATTTATTCATTTTATAGCTAATTTTAACCGGCCAGTACCAACATTTATATATTTATGTTCCTAATTTTCTTGAATTAAAATCAAATATTTTATTATGAATATCCTATTTTTACATTATTTATTATTGTATTGCTATACATATTATATAGCTATTATTCGTCTTAAAACTATAAATTACCTAAAAAACTTACTAGATGAAACATGATTCTTATTTAATTGGAATTTTATTCTATTCTCAATTAAAAATGTTATATTGAGGGAGCAATTAAAGCAGAAAGTACATGCTTTGTTTGTATTTTTTTTTTAACTGTTATTTTTCGATTGTATTATTTCTTCTACAAATTTAAGTGCATTCATTCATTAAGTTGTTTATAAAACTTAATAATTCGTTCTCAGCTTAAGTTAAAATTATCGATATCAATTACTTAAGAATATAAATAAGCATAATATCAATGTTTTCTTATGCTTAAATAACCTAATAGTTTGTAATTCTTTATAAGAATAAACTATCTACATTTAAGAATATAAAGTGAAGGTAATTTATCACCTTTACTAAACAATCATTTAATAAATAACAAATCGTATATATTTGAATTAATGGAAACAAATAGTATTTGATTCATTTACTTAAATGGTTAAATTGCGTTTACTTTTTATTATTGAAATCTTCCTAGGAAAACAAATTGAAATACTAACAATTTTTAGATATTATTTCTAACAGAAAATTATGTTTTGAATCCGATTTTTCAGTCACATTATTGCTTGTAGTTCATAAGTGTTTTATTTTCATTTTTGCTTAAATCACGGGCGTAAAATGTATCACGAGTAGATAACATGATAAAAGCTACTGCGTATCACCATATGACTGAAATATCACTATTAAATAAGACATATATTAATAGTCATTGGGTACCAGAGGAGGTTCCAGCCGAGCATTGATAAAATTTTAATTTTTCCGTATACTTTAGACACATTGTGTATAGTTTTACGATAAATACGGAAAAACTAATTTTAACTCTCATAAGAATAACTAGATAATAATATTATTATGTTATAATGGAAACCGAAGTTGAAACTACCTGTTACTATATAACATGATTCCTGTGATTTTCTGAACAGTAATTTAGATTTTAAATTCAGCTAAAATACTTTATATTATTTAGTTTAAAAACTTTCGAGAATTTAGCCTTTTATATTATATAATTATAGCTGTAATTTTTCTTCTTCTTTGGTTATTAAAGGCCACAAAGGCTCATTAACGCAACACAAACTTCCTTCCATATGTCTCTATCTTGCGCTATAATTTCTCCATATCGTATTCCAATCTCTGATAAATTCTTCTCTGCTTTCTCAATCCATCTTTGTTTCGGTCTGCCAAGTGGTCTTTACCACAGGGTTTCCATCTTAAAACTGCTTACATAAGACTATTTGACCTCTATACATGACCAGCCCATGCTATTCTCCTATATTTTAATACTGTAACTATGTTTGCCTCTTAATATAACTGTTGTATTTCTATAAATTTAATATATTTTATATTACTTCTTTTTTCATATTGTTGTGTGATATTATTTTTTGGCCCAAATATTCTTCTTAATATTCGTCTTTAAAATATTGCTATTTTGTCTTCATCTCCTTTAGTTGTTGGTCATGTTTCATACGCATAAAAAAGAAGTGGATAATTACTTTGTATATTGTAATTTTTGATTTAATTGATACCGTTTTTGATTTGAGTATACTCGTTAACTCCGTAATATATTTGCTGCAGTTGTTCTTATTTCATTTTTATCATGGTTATTATTTTGGCTGTTTATCGTAACACTTAGATATTTAAATTTATGTATCCTTTCAAATTTATAATTTTCAATTTCTAAATTTTTTCCATGATTTTATCGTCTAGATATTACCATATATTTGGTCTTTGCTTTGTTTATTTGTAATCCAATGTAATTATCAATTTATTATTAGTTCTTTGGAGCCTATTTTTACTTCTTGATTTTTTTTATCCCAATATGATATATCATTAGCGAACGCTAGTATTCCGTATTGTCTTGTTCTCTTCTAAGTTTAACCCTCTATATTTGTTCTGAGTTTTTCTAATTACCATTTCCAATGCTATATTAAAAAGCACTGGTGATAGGGCATCTTTCTGTCGAAGTCCAGTCTTAACTTCAAATTCATCTGATATATGTTGATTGAATTTAACTTAACATCTGATTTTATTCATACATAATATTATCATTTTCACTATTTTAGCTGGTAACCCAAAGGTTATAAGTGCATCCCATAGGAATTCTCTATTAACTGAATCATACGCTTGTTTATAGTCAATGAATAGTAGATGCAAGTTATTATCGAATTCATAATGCTTCTGAACTAACTGTCTAACAGTGAAAATGTGATCTATAGTAGATTTACCACTTATAAAACGACAACATTAGTCTCTAATGATATCTTTTGTGTAAGAATTTATTCTATTTAATATGAGACCTGACAATACGTTGCACATTGTATTCAGCAGCGATATTCCTCGGTAATTTTGGTAGTTTGACATATCTCCTTTTTTATATATTGGACAGATTATTGCTAGTTGCCATTTTCTTGGTATTTTTCTTTATGGCTGTATTATGAGAGTTGATGAAATTGTGAAAATTGTATCTTTTTTTATACAATTATAAAGTACATTCTTTCACAACTTTTAATTTTTAATCTTTTTTTTTTTTCTAAATTGTTATGGTTGCAAAATTTATATTTTTAACTTCACTTTACTGAATTGATTTTAGTGCAACGGATATTATATGATGTTAATCAATGAAAAATGTGTTATACACAAGTTTATTATTGATGCAAATTAGTTTTTACACGTTTAGTACTACTATTATTAAGAAGTATTCGCGATAAGTATGATAATTATTTTTAAACTATAAAATATGGTTGAACCAGAAATTTTACCATGATTTTTTATACGACCTATTGTCGCTTACTCAGATACCAAACCAAAAACTACATGTACGCGTGTAGTGTGTGTATGTGAATTTATTGTATTATATTATATGATATATATTATATTTTATTACTATTGTTACTGTTATTATTATTATTTATTTTTATTTTTTTTAAAGTAATATATTATATTACGTTTGTTGGACGAATTATCATTGTAAACTACGAAATCATGGTATATCTGTCGCTTTAATATGATACTGTGCCTATCTTTTAAGTTTTGTCGGTGAATATTATCAGTCACAACAAAAGTTACTATGGTCTTCTATCACACACAAACACACACACTAACGTATAAACATATACAGGGGCTCACAAATTTTCAGACAAAAGAAAATGTTCGTGTAAAAAAAGCACGCTGTGAAACTTGTATCGCTCGTTCGGAGGATAATAATTTAATTTCGCCGCTATATTTAATTTCATATTATATTCACGCTTATACCTATATGGATGTCAATACGACCGACGTGGATTGGTGAATACCATATTCTAACCAAACTTTCTGTGGATTTTCGCACGATACACGCCTCATATTAATTGAGGTTTTATTTCATACAGTACAATTTTCTTTCTCCTCCTCCAACACCGCCAATGAGAAAATATATATCCGTGTTATAATATGTAGATCTGTATATGGTCTCTGCGCTTTCTGTCCTTTTTTCTTCTAAATACTGGATAATTTATCGAGTTTCGGTGTTTTGTTCATCATAAGGTTAGAATTAATTAATCTCGTTTGTATATTTAAAGAAAAAAGTTTTGTTTATGTCGAAATTTTATATCATAATCGTTTAGTCGTTAGCACTAAATTTTTTTTATCGATCGTAAATGATAGAATCACATCATAGATTACCAGAATATAGGGAAAGTTCAATAAACTTTCCTTAAGAGTACCTTTACAAACGAGGACTCAAAAGGTTATAAATTTCTAGTTGTCATATTTCCTTTGGAAGTTTCTAACCTATAGCCCTTTGCCTTGGATACAAAAACACGAGATTAAAACTTGATATAAATTTTAATTTTTAATTTCAAACTGCTGATCTCTTTGGATTACACGAAAATTTATGGTAATTGTACACGTCGTTTATACCATTACAGGATATTATATAAGGTACAAGGGAATAATAACGTGGTACAACTGAATACGTGGTGTTTTATTATTGTATAGGTCATATTATATTAGCATCCAGAAAGGGTTCACTTTGCTACTTAATTTACCTACTCGCCAGATTGCAAACGTGTATTATTTTTAACGTATAATGCACAATGGAAAGCGAAATTGATTACAATTTGAAAATTACGATCGTTTTGGTTTGCGGTTTCAATGGAAATTACAGACATCGATGATGCGTATTGTAATTTGTATTGGATTGTTACTAATTATTGTTAGCGATGGCACGGCGCAATGTTCAGGCAAAATAGGTACAAGGATGCAACCGATAACGACGTCGGACCAATAATCACCACGCGCCGAGTTGAATTAAACGTAGACGGGTGTTTTTCTTCTCCCCGTCATCATTTCGTGCGACATGATATTACATAAGAGAATGATGAATTTGAATTTTTTATGATCACATTTATTTCTTTTTCTTTTTCTCTTTTTTTATTATGCTCGTTGAAAAAAATACGAGAACCATATTTTATCCTTGCAAAGGTTTTTTTTTCGCTTGTCGTACAACCGTGCTGCGTATTTTTGCAATTCAGTTGAGATTTCCTACCGTTCACATCAAATTCACACACGCTTGTACACTATGCACGTGTACACCTTTAGCGGAACAAATTATTTTTGTTTCTTTTTAAAAAACCTATGTTTCTCGTATGCTCTTATTCCTAATCAAATGTTGTTCGACCCACGATTTCGAATAGTTTTTCAAGGTTGTCCATACCACACATTTTGCAATGTAAATATTTCTTGGATAATAATTTATGAATATTTCTATATTTTCTGCAAAATTCCATGAAAAAAAAAAAAAAAAAACGTGTTTAAGTTTATGCATTAGTGTACAAAAATTTAATAGTGAAAATTAAATGTAAGAAGAAATATTACGATTTATAATTTGATGAATTAATAATGTGTATCTGTTTATATTTATTTATGGTCGACATGAATGTTAAATGTTGAAATGTTTGAAAAAATTAAAATCTTATTCGTTTGGAAATTAGAATTGGGTACTCGTGTGCGAGGAGTATAATACACCTTAATTATTCAAGTATATTCTTAAGCCATTTATGAAAGTAAATTTATGAATAAAATATTATTTAAAATCCTCAGCAATATTTTATTTACAAATTAATAATATAATGACTGCACGCGAAAATGGTCATCAAGAATAATGATAATATTAAAAAAAAATTGTGTTTCTGTAAATTTAAGATTTGATAAGATTTTTGATAATATTTTTATCCTCGTAACCATTCATGTTTTTTTTTATTAATTTATTTGAATTAACCCTTGATAGGCTCATGTGTAGATATTTAGTAAGTTGTATGATGACATGAATAGTATAACTTAATACGAGTATACTATGAAAAACAAAATAATTTAATAATAACCCTCAAAAAACGATAGTACTGAAATTTAATAATTAGAGCAATGATTTTTTATAAAGGGTAGACTAACTTAGATCTATCAATAAAGAGTTGATTTAGCAGTATTGACTATAATTAGGGTGGTAAGTTTTTACAGATAATGTTGGACAAGATCGAAAGTAGTGTTGTGATGTGCATGGCGATTTATTCGTCCAAGTACGGTAGAGAGCAAGATATACTTCCATTTAAAAACTTGTGTAAGAAAAACAAGTATGCTTACTTTTATGGTTATTTATAAATCAAAAAATTTGCTAATATTCTAAGGCCGAAAAAGTGTGATGGGATATTTTTAACATATTGTTGGCCTATGCTTATTAAATGTTTACGGAATAATTGGTTACGTTCAGTAGTACTGGAAATATGTGTACTGTATGAATGGACCAATTTTCTAAGTAATTATGTTCTTAAAACAAATATTAGACATTAAAGTCTTCTGCTAAAATCATTGTCAAAAGAAGGAGTCTCATGTCTTGTATGTATATTATTTATACAGTGAATCTGTGTTGTGGCTTTTACATTTTAATATTGCATCATTCAAAATAGGTATTGCTAATACTTGTGTCATAACATAAATATATATATATATATATTTATTGTAAATTTAAATTATTATTATTCGTGTGCATGTATAGAATACAGTTTGGGAAGTACGTACGGAACTATTATTATTATTATATTGTAATAATTTTTAATATTACTATTCATATTGCTATTTAAGACCGAAATCGAGTTCTAATGTATGTTAATAAAATTAGATCACACAATACGTTTAGTAATAATAATAATAATACGATATGATTATTAGTACCACAATATCATAAAATAAAATTTAAATACCCGACTTGTGGAAATCATGATTTTATTGTATTTATATATTTACGTATTCAATGTAATTTTTCAATGCATAAAACCATAAGTTATTCTATTCCACTCGGTGTATGCAGATCATAAACTTAAAATTGTATTTAAATATTGTATTGTTTGTAATCAATATTATGAATCTACGTGTTTACTTGCAATGGAATTGTTAGCCTATTTTATCGATTCGTTTTGATGTGTCAAAATTAATGCAACTATAAAATGATATTATTAATAATTATATTATTATAATTATAATTAGTGATATTTACCAATACATACAGTTTAGCTGTTATTCGATTTATGTATTTAATTTGCAATACAAAACATCTTATATCTTTATTGTGATATTTTTTGATATATTTAGTTTCGAAACGAGTACACACATATACTCAGCAAGATATATTCACTAAAACTATATTCGTATAGTTTTCGTCTTATTTAATTATGTATAGATTTACTTAAACTGTATACTGATATGAATGTATTATTTATTTACACCAAATTTGAATTGTACTTTCTATGTATATTAATTTCGTATAAAATTGTGTTTTTTTCCATGTTTTCAATATGGAGATAATCCGTCAAAATCCAAGAAAATGTCATATTAAATAACGCTATAACGCTTGTTTCGTGAGCTTGTTCTGTTTTTATTTTAGCCGACATTCGTTCTGCAATTTAATTTCTTATGACCCAATATACTATTATAACATCAAGATTACAGCCTCTGAAAATGTTCAGGTTAAAATTCTCGTGTAAAATATAAAACACTATATTTAATTGAATCAACTATACATTTTAAAATCGTATGACCGTTTTCGGTAAACACTATTTAGCTTTTCTTTTATTTATATTGCATTAAATCGATCAATATATCTATCTATCTATACTATATATAAAATTGTAAGGGATTTTCTTAGACCACGCTAACCGAGAAAACTACTGAACCGATTTGGCTGAAATTTTTTTTGGCTGAAACTCGACACTCTGCTGAAGGTTTTGGTACCATTTTTGTCAGTAAAAAAGTTCATAAAAAATTAAAATCAATTGTAGAAGAGTCGCGTGTTAGCGGCTTTGTAAGCGAACCGCGGGTTTACAGCTACCTGCAACTTGACCTTTGAATAGTGTTAGATATCTAATAGGTCATCAAATGATTTAATTGACATTCATCAATAGTATACTCGCGTCCAAAAACATTTTCCGAAATTAATAATAGTTTTAATATTATAAGAAGTGTATGGAAAATACCGATCACGTTTTGCGTTATCGAAAAATACTCTTATGTAATAATAATCTTGCCAGCATACGTGTTACCATCGATTATAAATAGTATTTATCAACACTATTATTTAATAGTGTTACGATCCGCCTTACGCCGAACGCGTTTTTCCGCAAATAGTATTTTATCTATTTTTATACTTACATTGTTAATCGCTAATATAATACACAATACCTACTGCGGGTGAGTGGCCAATTCCTTATCATGCTGAGAGCGCAAAGAGCACGCATTGGCAGAAGAACTGCCAATGCAAATCGAATGTATAACAAAAAGCAACAAAATAACACACCAGAACGTTCTCAAACACTTGCACAGGAGCAACGTAACGCTTAGAGTATGAAATCTTCGTTTAATTATCAATCCGAGATTGATTATTTAAATATTAAAGCGCTTAAAATTGGACGAATGACTATATTATGTCCTAAGTGCCATGCAAAAAAAATGGAAAGATGAAACCCATGGACTTTGCTGCGCTGACGGTAAAGTTGTTTTAGACCAATTTGAGGATCTTCCAGACCTAATTAAAAGTTTAATTGATAATTCTAACCCTCTATCAAAGAATTTCTTTGATTATTCTAGACGGTATAATACTCTGTTTAAAATGACATCGTTTGGAGCAAACGAAATAGCTGAAGGGAACTTCATGCCCTCTTTTAAAATTCAGGGTCAAGTGCATCATTTAATAGGTAGTTTATTACCTGAAATTGGAAATAATGCTAAATTTTTACAAATATATTTTATGTCAGAGTCGGATCAAATATCTATTCGAACAAATATGATTCCAAATTTAAAAAAAGGTCTCATTGAATTATTGCAAACAGTTTTGCGTGAAAATAATTACCTCATACAGAGCTTCAGATCTAATCTGGAGTCGAGGTCTTTTGATGAGTTGCAAAACTTTAAGTTATTTATTTATGCTGACAGAGCTCCTCAAGATGAACACAGAGGTCAATATAATGCACCTACCATCGATAAAGTAGCTGTATTATTAGTTAATGAAGATAAAGGTCCCAGAGATATAGTTCTGCACGGTCGGAGTGGACACTTGAGTCGAGTTTCCGAATTAAATAGATCTTATGATGCTCTGCAATATCCATTGATGTATACTAGAGGCGAAGACGATTATCACATTAATATTTTACAGAAAAATAACCAAAATCGAACAAAAACTTTCTCCTGCATGCAATTTTATTCTTATAGGTTTATGGTTAGAGAAACAAGTCTAAATCATCTACATTATTACAAAACATTATTCAGCCAATTCGCCGTAGTTATGATGACAAAAATAATTTCTGAAAGACTACACTTTATTCGTAACCATCAAAAACAACTACGTGCAGATGATTATGTTCACCTCCGAGATGCTGTTAACAATGATGCAAATATTAATGCTAATAACGTGGGGCAACAAGTAATTCTTCCCTGCTCTTTTACTGGCTCCCCACGTTACATGCATGAAAAAAAATCAGGATGCCATGACTTATGTTCGTAAATTTGGCCGTCCAAATTAATTTATTACTTTCACATGCAACCCGGAATGGACGGAAGTAAAAAATGAATTATTTCAAGACCAAAAGTCCTTTAATAGACACGATATAATCTCTAGAGTTTTTCATCTCAAACTAAAAAAGTTTATGCATGTATTAAAAAAATAAATATATTTTCGGAGATGTAAATTGTTATGTTTACAGTGTTGAATGGCAAAAAACGAGGTTTGCCACACTGCTACATTCTTTTTTGGTTACAAACGAAAATTTAGCCAGATGAAATTGATAAAATTATTTCCGCCGAGATACCAAACAAAGACAGAGATCCTATAATTTATGAAATAGTATGCAAGAATATGATTCATGGCCCATGTGGCGAGTTAAATATTAGATCGCCATGTATGAATAATGGAAAATTTAGTAAGAAATACCCTCACAAATTGGACAAGGATACTCAAACTGGAGATGATGGTTATCCGACTTACCAACGGAGATCACCAAGTGATGGAGGTTATACTGCAATATTAAAAGTTCGTGGTCAAACATAAATCGTGGTTGACAACCGTTGGGATGTACCGTATTGTCCAGTGCTATCTAGATGCTTTAATGCGCATATTAACGTAAAATACAATCATTCAGTTAAAGCGATAAAATACATATGCATATATATTAATAAAGGATCAGATAGAGCTACTTTTTCTGTTAATCGTGAAAACGATGAGATTACAAATTATTTGAATGGTTGATACATATGTATATCTGAAGCGTTTTGGAGAATTTTAAATTTTGAAATCCGTGATAGAGATCTGACAGTTCAGCACTTGGCTGTTCATCTAGAAAATGGACAGCGTGTTTTCTTTAATGATAATAATCTTCATCAAGTTATTGATAATCCAAGAAAAATGACACTAACTGCATTTTTTTGAACTGTGTTCACATGATGATTTTGCGAAAACACTGTTCTATCATGAAGTTTCTTCTTATTACACCTGGGATGATAACAGAGGCTGGTTAAAGATAAGAGGGGGAAAAGATGTTCCAGGTTGGCCAGGAATAAAAATGGACACTGCCATTGGTAGAATTTACAAGATTCACCCAAATCAAAGTGAGTGCTTCCATTTAAGATTGTTACTAAATTATGTACAAGGTCCTACTTCATTTGAAAGCTTGAAGGCCTTTGATGGAGTCATTCACGCGACTTTTAAAGCTACCTCTTTTGCTCTTGGGCTTATAGAAAATGACGAGCAATGAAAAAATGCTCTAGCGAGGCAACTCTTTCAGAAAGTCCTTCAAAATTAAGAGAATTATTCGCAATAATCATAGTTTTCTGCCAACCGTCTGAAACTCAATCTTTGTGGGAACAGTTCAGAAATGATTTTTGTGAAGATATTCTTCATACAGAGCGCACTCGATTAAATGACTTGCAATTTACTTTTTCTGATGAAATATTTAATAGAGGTTTGATTGAAATAGAAGATAAAGTTGTTTGTCTTTCTGAAAAATATTTAACTGAATTTGGAATGAACTCACCTGTTCAAAATGAAAATGCATCTGATCCTTTTGAGTTCTCAATTTTGCGTTCTTACGATAATAACCGATTACAAGAATTTGTAGAAATCGATTTACCAAAATTAGTAAATGATCAAAAATATGCTTTTAATGTTATTACAGAAAGCGTAATGAATCATCAAGGAAGTGTTTTTTTTTTTAGATGCTCCAGGTGGTACAGGAAAAACATTCCTAATTAATTTGTTGTTGGCTCAAATTAGATCCTCAGGTAAAGTTGCATTAGCAGTAGCTTCATCTGGTATAGCAGCAACTCTCCTTAGTGGCGGCAGAATTGCTCACTCGACTTTCAAGTTACCGTTAAATGTACTATTTGATACAGAATACGTTTGTCCGATTCGTAAAAATGGCCCTCTTGGAAAAATTCTTCGAGAAACCTCATTCGTTGTGTGGGATGAGTGTACAATAAGTCACAGATCACATATCGAAGCAATTGATCGAACATTAAAAGATCTTAGGTGTAATAATAAGTTTATGGGTGGCATAACATTTGGTTTCGCTGATGTCGTTAATGTTTGCTTAAAATCTTCTCCTATATGGAACTATGTTGAAAAACTTTATTTGCGAACAAACATGAGGGTTTATTTATGCGGAAGGGACGATATTTTTCCAGCACAGTTGTTGAAAATTGGAAATGGAACTTTAGAAAATGAAAATGGTTACATTTTTGTCAATCACACGATTGGACAGGTGGTCAATAACGTGGAAGAGTTGATTTCTACAATTTATCCTGACATTTTTAATCTGTCCAATAAATCTTATCAATGGTTATGTGAAAGAGCTATTATCTCTCCGAGAAATGTAACAGCAGGAGAAATTATTGATATCATCCTTCTAAACTTCGATGGACACTCACGTGAATATTTATCTATTGATACAGTTACATCAACAGATGATGCTAGTTATTATCCACAAGAATTTCTCAATTCTCTTTCTCCTTCGGGGTTTCCTCCTAATAAGCTAAAATTAAAAATTGGTGCTCCAATTACATTATTACGTAATCTTCAACCACTGAACTTATGTAACGGTACAAGATTACAAATAAAATAGTTGTGAAGTAATATTATAGAAGCCGTAATTCTTACAGGGCCAGTGAAAGGAGAAATTGCATTTATTCAAGAATTCCCATGATTCCTTCCGACTTGCCGTTTTCTTTCAAACGTCTTCAATTCCCGGTTAAAGTTTCTTTTGCTATTACCATAAGCAAAGCGCAAGGTCAAATATTCAAGTACGTTGACGTAGATCTTCGTACAGTGTACTTTTCACATGGGCAATTATACGTGGCATTTTCTCGAACTGGGGACCCGAATCATCTTATGATTTTAATTTCAACAGGAAATATAACAAAAAACATCATATACTCAGAAGTCTTATAAAATTCTTATTTTAATTCTTTTTTTTTCTTTTTTTTCTTCATAAACTTAAATCAAATTCTTTATCAACCATAAATTATTTCTTTTTTATCTGTATTTATTTTTATCATTTATAACGCTAGAAAAATTTCAATTCGTTTTTATTAACGTTTTTTTATATTTACTTGCCGATCACATTAAACAATAATATTTTAATAAAAAATTAACGGAGTTCACGGGCGAAGCTGTGACGGGTCGGCTATAATATATATTATATATTAAATATATTTATAAATGTGCTTAAATTATTAAATTGTGAGATTTTCCATTATTAAACTTAATTTTGTGAAATATTGATACATGTCAATTGATCTTTTTAAATATTATAAATTAATATAAATTAATATTCTAAATAAATTTATATTAAAATATTATCTGAGGACTGAATGTTAAATTGAGTCCTAATTTCAATAAATTAATCTTTTTTAATATCATTCACCAAAAAAAAAAAAAAATCAAGACATTTTTAAGACCATGCATATTTAATATTTATTCTCTACGAAATTATTTTTTAATATTTTTAAATTAAATTTAACTAATAATTAATAATTAGATAAGAATAAGATTTTTAATAATTAAAATAGTACAGTAAGATGTATTTTAACAGTTTAAAAAAATGTACATAATACAGTAAAAATTCTCTAATGTGAAATGATCCATCCAAAAATTCAACTTTATTGAATAAATCGGAAAAATTCCGGATTATCAATTCATGTCAATTTTTCATATTAAAAAATTCGTTTATAATATTTATAGTTTTTATTTCTGAATTAAAAACTAATTAATAACTTAATTTATTACTTTACTTAATAAAACTTATTTTAGATTAATTATAGACTTATTTTATTACAAAATTAGTAATCATTTATACATATTACATAATTATATATGAATGTTGGAAATTAAATTTAAACATTTAGCTTTTTCAAAATTCATGAAGTGTTTTTTGTTTTATTAATGTTGCTACTATTATTCTTCCTGTATGTTGTTTGATTGAAGAAACCATTAAAAGAAAATTATCGTCTTGTTGGTCAATAGCAAACTGATGCAGATTTTTTATCTCAATTAATGCTTATGTTTAAATTATTAATGTTTCACTGATAGATGGTATAAGTTCGTATCGTTGATTCGATAACTAAAAATATAAATGACCTAACTGATATATATATATATATATATATAGTGAGGTTTTATTTTAATTATCATTTTACGATATACCTATATCTATATTAATTTCGATGTAACATGACGTATGTAATTTTTCCGGCTTATGCAAGGTTTTTACTTGTATGGGACCAAAAAAAAAATCGTTCCATAATTTAAAACTATAGAAAAATGTTGTGACCATAGAATTATTTCGTATTGGATAGTTTTCTATTTTATTCAGGGTCCTCATTATACATTTGACGCAAATGGACATGAAAATGTATTTTAAAAATAAATAATGACAAAAATATCTAAATCTATAATTTAATTTTGTCTCATTATTCAACTTTATATTTTGACAAAAACACTGCCGTTTAAGTTGGTTTTCATTCGAGAAAATTAAATAAAAATAAAAAAAAAAAATAGAAAAAAAAATCATTGTATAAAGTTATACGGAATAATTACGATTGAGTGTTAATGAGTGAAAAATTGATAAATATATATTTTATATATTTGTCGGAAGCGGTAAAAATTGTAAAATAATTTATTATTTGCAAAAAAAAAAAAATAATAACATTTCTAGGACCAAAGTAAATTTAAATAGGTGTACTAATGTATAAAGTAATTTTGCATCTGTTCTCACTATAGCTACTCGTATGTGTATATGTCGTCGTGTAATATGTTTGGCAGTGGTTTGTACATTAAGCCGTATGGTCACGGTGTTTGGTTTAGAAACGTGCATGGAAATCGACGTCCCGAGCGGCGTTGTACTATGTTTGTGGTGTTTCGAGTCTAACGAACGTTTGCGCTTTCCACGCGCGGCCGAAATAACATTTTTATAAACCGATTACTAATCGTGACGGGCACTGAATTACGATTATTCAGTGCTGGTTCCGTGTTCCGCGAAAGTGGAAATTGATGTATAAAATTTTTTTTCGTAAACCAGCGCACGCGTCGCTTTTGGAAAAGATAAACAACATCTCGTGTTTACGTTATCATCGAGTAAACGTGGTAAAAAAATGCACGAAAAAAATTGTCCATTCGGCGTATTGAACGCGTTTAAAATATTGTTTTAGCGAGAAAAAATAAAAACAGTTGAAATTATACTATTTATCGCGGTTAAAAATGAACGATGATGGATTGCGCGATAAATCTCTAATTCGTTGATTTTTTATTGCGTTTGAAATTAAAAATCAGAGCTTGACTAATTTCGAAAACCTATCCGAATGCCATTGGGGTATTCAATCTTGTTAATATATATACGTGCGTATAATTTGTTATTATTTTTTTTTTACTGTGTACAATACCCGTGTTATATATTTTTATAATTCACCCCCCCCCCTTCTCCCCAATATAAATCAATTGTTTCGGACTAGTCAATAATATACAGATCGGGAGTGGTGATGCGTATACGTTACAGGAAATTTTATTTATTTTGTCGATAAAGACAAGTCGCTGTGGGCGTTAAATCCGTATTCACTGATAATCGCCAAGTGGTTATACGCCAATACGAGTAAACCAGATTGCGAGAAATAATATTATCTCTTTTTTTGGACTTAAATGTTTCAGATGCTTTGTAGGTATTACTTAAACGAACTAACTACATGAATTAGGTATTATAAAATATTATGGGTGTTTCGTAATTTTCGAATCATTTTAATAGAATTTGTGCTCATTGCAAGCACATACAATTGTCATTCAAATGTTAAAGAAATTTTTTTTCACTAGTGCAGTGCGCATCTACTATACTCTCAATTATAAGCTGATCCATCCGATCTTTTACATTCAGAATTGTCTTTTCGAAAGCAATGGTACGTTGATTTTAAGTTTTAAACAATAATACAGCAATATCACAATTCACCCTGTGTCTCATCCATCCACAGAATCTCTCCGGTTTATTTTTTATTTTTATTTTAAGTATTCAGTAAAATTAAAGGAGTACGGGAGGAGTGAGTATTATATTAATATAATGAATTTAAAATAATGGTATCATATTATAGGGTTTTCACTAACATGAAATATTGTAATCGGTCGCGATTCACTATTACATTTTTTTTTAAGTTAATAAAAAATAAAGTATTCACATAAAAGTAGGTTAACCAAGACATACTCATATTCGATGGTCCCTTTCAACAGAAATGTGTAAGAGGACCTTACGGAAATTCAAGAATCACGTATAAATTTCCTTCCGGGTCCCTTGCACGCTCGTGTCTAAACTCCGTGACTTGTGTATTTTATAAGCGTATACTTGGTGAGTGTACTTGTCAATTTTGTACGATGTTCGGGTATATTTTTACTTTACGGGGCACTCAAAATTTCGAATTTTTTCTTATGTCAACTTATGTATTTTTTAACGCTGAAAACGATGGTGCAAACCATTAGTTTTGAAGTTACAGCCTTAAAAAACTTTTAAAAGTTATAAATTTTAATTAACTATAACTTCAAAACTATGTTCTTGCACCAAATTCAAATTTCATCATCATTTTTTACACCCAAAATATTACCAAGTCCCCCCAAAAAATTGCCAAATTTTAGGGTGCCCCGTAAACTAGAAATGTTCTGATGTTCGTAATTATGTTACTCCTACATGATTCATGTGCTCGCTGATTATTCGTCAGTCATAAACGTTTTGATCGTAATCACCAAATATATTTTGTTCTAAGTAATAAAAGTAATGATATTGTCTTGACCATATTAAATAATTATTATTCCAAATATATTGTACATTATCAGCAAATAAACTTTTACAGGTTATTTTTATTCTTTACGTCATGATAATTATCATTATATCATTTAATATTTTTATCATTTTTATTGTTATACCATATGCGAATTTTCGGTAAAAAGATCGATGCAGTTTTTCCGCCTACATACCGATATCGGGTATATTCTCGACTATATATAAAATATCTTATGGACAACTGGATAGTGCAGTCTATTTTCTGCATTGTATTAAGACCTACCACGGTCTGGCATAATCTTTGCAGGCAAAATACATCCCCTTCGGGAACCTCGTCGAGCGGTTTGTGTGGCAACCAGTAGTGCATTAGTTGGAGTATTCCATGGGGCAATATCGGAGAATTCCTGAATTGTATAGTGTGTCAGATTGTTCGACTCGACTTCCCTTGTTTCCGTTCTAGTGCATTTGTCGTAGCGGTCCAATTCGAAATCCCTTATTATTTTATTTTTATTGTTATGTATACATAATGAAATTTAGACAAACCTACACAAAATAATCGTTACTGTGACAATTAATTTTTATTATTATATTTTATATATTATATTATATATTTCGTGTCACGATGTATGTTCGCGATAATCTCCGAAACTACTGGACCGATTTTGATGAAATTTTTTACACCGTGTGTAATTTGGTCCAACTTAAAATATAGGATAGTTTTTTTTCAAATTTTTTAATATTTTAAATATTTTAATTAACTTTTTAATAAATGTGTATAATTGCATGGTGTATTTCGGTGTATTTCTATCACCGGAAACATCGATGAAAATTTAAACGCCAAGTTTGCAGCTAACTGCATGTATTTTACCTTCAAGCTACATCGGCAGTCCACGGAGCATGCAGGAATACATACAAGATGCGATGACTTATGTACGTCATTACGGTCGACCTGATTTGTTTGTTATATTTACGTGTAATTCAAATTGGGAAGAAATAAAAAGTTTGTTATTACCAGGCCAACAATCAATACATTGTAATATGCATATATTACTAAGAAATAATAATACGCACATTCCTAAGTCATATAAGGAAAAACGTACCTATTGCACACATAAACTTTAATGAGTGCCACGCGCGAATTACAAACAACCGCAAACAACATCATCATTCGAATAAGACAATCAAGGCCAAGGGCAACCACGTGATGAAACATCATTTGGATATGAAGATCAAGACCAAGGACAGCCACGTGTCGAAAACAACACAATTAAAACAGAATCAAACAGAGTATATAAAGGCTCCGTTTCACCACCAACGGCAGACGTGTCCAGCTATCAGACCAAGTCCTTCTGAGTTTCGTCTTCGATATTGTTAGTGCACGAATTTATAATTTATATTTATATCTGTGTCTGTATCTGTATTTGTATCTGTATTTATTAAAGTGTTTACAAGTGTTTAAATTAATTATTGAATCAATTTACCCTGATCTAACAACATCATTACGATAGGTACCTGTTTTTATTGGGTACCACGTAACAACATCGTCACGATATCGTTACACGTGTGTTTAAACAAAAGTTAAAATCTTTAATTAATTTAATCGTAAAATATTCAGTTTTTGGTAACACACGTTGCTGGCTGTATTCTATTGAGTGGCAAAAGCGAGGTTCGCCTCATTTTCATATTTTGGTTTGGCTTGAAGATAAAATCCGTCCAGAAGAAATTGACCAAATAATTTCTGCCGAAATTCCGGATCCACTAACTGACTCAGAATTGTTCGATATTGTTACCAGTCACATGATCCACGGACCGTGTGGTGCTTTTGACATGGCATCACCATGCATAGAAGAAGGAAGGTGTAAGAAACGTTTCCCGAAACCCTTTACCAATGATACTATTACGGATATCGATGGTTATCCATTGTATCGCCGCAGAGACTCTGAGCATGGTGGTCACACATTTACAATTCGAAAGTCGAATTCTATAAATGAAGTTGAAATTGATAATCGGTGGGTAGTTCCGTACTCACCATTGCTGTCAAAAGCGTATAAGGCTCATATTAATGTCGAGTTTTGCAGTTCCGTCAAATCCATTAAGTACATTTGTAAATATGTTAATAAAGGAAGTGATTTGGCCGTATTTGAAATACAAAATATAAACAAAAATGACGAAATAGCAAGATACCAGATGGGTAGATATATAAGCAGCAGCGAAGCTATCTGGCGTATTTTCAGTTTTCCAATACACGAAAGAGAACCTTCTGTCCAGCATCTTGCAGTACATCTTGAAAACGGTCAACGAGTATATTTTACCGAAGAAAATATTCTCCAAAGAGCATTTGAGACACCGAAAACGACACTAACTGAATTCTTTACATTATGTCAAAAATCTGATGTATTCGGCCAATTTGCAAAAACATTATTATATATCGATGTTCCACGCTATTTTACATGGAATAAAATAGGGAAAAAGTGGGAGCCCCGTAAGCAAGGAAAACCACATCCATCGATCCCAGGCATATTTAAAGCTAAAACATTGGGACGACTTTACACTGTACATCCTAAACAACGTGAATGCTTCTTTTTGCGTTTATTGCTGGTGAATATTCCCGGACCAACATATTTCGAATATTTGGGAACAGTGAACGATCGAATGTTCAATACATATCAAGATGCATGTTGCGAGTTGCAACTACTGGAAGCAGATAATCATTGGGACTTGACACTTGCTGATGTAGCATTGACATCTACACCGAATAATATTCGTCAACTATTTGCAATAATTTTGACAACATGTTTTCCAACACAATCATCGACTTTGTGGAAAAAATATAAAAATTATATGACTGAAGATATACTGCATCGAATTAGACGAACAAATCAATGTCCAAATTTAGATTTCACACCAGAGATGTATAATGAAGCATTAGTGTTGATCGAAGATTTATGTATTTTAATTTCAAATTTGCCACTTAGTCATTATGGAATGTCATCACCTGATCGCCCGGCTGCCGACTTAGTTAACACTGATTTGCAACGAGAAAAACAGTACAATGACGTTGACTTAGCTATAATTATTGTGAATAATGAGCCATTACTGACAGCCGAACAAAAAAATATTTAGAATCGGATAATGCTGACCGTTGATGCTGACCAAGGTGGGTTTTTTTTCTTAGACGCACCAGGTGGAACAGGTAAGACATTCTTAATATCATTAATTCTTGCAAAGACACGTTCCCAACAGAAAATTGCTTTGGCAATTGCATCGTCAGGCATTGCTGCAACTTTGTTAGATGGTGGTCGAACAGCACATTCAGCATTGAAGTTGCCATTAGACATTCATAACAAACCAAACGCAATGTGTAACATTAAAAAAAAAAGCGGAATGGCTACAGTGTTGCAAAAAAGTGCAATAATAATTTGGGATGAGTGTACTATGACTTATAAACATTCACTTGAAGCATTTCATAGAACTATGCAAGATTTGAAAGGCAACCATAAACTTTTCGGTGGTACTGTTTTACTACTGTCCGGTGATTTCCGGCAGACTTTACCAGTTATTCCTCACTCTACTTTTTCCGATGAGATCAACGCATGCTTAAAACAACCGTTTTTATAGACAAGTGTTGAGACACTTCGACTGACTATGAATATGCGAGTACAATTGCAAAATGATCCAACAGCACAAGTATTTTCCAAACAATTGCTGGATATTGGAAATGGTGAAATTGAGTTGCATCAAAATACACAATACATAAAATTACCAGATATTTTCTGCACTGTTGTTGAAACGAGAAATGAACTAATTGAGAGTGTCTTTCCGGATATATTGAATTATTATTTAGATCACAACTGGCTCTGTAATCGTGCTATTTTGGCAGCAAGAAATGTTGATGTGAACGAAATTAACTTCCATATACAACAGATTTTGCCCGGTGATTTGATGTCTTTTAAATCAATCGACACAGTTATTGATGAAAACGAAATCGTAAACTTTCCAACTGAATTTTTGAATTCTCTGGATTTGCCAGGAATGCCACCACACAACCTTCAATTGAAAATTGGTTCACCAATTATTCTTCTACGTAATTTAAACCCACCTCAATTATGTAACGGTACACGTTTAGTCATAAAAAAAATGACCGAAAATATTCTTGAAGCAACAATTTTGTCGGGAAAATTTAAAGGAGATATCGTCCTGTTGCCACGTATTCCACTGATAGCGTCGGAATCTTCAATACCGTTTAAAAGGCTCCAATTTCCGATTTGTTTAGCTTTTGCGATGACTATAAATAAATCTCAAGGCCAAACAATGTCTATTTGCGGTTTGGATTTGGAAAACACATGTTTCTCACATGGACAGCTATATGTTGCCTGCTCACGTGTAGGAAAACCATCAAATCTCTTCGTGTTAGCGAAAGACAGGTTAACCAGGAATGTTGTACACAAAGTAGTACTTAGATAATTTTTAGTTTTAATAATTTAATTTATTTTTGTATGTTTTTAATGTATATAGTATTTTTTGTAAGTAGGTCACTGATTACAAACAATAATTTAATATAAGATGAATAAAATGTAAATTCAGAAAATATATATTTTGGTTTGTACTTAATTTCAATTTTTAGATACTTTACCTATTACTTTTAAATTTTCTCATACATAATAACACTAATACATGGCCTACGAAAATGCTAAAAAACCAACTAATACGCGGGCAACGCCGTGTCGGGACAGCTAGTATATATATATATAGTGGAATTTCGATTGTTCTTGTCTCAATTATCTATGTTCGCGATTAACACCGTGCTCATTCTTCTAAAATTATCGTCATTAAAAATGTTTCGTCTAAAGAGTTTTATTAGGTCGTATAAACGTGTTTTTATAATAAATACATAATTATTATATATTATCCGTACATACATTATTGAAAAACGTAAACGACCTTTTTGATGATAAAAATATGGACATTTATGTAACATGATAGCTAAGAATTATTTAAGATTAATAGAGACTTATTAGAAGTTCTTCAATAATTATATTTATCCAATCACGTTATAACTAATACATGAAGGAAATTTTAAATTCTGTCGAATTTGTTCTATACTATTTAGTGTGTTTTTAACATTTTCTATAGCCTTATCGAAAATAGTCATTAAGAAAATAACATTGTACACACTTAATATGCATATAACATTATACATTTTTTCATAATTCGTTTGGTAACATGTCTCGATTAACGGTGTATTTCATTTATCCGTGTTACGCTTCCCAACCTTTACCCAGTATAATCAAGGTTCTACTGTGTATTTATACATAAATAATCCTTCAATCTCAAACAGATATTAATAATAAATCGTAGTCTATTTTAAGGAAAAATCCAAGATTCAATTTCCTATCTGTACGTGTCACTCGTATTATATCTGTTATTGACGGGAAAGGACGAGCGGACTTGACGTGTAAAAATAATCGCTATACTTTACGATTAAACACCTCCCAGATGACCTTTTAAAACATCACGATCGACGATTATTCTCGCCGAATACACGAGTCGTGTGGGTTCGGTTTAATACGCACGGAGGTGTTCAATATTGTGTATTTATTAACAACGCATAAAATGTCCAATTCCTATCGCGGGAGAATATAATCATACGGAAAAGGTGATTTGTATAATACTGTCCAGTCGGTTCTTGTGGGGTATACACATTTATACACATTGTTTGTCGGAATACGTTTTTTCGAATGGTCCATGGCATGACATATTTATACATCAAACAATTTTCTTCCCTCGTCGTTGCTGGATTGCCATTGAAGTGTTCCGGTTAGATACGGGACCGAGGAAGAGTGGGTTTTTGGCAGAGACTCCCACTCTCTTAAAGTATTCTGCATTTACATATAATTTGTTACAATTTCTTTGCAATGTTTTTTAAAATTGAAATGTAACTAATTTAATATGCCTTATGTGATTTAAAATAAAAAGTTTTTTTTATATTTTTAATGTATGAAAATTATATTCACTGTAAAAGGAGGGAATGACATTTTTTTAGACCATTCCTAAAATAAAATTCTGCTTCTGTGTCTAGTTCTGGTTTTGCGCAGACTGCATGTAATATTATTACATCGGAAATCTGTGATCAAATCAAGTCCTGAATTCTGCTGTCTTTGTTTAATAACTGAATGTGATTCTTTGATTGTTTTTTAACGAATATCGAACAGGTATCATGTTATAGACTCACATTTGATTTACAACACAGGATTACAATTATGATTTGTTCCAATATGTGGTTCACTCTTATACACACCCACCTTACTTGACATAAAAATATTTGAATTTTAAAAGAAGTATATTAAATCACAACGCGATAATGGAAATTGAGATTATGAAAAGGTAACCAGAGAAAATTTTAGAAAATCACGAGGATTTAAAACCAATTTTACATTTATAACGATTTAAGATGTATTAGTTTGTTTGGATTGACGTATAATGCTGCATAGTAATTTTTCGAATATTTAGTAATTTTGACTACATGCAAAAATAAAATTTATGTGTGGACATATTCACAATTATACTGATAGATTTTTTTTTTATAATGGAATATGTTCATTAAAATTATTCGATTGGGAAAAGAAGAAAATGTTGTTTTGTTTCGTTTTAATATTCAATATGGTGGATTATCGAAATCAAATTTCTTCACGCAGGGGTCTAACTAAAGGTATGATCACATGATGAATCAGTAGACTGTTACACTCGGAAATCAACGTAAACCGAATAACAAATTAACACTATATTAATTAATACATTTTTCAATTTAAAACTGATATAATCTCACAAAAACTAATTATTGAGGAAAAACTTTATTTTTTTTTAAAAAAGAAAAAAGTAAGGTGCTCCATGTATCACATTAATTATAATATAATAGACGCATGAAAAGAACGTTATAATGTTCAAGCAAACATTTAATGGATTTGATGTTATATTCGTAATTTCCATTTTCATGGACTGCTATTTTTATTCAACTTAATAGAAAGCTCATGAAGATCGTGTTCCACATTCTTAAGAAACTATACAGGACTCTAATGCATCGTATAACTCCCTTTGTAGTCCTCAATCAAGTCTGTTATTTTCCGCTTCACTCAGTTGGATTTTATAATATATATTTTTCATTAATTCATCGTGTTCATTATGCATGAAGTTAAATCTGCTTACTTAATATAAGGGGTCGTAGTCATACACGGTTATTAGAGTACACGTGTACCCGCGTTACGTATACACGTGTATTAAATTTATTAATATCCGTGTTTTCAATACACGGGTATTTTTTACTGATACACGTGTATTTAATACCCATTACCCGTGTACTTAATACCATCTCGTATGTATTTCCCGATAAGTAAATATCAGACACCAGTTTAGTTATTAATTCAGGGTAATTAAAGGTATATTATATAATTATTCAAATATTGGCATGAATCTTGTTTGGCTTTCACAGAAATTGGCAATTTTTTTTGGATAGTTTAAAATTTTAATCTTAATTTTTTGAGTTGCAATTTTATTGTTTTTGTATGTACTCGATGATGAAGTATTTAATTTTAAACCTCTATACCGGTCGTTAATTACAAATATAATAAAACTCTTCACTAAACATTTTTTTTTCTATGCTGTTTATTTATATATTTATTTACGCGAATTAACCATTTACCAAGTTTTTTTTATCATCCTATTTTTTTAAATTTTTTTTGATTCTACTTTTTTAGGATATAGTTTTTTTTTTATTAAATCTTGTGTAAATACGCATTTGTGTGATAAATACATGTATATATAAATTTTACATCTTAATATTGAAATAAGATTTTATTTATAGCTTAATCAACCAGGTTACGGGCTTATCTGTATTTCCGGAGTTATGATAAATATCTTTACTGTATCAAAACTAAATGGAAACCAAAATTTAACATGTTACAGTGGTCGCCACTTATAGTATTCACTGGTTATAAGAATCAGCCGCTTATAGTGATAAAAAATGCCAGGAACGGAACAAACAGCCGTTATAAGTGCATTTTCATCGCTTACAGTGTTCAGGTGTTCAATTATTGTGATAAGAAACAATCATCAGAAATATAAAATATAAATATAATTTACAATAATATCACCTCTTTTTGTGTATGGGGAAAACCATTACGAATGACATTTATCCTTAGATCATATACAATGGATGGAGTCATACAAATAATTTGTGAAGCCAACAAAACAGTAGGACCGCAGTGATATGCGCATGCGCGTGGCATCTTATCATTAATTTTTGGCGCAAATATTAATTAATTGATTATTGAACAAGATAACGATTAACTATAAAGTATAAGTGTTTGTTAAGTTTCTAATTGCATTATTATAATAACATAATTAATTATATTGTATTTGCTACGTCAAAATGATGATCAATAACAATTTTTCGTAAATTCAGAATTAGTGATGCCTAAATTCAATTTTAATCCGAAAAACAGATTGACATTTGATAAGCATGTGCGCATGCGCAGATGTCACCGGTCCTATAGTTATGTTGACTTCAACTCATTCTATAGGTGTGATATGCGATGATTCTATCCATTGTATATGATTTAAACATTTATCTTAATCGTTAACTATAATCGAGGTAATCTTATCTAATGTAACCCATGTAATGAGCGATACTTCATATCGTACATTCGTACATGTTTGAAACCGTTTTGTTCTCACAAGCACCGATATTTTTACACTTTATACCGAGTTTGTTTTTGTCCGTCGTTCAGAGTACTGTTTATATAGTGTGTAGTTATATACTGTATTATGGCTAGTAGGGCCGCGCTTTCAATTAGTGAAAAAAAATGTATTTTCGAGTCGCCACTTATAGTGATTTCTGGTTATTTTGATCAAAGTTTTCTTGAACGAATGTGATTACTATAAGCGGCGACCACTGTATATAAAAGCGAAATTACATAATGGCTCTGTTGTTTTAAACAATTTTTTTTCTGAAATGAAAAAACAATTTATAAATAAATGTTATCAACAGATATAAATCTAGTTTATGAATTTAATCTTTGGTTTGTTTTTACAAGTTATTTAAACGTAAAATGTACACCACAAACTAACACTGTTTTTTTTAATTAATTTTTTGATTCTATCTTATGTATATTATTTATCTCATGACATTCATAATTAATCTAGATCTTGAGAAATTAAATTGATGTTAACTCTTTATATTTTTCTCGACAAATATTTATGGTTCTATTGCTATAGTTGTGTGCGTGACATATCAATATTTTTGACTGTAGACAATATTTTATTGTATTGTATTATTATTCAACGGTTACGATGGCTTATAATACAATATAACATGAAATTAATATTAATTTACAAAAAATAAAATTTTCTCAATTGATAAAGAATCAAAAAAAAAAAAAATTACAAAACAAATACGAATTTCCATACATTAACCCAGTAATATTAAAAAATAATATTCTATTTATATGACTTAATAAATAATAATTTGTTGATCCCATAAAATAACTATAGTACCTATAATCGGTCGTTTTCATAGATTTAACATACGTTTTTTAGTATTACAATAAATATGTTGTAGATTATATTTTTCCGTATATATATATATAACTATATGTATATTATATATAACTATAAAAACATTTTTAACCATACGTGTGATCTGAATAGATCATAGACAGTTTTAAGTATGTTAAAATGAGAAGAAAAATGTTAGTATAATAGTATTTACCAAAAAATATTCAGGAACTAGTGTAATACCTAAAATAATTCAGGACCCAAATAGTTTTGTACCTATAAAAATCCGGGACCCAACTAGTGTAGACCTATAAAAATCTGGAACCCAACTAGTACCACTATCTTAGCCTCTAGTACTCAGGACCCAACTCGGATGCTTCGATTTTGTTTACTTATCAATGTGACCATTTATGTTCGATAAATAAATGTTTTTACCGATATTGAAGACTTACAATTATTTTATCTAACTATAGTTATGTACTTATTAGTAAACAATTATTACTTGTTATATTACTTACACTTTTGAATAAATGTATATTTGAGTGAAAAATGTCTAAAACAGTCGAGATGTGTTGTATACGTACATTAATTTTAAACAAAATTGTTTTTTTTTTTTTTTTTATAAATCGTCTACTTAAACTAATTTGTTCAAAAAAAGTTTAGGTTTAAGATAATTAGATGGCTTTGAAATACATTTCCTAATTTAGTTTTTACCTAGAGAAAAATCTTCAATTAAAAGTACATCATCTCCCATCAACAATCTCTTCTAGTCTAAACTGATTTTCTTTTTAATGAATTGAGTCAAGTTATTTGTTTCCTAAAAATAATTATGGTTAACAAAACAAAGAATCTAGAGCATCTTGTAAAACTAACACTAATTGTGCAGTATAAAGTAAAATAAGTAGGAATATATTAGGTATGGTATCTAAGTATTAAATATGGGTTTTTCATATTACTTGGCCTATGTTTAAATTAGAAAATCGATTCCTAATTAACTTTAATTAATTTCATATGTACATATAGGTATACAATAATAAAATGTCATTTACCTATCTAATGATATTTAATAGTTCACATTTTAAACAATGATTGTGAATGAGTTATGACTAAAAAATTCATGGTTTACTAATTACTGATTAAAATCTGTTAAATATTTTTAAAAAATAAAACTCCAAATTAACTTATCCACAACAATATATATTATTATACATATAAATAACCAAAATCTATTAACGTGATACTATAATCATAAAACAGATAATTAACAATTTTTAAATACTGTGTAACCTATATATCTATATGGGTCCAATATTCAAATGGATTATATATAAATATAATTAATAAATTAATAAATAAAACTAAAAGTTTTTTTTTTTTTTTTTTTTACAAAGAAGTAAGTAGAAAGTAACTAAGAAGTAGTTTAATAAAATAAAATATTTATTTTGAATATACAATATTAATTTAGCTTGATATTTCATATTTAGGTGTTATCATGTGTTCATAATTCATTAAAAATGATAATTAAAATCTTAATAAAACTAATTTCCGTTTTATATTATAGTTTAGTGTTTTGTATATAGTAGAGATATAATGTATATTCTAATAATCGAATTATTCGAATAGGACCCACCGCAAATAATTCGCATATTAGAATATTCGAATATCCGAACATTCGAACATTCAAATATCAGTATTCGATGTTCCACTACCTTATTTATTTTATCCGTTTTTCCATGACAAGCTTTTTATACTATTTATTATTAATAAGTTATCCATATCCTCACAGCTAAAAATAATGTATGTCAATGACCTAAATACGAAAATAGTTATTATCTTGCAGGTACCTGTTCGTAGTTAACTTTATTTTACTGTTGTAGACATATATTTTAACATACAATCATATGTGCCGTGCCGAGACCTAATGTTTTGCTTGTTGTAAGCAGTATTTCGTTCTAAGCGATGCTTATATATATAGTTTATACTGTATTAATAATAATTTAATTATGATATTCGAGTATTTTGCACAATTTTTATTTTTGTATTTAAATTTTCATGTCAAATAGTAAATATCAATGCCATCAAATCCATTTCTCACAGGCCTTTATGCACCATAAGCCATATAATATTATTATTAAATATTTTGTATTGCGCGAAAACTTAAACGAATAATTTTCGTTACGTATTGTATTGTAGCATCGAATACTGATATTCGAATGGTCAGATATTAAAACATTCGTATATCCGAATTATTTACGCTAGACCTATTCGAATTAGAATATTCGAATATTTGAATACTCGAATAATTCCCATCACTGGTATATAGACCATAAAGTTTATTCTTATTTCATTAATAATATTTAAATAGTATTGGTAAAAATGTAAATCCTTTAGTTTATAACAATAATTAAATTGATAAGAAACACCATTCAATAGTTTTAATTTATAGTAGATGAGTTTAAGGTATTATAAAAATTAAAATGTACAATAAGATATTCAGATAATTTAAAGATTCTGGATTATGAAAAATTTTATCGTTTTTATACAGATTATCTAACTACACTCTCTTTAATTTTTCTACACCTATCTATGAATTGTAATTATTCACAACTTAAATTTAAATAATATACTCGTAATGTTAAGGGTAATTTTTTCTTTTTTTTAATGTATCTTAAATGTATGAAAATGTATTAAGAATTTTTTTTTATTCGCATGGTTCAAATTTTGAAAGTAGAGAATAACATTTTTTAAGATTCCCCCTCCCTAAAGAATATTTCGCTTACGTTTCTGTATCCAGTTTCACGTAGACTACGATGGTGCATTATAACGCGAATGCTCTGTCGTCTCCTTTATTCTCATGATAATATTACTGTCTCCCTCTGTTTTTGAAAGTTGCATTATTGAATCTAATTCTTTGTTTATTTTTCCAACCTATCTCGGGCAGGTATTATTACATAGGTCCACATTCGGTGTATAATACTGGACCACTAATATGATTTGTTACCTTGGTGACCTTGGGAAAAAGCTGTGATTTGCCTCTATAAACATCCGCACTACTTGAAATAAAAATAATTGGATTTTAAGACGAATTTTTAAATTTCAGTCCGTTAAATAAAATCTAAGTTATAAAAAGGTATCATGAGAAATATAATATTGGATGGGTCCACAGTGTTGACAGTGTGAAAACAAACGCTATTTCTTTTTGAAATCATTAAGTACTTCTAATGTTATTTGTGTATTGTATTGCTATGAAATTACACCTTATCAATATTAGAAATTATCATCTTCTCGTATACCATTATATTACGAGTGAATTATAAAATTAAATTATGTATCGATGGTCTGTGCTATGGACTAAGTTGTAATACCCATAAAATTAACTTTACGGCATTTTGGTATGCTTATTTTAGTAAAGAATATGGTTTTCAGCATGGAATATTTGAATGTATCAACCCGTAAAAGAAAAAATTAAAAAACATTTCACATCTATAACACGACGGTTATAGTGATAGAAGTTTAATTAGATCGGTGTAAAATTATATATGTTGCATATTAGTTTTACGAATTTATTACAGTTTCGATTAAACACAAAAAAAAGAAGAATTTTATTTAGTAATATTTATATCATTTACCAGGTATAACGAACCATTGAAATGTATTTATCCTACTATTAGATAATGTAATTATTTATCTACTCATTCAAGTTAATTTATCCTCGAAAAATCAACGGAATTGTACTCTCGATCAAACAATCAATTGGAAATAATCTGTTGTTCTTGTTTTTAAAACATCCGTTCGTTAGATGATTCATCACTCGAAAGTGCCAAATATTGATTGTTTTCCTTTGTATAACAAAATTTCATCATGAAAATGTCAGTTGCTTTGATGGTTCTCTAATCCATAAGTCTTGCTTCTTTGATGATTGAAAAGATTCGATTATATAAGAGTTCAATCAGATAGGGTGATCTTTAATGATAGAAATTACTTTTCATGATTTAGACAAAAATTCATCTTTATTTTGAATTAATCGAATAATTTTTAAAATCCATTGAGTCAAAACTTGTGCATTATGATTTTTTAATATTATCAGATTTTTCTTAATATTGATTATTATATAAAAGGCAATAATCTTACTTAAATTTATACTGATTTAAATTTATTCAAAATTCTTATTTTATAAAAATCTTTATTTTGGTGAGTACAATTAAATTGATCGTTTTTTTTTTTCAATTGGTAACAATTTTTTATCAAAAACATTTATTTCGGAAAAAAGGATACAAATGTCGTGTTTCGTTTTAATATTCGATCTAATAGGTTATCAAAGTGAAACTCCTTTATGCAGGATGATCACGTGATGAAAGTCGGCTATTATGAAACAGTCGACTATTATGCTTGGCAATAAGTAAAAACCGAACAGTATGAATAGTAGCCACTATATAAATACACTTTTCACTTAGGTAATAATGAAGTCACACACAGAAACTAATTATTCATGCAAAACTTTATTAAAAAAAAAAAAAATCAATTATATGTAAGATGCACTGTGTCTATAATAATTATAACAAGTTAGAGACAAGAAAACAATGTTACAATATAAAATCAAACGTTTAATTGTTCCAATGTCAGTTGGCATTTTTTATTTTCTTGGGCTGCTGTTTCTGTTCATACGTACATATCCGAAGGATCACTATACAGTATAATGGTTTTTAATTTATTTAAGAAAAATAAATACTTTTAACCAGTTATTTTTTAATGTTCATAAGCTTTTCCCACAAAGGTATAGATTTTTTTTTGTGAATATTCTTTTATTGAAAGTTGAAATCTATAAATTTAAGTTTTGGTGAGATGTAGAAGTTCCTAATAAATTAAAGATCGTTACGTGTAAGTTAAATTATTCTTTTAAAAAATGTGGATTCACATACTTTGATACAGTACATATAGCGAATTGAAATTATAATTTAAAATTATGAAATTTACTTATTAGCCTATTTAAGGTAAATAATTTTGGTGTTCACATTTAATTTAATTTTATGAATCCTTAAACTATTGTAAGCCATTGAATTCATGATAAGTTATTGTGACTCAATTTCGGCGTATTATGTAAAATTATAAACGTCGAATATCATATTTATTATAACTGTTACTGTAAAGTGTTAAGGTACAGTGAATATTCATTCTTATTATATTTCAAGTTTTTTGTAAAAATGACACTTAAAAATATTAAAATATAAGACTTTATAAGAATTGGATTTATGTAAAAAAAAGAAAAATTAATACTTTTTGGTGTTTGTCATATCCTATTTAAAGAAATTCAAAATTAATAATAAATCATGTTTGCAAAAAGATTCTAAGTAAAATTCGATGTAATATCAGTAGGTAATTACTATCTTCTATATGAAATACATATAATCTCTTATATTTATTATAATAATTTGTCATGGCGTAATTCAAACATCAATATTTTATTATTTTAAAAAAATTTCTTAGCTAAATCTTTTTTTAAAATAAGTTATTAAATAGCTTGGGAATGGTTTTCAATCAAAAAAACACAAAGTTATTGATTTTTTAAAAATTAAAATAAATAAATACATGAATATTACTTTGGAAGGTAAAATTTAACATTATATTTTAAGACTTTTATCATGCTCAAGAAAGCTGTTACGAAAATTGAAAAATGATCTCAATCATAAAAATATCATCTGTTTTTAATTTTCTAATTTTGAAGTTGCCTCGTGAAAGATTCATTATATCCTCATATTTCATCATAATAAATTAAAATACATGTAATATAAAATAGATAACATTTCTGTCTTTGCACATAATAAAATAAAGTAAAAAAAAAAAATTGTACAGTTCATTTAAAAATATAAACAATATACATTTGAAGAAAGATTTTTAGATAAAGTATTAAGTATAAAATATTGGATTGAAGCACTGTGGAAATGATTATAATTTCTTATTAAAAGTGATTTTCTTTTCAAATGTTATGTTACGAGATGTTGTATTTTAAACTTCATTAAAATCATTACTGTATACATAACATAATGAACTCTCAAGAATGCAGTGCTGATTATAAAATAAATTATTATAACTTTTATAATGAGTCGCTGTGCTTTGAGACAAACAGATTAGTATTAATGTGTCTTTTACCAAAAAAAAAAAAAAACTTTAAACCCAGGAGTTATGTTGTTATAATTATAATTGTTCAACTGTTTTGACACCAAAATGATTAATGAAGGATAGTTAACATCAAAAATGAGTTTATATTCAGGGAAAATATGCACCGAGTCAACATAAATTGAATACATTTTAAATTTGTTCGAGTATCATCTAAACGCCTAAGGAAACTATAGAAGATAACTATGGCGTCTACGGTAAATTTGTATTGAACTCCAATAAATATCTTCGGGGTATAGCTAATGCTTGCGTAAATCAGTCTTAAACATCCTAAGATTCGGAAATTTAAAGTTTTTCTCCCATCTCTTGTGGTTTGAACTCAAAACGTTGTCTTAACAATCGCGCTGTGTACTTATATAAAGTATATAAACTGCATTAGGATAACGATGCATTTATATAATAATACGATCGAACAATTGATGGCACTTTACAACGTTTGTTTGGCGTTTAAACGGTTCGCTAAATTTAATATTTACGCGTGTATTTCATTCTCGTGCAACACGCGTGTACATATGCAAAAAGTCGTAAAAGCACTTAAATGGAATGAAGTTGCATCGCGTACGGTTATTGAAACTAATATATCCAGACTGTATAAGTAAAAAAGTTTTCACAGATATTTTTTGAAAAGCGTTATTTTTTTTTTATGTAACTACTGAGATTTCACGCGTATGATGCGGCATAAGGAGTGAAAAGCGATGTGTGAATGGCCGGAAAAACGTACAAATATCATATGCTTACAATAGCACCTGATATCAATATACGAGAATTATAACACGTAGCAGCATAATACTGAAAAATTAAAAAAACATAATATGTAAGTTATACATGTATTAACAACATATTCCCTTGGTATCATGACGTTTGCTATGTATGAACTATACGAAATTCCGTGGACGTACGTATAGATTATTACGTATTATACAGAGTATCTCAGAATGATTCGATTAATGTAATAACGTTTTTTCATTACATTTATTACATTTTAATTTTTTTTTTTTAATAAATACTTAGGTCTTGCGTTACAAAAAAAAATAAAATAAATGCATTAAAAGATTTTTTTGAATTTAAGTACTCATATGTGAAAATTTATAATTTTATTGTATATTGAAGATAAATACAAAATAATTATTTTGTATAAAGGATTTTTAAAAAAATATTGATGTTTTAATATCTAATAAAGGTATATACTTTTATTGTATATGATTTTTTAAATTTTGTGAAATAGTTAACAACATTATTGAATATCACATAACTATTATTACCCATATATGGTAACTGTATAATGACTGATTTATTCCAAGATTTTTGTTATCATTTGTAGCTATTATTTTACTATCATTAATTATAAATTTATATTTACTATTTTAACCCCAAGTATTTATTACAGGTATGTAATGTATGAATAATCAGTATAACCTTAAAAATTTAAATTTGCTAATTCTTAATTGAAATAAATTAAAAATGTTTACGGGTGTAGTTTTTATTGTTAAGTTAATTAGTATTTATAATATCATTTAATTAAATTGGATCACAATTTTGTTCCATTATATGTTGTTTGATACATTTGTCGTTTATTCTTGTGTGAAAAAACAGAGCTGCAGAGAATATTTACTTATGCAACTTATGAATGTGACATTCAAATAGTGTACTGTGCAATTGACCTTAAAATTTAGAAATTAAGAATAAAAACAATGTTTTATTTAATGCTTATTTTTTATTATAATGAGAAAAAGGCACAAAATCTATGAATATATAACATACGTTTTAAATAATTTAAATTAATTAATCTATAAACCATAAGGCATAGTCAGTAACTGTGCTATTTTTCCATGTTCAACAATAATATATAATTATCATGAAATACGAGCCCTGTTTATTAATTATCACTTTCATCGTATTAATTTTTAGGTTACTTAATACATATTTATTTTTTTACAGTTTTTTGGCTGTATTTGTTTAATTATTAAAATCTATTAAGGTTTACAAAAGTACTCTGCATAATGCAATTTTTCAATAAATGCTAACATATTTTTAGATAGTATAGTGAATGTGGTCAATTTTGTATAAAAAGAAATTGATTTATGTTAGAAATTCAATCTTTTTTATCATTTGATTATTGCGCAAAACAACATTGACATTAGTGTCAAATGCAGGGTAGGGGTCTTTATAAAATAAGTATCGAGCAAAAAAAAAAAAAAAATACATAAATAATTGAACATTTTGATAATGTGTACATATAAGAGAAAGAGTGGGCCAAAACCTTTGGGACATTTTCAACTAACATAGTTATAAATTTTTTTTTCTTAAAATAGGAAAGAACACCATGAAAATAATATAAATGTTGTAGAAAATTTTATTTTAATCTTAATTACTTTTCTAAACAATCATTTTAAATAATTTTCTAAACAATAAAAGTTCACAATTTGTCAATTATTACTTACATTTCTTATAAATTGTACAAATCTGTATACCAATATATACGATACATTTCTATTGTTCTAAATTTTTGTTTTATATTTATTGTTTCTATTTGTTCTATTGTATTTATGTACTTCCGGTATACACACACATACACATATTTGTCATTTATAATTTTAGTTTTACAGGTAAATCATTGTATCTATATAAATATTTATATTGCTAATAGTTTTGACAAGCTGTAGTATTTAATTTAGAAACCCCAAGACAACCCTCTCTTCTTATATATGTATATACTACAACTTAATTAAACGAACAACCCACGATGTGGGTTTCCAAAAATGTTAGTATACAGTATAATTTTAGTATACAAAGTTTGGTGGTATTTCAATATAGGATTTGAAATAGTTTAACATTGAAATGAAACAACAGTATCCAGGATACACGAAAAAAATAAAAAATTAATATATCATAACAAAAATAAATTAATATATATTAGAAATTATATTTACGTACAATAATTACCTGGATTACGTAGTTGCTTAAGATAATTTAATTCAATTGTATAATATAATATTGTAACATAACAGAATAGAAGTATCGACATCACGTTATTATGTCACGTCTCGTGAAGGCAATTTGATTTTCGACCGAATGGCGGTTACGCGGATTGAGATGAATCATAAGGCAAGGGTTATTTATTAAGATGCGTTTGCTCACTGTCGTACCATCTAATAACCCGTCCGTCTCCGATCTAACTCATGATGATCAACGAAGGGCATCCATGCTGTGTACGCGTACATTAAAAAATATGTTATAAAATGTCTATTGTAAACTCGGCCCAATAATTTTTGCTATAAAATTATGATAAACACGATAAAGTATTTAATAATATATTACCATTGATTTGCATGGGTGGGGTATGGTTTGTGCTTGAGCACTCCTTGAAACATTGTAATTTTTTCCTTTCAACTTAAGTCCATTGAATATTAATATTATTATTATTTTAAGGGTATTTTTAATTTAGACCGTATTTTAAATGATATTGCTCAAGTTAAATATAATTTATCCTAAAATATCTAGTAAAAAATAAATGATGCTCCGTAAAATAAAAACTAAAACTAATATTTTTAAATTTTTATACAAAAACTTGTAATTATAATTTATATTACTTACAATTATTGAAGCCGCCTGAGAAAAATATACGAAATTCAAGAAATACATGTTCACTGGGACTAATATACCATGATATTAAATAAAAATTAATACCATAATTTTTAATTATTAATATATTATAATTTACGACACCTACACATTTTGTTAAGATAGGGACCAAAAATATTGTAGGCACTCTTTGAAATTCAGGTCTGTTATTCAAATTCAATTACTTTGAGACGAGTAATTTCATTTTTGTATTTGATACTTTTAACTATGTACTGTTTACATAACCATGATGATAGCAAGCGTATTTGAGTTACAGCCATGGAAAACTACTGTTAATTTTGAACAATTTCTAGTGTTAAAAAGTCGTTCGTACTTAAGCGTTAGGTGAAATAAAATGACGGTATATAAAGCCGCTAGTGCAAAGCGTTTCTAAATATCGGGCCGATTATATAATCAACCTCTTTTCTATTACTTGACATTTTCAGGCTGAGTTTACAATGAAAAAGGTATTCGTCAGCCGAGTATAAATCTCACCGCAACGCGTGTGAATCTCGAACGTGATGCGACCGTATCTTGCCACGTCGCCGACATCTCAGTTCGCTGATTCCTATTTGCAATGTGCTAATTAATTATATTCCCAATTCGCTGACTCCTGATTCGCCGAAAAACCTGCTACCCAACAGAAAATGACAATATAGCCATCAAAAATTTTAAGTGCATTTATAGTATTCGGTTATATCTCGTACTCTATCGATTCGACGAACAAAGTTAATTACCACTAACAAACCGCGTTCTTTTTCAGATTTGATTTTTAATCGTTCCATTACAACGAACAAAAAAATAATTAAAATTTGAGAACAATTATCGAATTATTGCATAAAAACTGCAGGAATGAACTGAAATCACCATTCACCAGTTCTGATATATGCGTGGAAAAAAAATTAAAACAATTCACTACGATTGGTGTTAACATCATGGCCATCAGTTTCCTACAAATAATTTCCATGCCAAATAATATATTTGCGTTCGTTTCAACTAGTGCGTTGCGCCTGTAGCTTATTAAATAGCCTCAATTGAACTGATATTTACTACTTAAATTAAATAAATTAGTTTAGTTTAGTGTTGTTTCAAAATTTTGGATTGTACAACGAACGAAACGAATGAATTAAAATTATGTTCAATATTTTTTTATTTATTTATTTTTTAAGATATTCGTATCACAGAATAAAACTCGTTACATGTAAGAGCATGTACGTTCATCATTGTCGCTTGTCAGCGAATCGGGAAAATCATTAAAAATCAATAAAACCTGTATGAACATCGAGAGACGAACTCGAATGCCGGCGAAATGCGAAAGTTATCTGTCCGAATCGGGATTCGACGACGTGGGCATGAATCGTACGTGTATTATTTTTTTTTTATTGTTTCCCCTTGCCTCATTCAAGGTGAACCGGTGGCCGCGGTCTGCAGTGCAGTGCGTCACGCGTGGACGACGACGAATCCGCGGGGACGCTGCCGTCGCCGAGGAGCCGCTGGCCGCGAGGACGGTTGCCCGTAGTGCGGCGGCGACCGTAGCCGACAGGGAAAAACGATCGGCTTCGAGGACTTGGAGTGGCCGGACGCATTCGACGACCGGTACTACGATGACGACGTGGACTTGTGCCTGCCGCCACCGCCGCCGCGGGCGGCTGCCATGGTGAACAGCGGTGCCGGCAACGCAATCGCTGGCACCGGGCACTACATCACGAATCACAACAACAGCCACTATTACAGCAACAGCCACAACAACAATAACAACGACCATCGTCAATCCCACCATCAACATCATCACCACCACCACTATCATCACTACGTCCACCGCGGCCGCGTGCAGCAGCGCCGGCATCACCTCTTCTACCACCACGTGGACAAGACGTCCTACTTCCACCATCACCAACATCACCATCACCAGAGCCAGTCGCCGTCGTCGTCCTCATCAAGGCCGTTTTACCAACGCGTGTACAACTTCATTCGGCAGGCGTGGACGGGCGTAAAGTTCGCATTAGGTCGGTAAAAAGCATGCGTACAATTTGGTCCTCGTATAATCGTACTGATATTGTTTTTATCGTTGTTGCTATTGCTTAGCACTGGGGTGGTTTTATTATTATTTTTTTTTTAATTTCACTAGAGTTTCAATTGCTAGCGCGGTCTTTAAGCTAGGTGGACCCTTCCTTGGGAAACCTGCTATACAATTACTACTCGCTTATCTTCCCGGAGTTTCATATCTTGACATTTTCGATTTTCCTGAATTTTTAATACATTTTTTTAATTTTTTTTTTTTTTGCGAACGTTAGAACAATAAAAGTTCAACCTACCTTATTAAGAAGTTTGGTTCTTTTACTATATCAAACTTTTTTAGAAATATAAACCGATCCACTCATCGTTCAAAACAAGTTTTTTGAGAGCGATGTTACATTGGTTTCAAGTTTAATAGACCAATTAGCCATCACTGTATTTCACCCGAACGTGCGTTATTGTCCGCCTTAGGAGTTTGGCCTTTTTCTGCTTTGTTTCAAACAAAAGAAAATTATCGTGATGTAGCTTTCTTATTCTGTTGCTAATAAAAATAGATTAAAACCCTTTTCATGTACACGTTTACAAAATCTTAAGTTCTTCGTTAAGATGAAAAAAATAGTGTCGAAACATGTTACAGAAAAAATAAAAATGCTACATCATGGTTAATGTTTTCTACTTTAAAACAAATGAAAAAGGGGAGTCTCTTCTAAATATGAATTTCAATTGAAAAATAATTTTTTCCTTCCCATTATAGTTTATCCACCTGAAAAATCGTAAAAAAATGATTATTTTATTCATAAATCCGTGGACACGATGATGGTCGTGCGTCACACACTAACATATACTCCACTGTAGGTCATATGTTCGTCGAACTGTGGATTGTTAAGCCTGGTTACCCTTTCGAATAACACGTCCTCTTATTGCCGGCGATTTCATTCTTCATGATTTAATGCATTGGTATCGAAGCTTTGCAAAGAATAAACATACGTTATTCGAATTCTCTCTCCTTACGCCGCAGCACTATTTGCCAAAAATAATAAGATATTCCAATATATTGGCCGGGAAACGAGTACACCCTACTCCATAATAGTCAAATTGTTATGCTTATCGCAGAGCATGATTATAATTTGTTAACTTAACTTTGTTTATGTATTGTCGTCACTCAACGCGTGACGGTGAAAATATCATCGTACCATAACATTCTTCTTGGTGAGAAGAATTTTTTTTTTTTAACTTTCGAACCGTTTTTATTCAATGATACACTCCCGGTGGTAAGTTATTGTGCGCGAAAAACCAATACAACAGTGCATGAGCTCATAGTAGTTTACGAACATCTCGAGTCCACGTCACATTGTATATATTAATACTTTCGAGACGAGATGTCCCAAACGGATTGCATGTCGCATATAGGTTTTGTTTTGCATGCACATATTGACGATCGGTCGGTGTAGCACTCATTAGATTCGCGAGCATGATTGGCTGTATGCTATTCAGATTATCATTGGTTAGGTTCACGCAAACATAATATAATATTAGTAATCATATAAAACGTTTTTTTCGTTCGTTTCATTGTTTTATTCTTTTATTTTTTCTACAACTATACAAAGGTATGTAATAAACCGATTGTCAAGAACGATTACGCAACGAAAATATTTAGGTTGATGTCTGCATAACTAACAGTAGTACGTGTGAGAATATAACATACATCAATATAATATTGTTTGACGGTAAACTAATTTATTGGATTGGTAATATTTGTACATAGAAAACCGAGGAACCGAGCAGATCGTGTAGATGATAACGTTACACCTTCGGGGTATTAATTAACGAGGATTTTGATTTAAATTGATGTTTTCCAATTAGTTCATTCTAAAAAATAGTTCTAATTATCCTGTGAGTAACGGTATCAATAACCGACGAGTTCACCATTTCAGCAGAGTTTTCCATCACATCGAAACTTCATCAAAACTTTTTGAATTAATAATAAAACGCTATACCTTTGATGAATATAATTATTTCAATACATAGGATATAAATTATGTTTTACGTAGTGAAATTATTCAGTAGAATTAAAAAAAAATAAAAATAAAAACTTATTTTATATTCTGATTTCAACTACGTAATCAGTTTGTATTACCAACGATGTTATTTATAAATGTAAGACTTGATGATTAATAAAAGTTTAGTAGAGACTACATATTTGTTTGACTTGAATTTTTTGCGAATACTTCAAACGCAATATATAGACTAAAAATGGCTCCTTAGTAATAATATAATAAGTTAATGTGAAGAATAAATAGACTCTTCAAAACTTGTGCATAGCATTACATTTCTATTTGACGCATTAGCACATGGGTTCGTGTTTGGATATTTATGTATACAAATATTTTGTATTAAACTAGATTAAGGGCTGATGCACAGATACGAACTTCTATGCAGGAGCTGATCCAGGAGGAGAGATCGTGGGGATCATGATCTCCTTAAAAAAACATCAAGATTAGGTCCTTCGTGTTTATTTAAAAATTAAAATATGTAAAATATGCATAAAATGCGTTTTTAATTTTTTTTCAATTAGATTTTTTCTTGCAATAAAAATTGTCATGGTGTACTCCACACAAACAAATAAATTGAAATAAACAAAAAAAAATTAAATAAAATTAGAAATGTATATAGTAATAATAATAATACTAAATTAGCTGTTCAGTATTTTTAATAAATATTGTATGTATTATAATAAAAAAAAGAAAACTATTTTTTATAATAATAAAACAAAACTTAAACTAAATGTCGAATGACAACTAGAAATTTTTATCAAACAAATGTTAAAGAACAAGAAAATAAAAAGAAAGCCACAAAGACGGCAGAAAGCAGATAAGCTTGCCGATTGCTGGTGGCGGTCGGTACACCGTCCGCAAACGCTTCGTGTAACATCGCCATTCCCATAACTGGTTCTTTCAATCAATCGGGTGTCCCGATTGATAATCGAACGTACGATTATACCATGGCAAAGGGGTGTGATGGGTGAAATCGCGGTATCTGTGAAACACGACCGTGTCAAAATGTTATACAACATATTGTATTTATATAGGTACATTTAAACTACATCACCACTTGTTCATAAAATCATAATTTCCATCCAATTTTCTAAGAACATTAATAGTGATTATAAACATAGGCGCCCGCAGAAATTTTTCTAGGGGGGGGGCAATGTTAGGATTTGAAGATAAAAATTATAATTTTACTAGGTATTTCAAAAGAATAACCTTTTTTATTATACTCGTATACAATATATATTTTATTACGTTACAACTTATTTTATTATTAGTATAGGTATTAAATACATAGGTAAAGGTAACTTAATTAATTCTCAAAAAGAAATTGTAGTCGTCTCACATCTCTTCCGAAACTATCAACAATTTCTTCATAATATTTGTTATTACTAATTAGGTCAATTATCGTAGATTTATGTACATTCATCATGCACAAAGCATCGAGTCTTTCGTTAGTCATAGTAGAGCGTATCCAGGTTTTAACTCTCCGCAAAGTGCTGAAAGACCGCTCAGCAGTACAAGTAGTTGCCGGGAAGCTAATGCCAATACAAATTGCCGAAAATACCGATGGGTAAAATATTTCTGATTCTTTCAGGATATCTAGTACATCTTGAGATTTCTGAATATTTGAGCGATTGTCATACCAAATCATTGATTCAGCTGCAAAATTGTCTAGAAAAGAACTATATTTTTTTGAAATTTTTTCAGTAAGCGATCTATATTGATTTTCATCAAGCTTACTCATATATTCTGGTAATAATTGAAAAATAGAATAAGGTACTTCATTTTCTTCTGAAAATCGTTCTTTAAGGGATAATATTAATGAATCAACATATCGAATAAAAATATTAATTTTAAAACAACTTTCAGCACAATCAGCAAGTACATTTGCTCTATATATTTGTTTTTTGACAATTCTTGGTATAGTTATTTTAATATCTGATTCAGCTAAACTACTTTCCATTTTACCCCAAAGAACATTAAAAGTAGCATCTGCAGACTCTCGATGTTTTTGAAATATTTGAGTAAGCGTAGTTATTTGTTTTTTTACAGTTAATAGATTCTGATTAACTCCTTGGAATACATTAGCAACTGGTTCCAACATAGAAGAATATTCAGCCATAACAAACAAACAAACTAAAAATGTTGAATTACTACAAGAATTATACAATTGAAAAGCACGATTTTTTGTATTACGGTTTACGTCACTTTCCGATAGTTTTTGCAACGCTTCTAATATTATATTAATGTTTTCTTTAAATATCCTTATACTTTTGTATTTGGCTGTCCAACGCGTTTCGCAGAATAGAGGAATGTTTGGAATGTATTTTCTTCTCAAAGGACTTTCTCGAAAAAAATTTATTGAATCTTTTATTGTTCCAACCGTGTTACGAATTTCGGAAACATCGCTCAAGTCATTAATAACTAAATTTAACTTATGAGAATTACAATGAAAAAAATTTGCGTTTGGATATTTATCTTCAATTCGTTTTCTAACTCCACTTATTTTTCCCGCCATAGTAGAACAACCGTCATATGCTTGACCGACCATTTTTGATAGATCAAGCCCAAATTTTATGAGAGTGGACAGAATTTGTTCAAATATAGTTTCGGCGTCCAAACGTTGCAATGGTACAAAGCCTAAAAATTCTTCCCTTACACAGAATTTACCGGTTGACATTTTGTGCACGAATCGTACTCCTAACGAAAGCTGCTCTATACTGGATATATCACACGATTCATCAGCAATGACTGAAAAGAACTGGCTTTCCTTTACATCTTTAATTATATGTTCTAGTAACACTTCATTGCATATATTTATAAGTTCGTTTTGAATTCTATGTGAAGTATAAGTCGCATTTGCTGCAGAATTTTGCAAATGGTCATTTAAAATAGTATCTCCTGCGTCTACTCTAAATTTTAATAAGCTATTGAAGATAGCAGTCTCGTCAGTTTTTCCTCTTAGAGGCATATTGTTTATACCACAAAAAACTATTGTTTTGATTATGGGTATTAGTTTTGCTCTATTTGACTCTATTGTTTGTTGTTGAGCAGAACTCATAAGTTGAGCAACATTTTTTTTTTTTTTTGTTTTCTATAATATTACAAAAATTATTTGCTCTATTCGTTGAGTCACGGTGCCATTTAGATTGAAGATGAAGTTTCACAGAGCCATGGAAGTCATTATATTTCGTAAATTCATTAATAATAAATCGACCTTGCACTCCTCGATCCAGTTGAGGTTTGAATAATACGCAATAACGGCATAAAACTCCTTTTAATTTTGAAGAATATGAAATAAAAGGATAGTCTACTAACCACTGAAGACGAAATAAACGATTTCCAGTATTGGAGTCTTTTTTAAAATCGTACGATTTATCGGGTACCCACGCTTTTTTTAATGCTTTATAAATGATCTCGTCTGCCAATTTACCATGATTAATAAAATTTCCAATATCATAGAAATCAATGTTTGCAAAATCCTAAAAAATTAATTATTCAATTAAAACCAGGGGTGGAAAACATTTTTAATTTTTCCATTTTTGTTATTGTTTATTAATTTTAAAAATATATTTTTTTGTTTAACATTTTTTAAACGTTTTAATTAACTTTTAAAATACGTTATTTTTTTTACATTGTTTCCAAATAAATGTAATATATTTATAAAAACCTTAGGGTCAATAGTGTAATAAAAATTATTGTCTTACCTTTTCTACGATAGTTAACGAAGTAGATGTTTCACCTAAAGAAGTTGACTGATCTACTTCTATTTGGCTAGTTTCGGTTTCATTTTCATTTATTTTAGCATTGTCAGGTTCTAGTTCTAAACGAGGTTTTTTATAGTATCTCCTTAAATCCATTTTCTATCAAATTCGAACAACCGTTAAATGTTTCAGATGAACCGATAGATTTACAAATACATCGAATAACGAATAACAACTGACTTATGATCACGATGATAAAATATTATATGGGTAAACAATTACTAATCATATCAGTAATCACTTTATATAATAGATGATAGAGAATATTACGTATAAAGTTATTTAGGTATAGAAAGGACTAATCTAAAAATACAATTATCAATCGACTGCAAAATAAAATCTAATCTAATGTTTTTATAATGGTAACTTATTACTTTTATAACCACTTTAAATTTGCTGTAGAGTATACCTATAGTAATTTATCTAAAACATTCAATTTAAAATAATACTTTGAAAAAGCCAGGGAGGGGCAAATGCCCCAGCTTGCCCCCCCCCCCTGCGGGCGCCTATGATTATAAACTTACTGATAGACTATAATATTGTTGGCGAATAAATATAAATATAATAGTAAATCTACGGAAATTTTTGAGTGTTCGACCTTCGACGGAAAGATTACTTATTTGAGATAACTTAGATAAGATTACTGTCAATCCGTTGGCTGGTACAAAATTGATTCCCGAGCTTCAACCCTACGTGCCGAATTGGTTCTCGTCTGAAAAAGGTATTTTATTAGGTATTGGTTATTGGCCAAATTGATTTCCGTTTAACTACGCACATTTTCCATCTCAATTGTACAGGCTTAAGACAGTCAATTTTAAAGTAAGCTTGGTTAATATGCGTTAATGTATGTTAAAAAAAAAAAAAATGATAAAAATATACAATTTTAAATCGTTGATTTGGAAGTCAACTAGTCATCACTTAAGTGTACGAAATACAAATAATAAAATAAAATAAATACATTTTAAAACCATTGATTTGAAAATTTGAAGCTAACTTTCTTTAAATATTCAATTCTCGTAATCTTCTCAGTCATACAATTTTCCAAGTATTTGTTATTTCTTTCCTATTTGTTAGTAATTTGTTAGTATTTAGTTATCTATATTATATCTATTATATTTCTATACTCTATCGTATCGATATAATAATTGTGTCTATATGTCATACATATAGCTTTTAAAATTTTATTATTTGCTCTCAATGCACTGGCTCGTCTAACCTGTACACAAACGGGAACCAATTTGGCTATATCTAATAAAATACCTTTTTTAAACGGGATCCAATTCGGTTACTCGCAATTTGTTACCCGTATGTTTATATAATATTATACCATATACTTGCTATGGCATCGCTAATCGCTAATTTAGATTCTAATAACTTGTTAAAAAATACTATACATGCAATCATTCTCTACTCCCGTGCGTTTTAAGACTTAAGGTTTCATGGCTTCGTTTAAACGTAGGAAAGGAACACTTTGTTCAATATTCACAAGAATATACACATAGATGTTGATAATATTATTTCTAAATTTGGAAATATAAAACAAAAAAGATTAAACTTTGTTATTTAATTTTAAAAGTTAACAATTTCATATATTCACAACGTTCTAATTTGAATTGATAATTTACTTTTATTATTTTGTAATTGTGTGTTATCTTTTTATACTTTCGAAAAAATGATCCCCCAATTTGAGTTTAAGATACATGCCTGCTTCTATGGAAAAAGTTAAAAGTTTTTACCTCCTTAATCATTATAATTATAATTTTGTCGAATAATATAGTAATTTTATTCATTATAATAAAAAAACGTGCATCTTGTGATGTTTATATTAAATACAAGCCTTTGGCTATAGCAGTCATAGAATTCGTAACTGGTGATGATAGTTAATATGAAGTTGGTAAAAATTAAAACTCGCTAATTATTTTTTGTTCGATAAAATTTCGCAGCGATATCGGTTATAACTGGAGATGGGAAAATCCGGACTTCCCGATATTTTAAAATATATATTTTAGAATTCTGAAATTCGAAATCCAAATTTTTTATACATTGTGTTTCGATACCTTAGAGCACACATGTTCCATGTCCATTTTCCTAATTTTTGGCAAATCACTAAAGAAGTTTAGTTGTTTGCATAACTATAAAACTAGAACAAATATTCCTTTTTTTTTATAATAATTATCTAAAATAAAATATTAATTATGAAGTATTTGAATTAAAAAAAGGCGGTTTTAGATACTTATGCTATCAAAATCAATTAAATAACATTAAAAGTCAGACATTTGGACATAGCACATGTGTGCTCTTAGGTATCGGTTTCTTTTATGCATACATTTTAAACATACAAACATACATTTCATTTAAATTAAATGACTACATTTTATACATTTAAAGGACATATTTTAGAATCAAAAACTAGTAATAACTAGAATTGTATTTTCAATTATTGAATACAATCAACAAAATATCAAAACTGCTACGTCATATAGGTTCAATAAATTTAATTCAATTAAAAAAATGCAAACTTTAAATTTTAAAATTCATAAGTTCTGTTTCGGTGTAAAATACAATGTATGAATTTCGTAGTCTGAATCCAAATCACCTGTTTTTTTTTTTTATATTTTGAGGATCCGGATTCATATCGCATTACAAGTTTTTACTGTATTCATTATAACATATTGTGTGTATATATAAATATATATATTGTGTTATTATCACTTAGTGCTTGGTAAAATTTGGTCTTTTAAATTGTATGCACTCGTATTGCGCTCATATAATGAATATGCACTCGAGTGGGATACATGGGAGGATTTCTTAAATTCGATCCACCGACATGATTATTAATATTCTAATATTAAAAAATGTGATATCATATTTTAACACCATTAAACATCACAAGGCATGTGTATGTCTGTAGTATGCAGCAGTATTGATTATAACTGAATATACAAGATATTACTATTGAACATCACGTATATTACATTTTATGCAAAATATCTTTAGTTTACTTATAATGTTACGGTTTGAACACAATCCTTGCAGGTTCTTGGTATGATAACGAAAGAATAAATCACTGTATACTAATTGAGTCCCTATACCTGAACGGGGAAAAAATAATATACTAATTGAGTCCCGGGTACAAACGAGACATATACTAATTGAGTCCGTGGTTAGGAAACTAAATGTATACGAATTGAGTCCGAGGATTATTTTGAGTAAAATATGAAATAACCATCCAGAGTCCAGGCACAGCGAAAATTATGAATAATAATAAAAATAATAATAAATAATAATAAATAATAATAATAATAATAATAATAAAAATAATAATAATAATAATTAAAATTATGCTGCACAGCCGCTCCATACGGATATACCTATATATACATATCATTCATATCATTTTTATGACTTTCGTCAGATAATATAGTAACATATCATACTATGGGTCGGGAATTTTAGATTTTATTTCTATTATCGCTTGTATAATAATCACCGTCTACCGATATCATTTTTATCATCACATTCGTCAGATAACATAATATAATACATATTATTTAGGCCGGACATTTTTTTTCATTATATTAAACACTCTAGTTTACGAGGTACGCCAAGAATCATGGATGAAGTTATATTAAGTGAGTAGAATTTTTTGTTACAGACAGTCCTAAGTCTGTAAAAATGGGAAGGAAAATGTTTTTTTTTTTAATTTTACGGGACTCAGTTAGTATTAAAACATGGACTCAATTAGTATTATACCTATAATTTCACTGGACTCAATTGGTTTATACCCTAAAACAACCCGGGACTCAATTCGTCATAAAAGGTTATACTGGGACTCAGTTCGTAAGCAGCCGAATAAATAATGTTTTTTAACGACTTCCTGTTATTTCGCCACTATTCTAATATTTTTGACATTTCGATAGTTAATTTTCTATTCATATCAAAAGTGCTCATTTAAAATACATCGTTCTTCTATTTATGCACTTGTGTTTCTGTTTTGAAGTTTATTGTACTTGAGAGTATTTTTTACTGTCAAACTATACATTGTTTTTTAAAACAGTTAATTTACATGTTTTTTTAAGTCTAAACATTTCTTGAATTATTCACAGCCATTCAGAATCGTTCAAAACTTCACTAAAACGATTTGATTTCTTGCATTTCAACCACTTATTTCCCGTTTTTTTTACCATTATTTCCAATGAAATATCCACACAGTTAAAACGTTGTAAAACTAGATTATTACAAGTATTTAATTAAATATTTTATGCAGGATTACTCATTCAAAACAAGTAAAAACAAATCAATTTGCTAAACAAACTCAATATAAATTATTAACGACGTAACCAAAATTAAATGAACATTCATGATAATTGTATAGCTGAAGGTGTACATCTTGTTGTTTATTCAAAATATTAACAAAGGTATTAATAAATAGTGTCGATACTCACAAAAATGTCATGACACACTTTTTCGCTTAAATTGCCAATATTACAACATCCTGTCAGTGATAAACCTCAAGAATTAAAGGATATCTTGTCTTTCTTTTATTGTATCGTGACTTTTAGAAATTCTATTCGTTATAGCCTTTTCTCGTTGGAAAACTCACGAGTATATTACGAGGAAGATGAAAAAAAACCTATAATCTCTTGGCTGCTTACTGAAGCAGATAAAGTTTTTAAACTTTGGCACACTTCAAATCCATCGAACTCTAGCCCATTACACGGATTTTTTGGTTAATCTAATTGAAAAAACGCGGATACAGCGAAATTCCGATAAGTTAAATTTCCAATATTGTAAAAGATTTTTTCAACTCTTTTTCTCGCCACCCAATCGAATATTGCAGCGATGCAAAAAAAAAAAAAAAAAATAATAATAATAAATTAAAAAAATCTTAACACTTAAGTCTATATGCAAAGGTGAAGTCGTTGATCAGCGGCGTCGGGTTACATCACGCCTCTCTCCTCTCTTTAAAGTTGTTATTATTTTGTATACAACTATACCGTTAAGTATTGTCATAATTTGTGTACAGTGCTTTGGAGCGACGGTAAGGTCAAGTGTCAATTTATTATGTGAAATTCATCGTTTCAGCATGTTTCCCGCTTTTAATGTATGACAAAATTACGATCGTTTCAGCTTGCATGGCAGAAATTATAATATTGACTGCATAAAATGAAACACATTAATATTTTTAACCGCAAAATCGTTTTTCCGCTGATCTCGGATATAAATATGATGTTTTAACATCCGTTGATCCATTACGTTTTAGACTCTGAATTTGATGATTTGGAAACACCACCCAGGTACAGACCTGAGAGCGTTCAATACTTTTGTCGGACGACGGGGTTCACAGAATCGGAAATCAAAAAAATATATCGAAATTTCAAGACGGAATGCCCGACCGGACTCATCAAGGAAGACGCTTTTCGCGGGATCTACTCACAATTTTTTCCCCAAGGAGGTAATGTCAAAGAAAAAAAAAACATTTTCTTAACGATTCACATAATTTGTCATTTATTGTTCTTTTTTTTTTTTTTTGGTTTTTGCATTGTAGCCAACGTTAGTCAATACGCTCATTATGTCTTTCAATCGTTAGACCACGAAAGAAACGGAATCCTAAACTTCGAGGTGAGTAACAATAGTATTTTAACAAATACATATTTGTTCATTACCAAAAATCTGATAAGTAACTATCAAATTAGACTGTCTGTATTTTGAATAAAAAAAGTATTTTTCCGAAGGGTAAATTGAACCACTATAAGAAGTTGTAAATATTTAAATGTTTGTCACTAATTATATATATGTTACGGGCAAAGTATACAATTTGGGAAATATAGATAACGGATGATATAATTTAATGAAATATGATAAATCGTAAAATATAGTTAAAATAAAGTCAAATTATTATCTGTAACTAATTTGTTTGTTCTTATCGTATTTTGACAATGGGGATGTCCGCTTGTCCACATATTATACACGTGTACGTGACATAATATATTATTACTATATTTACTGATTTATAAGTTATATTATATGAAGTTGTAGTGATTATCGTGCAGTCAGCCTTTTACCTATTCTCAAAAATGAACTATTTAGTAACCGTCAATCATTTATATAGTACAGGTTAATTCATTCAGTGCGTACCTAACTACTTATTCGAATATGGAAAAGTTTAATGAAGACTTAAACAATTTTTTTTTTTTAAAAATATTCAAATTCTTCATTTCTTACCAAATTAAAATTTGATCAATTAATTTTACATAAAAATCAATTAAAAAAACAATTCAAAGAAAAAAGAACCGAATGATTATAAACTTTTAAAAAACTATGACGTGTTAAAAGTTTCTGATGTTAATAAGTTAATTATACCAGTATCTGAAAACAACAAAATTAAATATTATGTACATTTATCGATTGGACATGGTGGACGAAACAGGATGGAACACGAGATAAATATAAAATATAAAAATATCACCAAAGATATAATTATGCTATACTTAAATAGTTGCGAATCATGTAAAAGAAAACGAAACACAGCCAAGAAAGAATTGGTGGTGCAATAAATTATATCTACTGAGATGAATTAATCAATAATATAAATATATGTCATTATTCATTGATTTATCATATTTCATTAAATCATATCATCTGTTATCTATATTGCCCAATATACGAAGTGCATTTTATATACTGACCGGACAATGTTTAAAATGCCCAAATTGTATATTTTGACCGTAACATACATATACATATATGTATGTATGCGGTTTATAAGTCATTTTTGTATTGTAAAATATTGCCGTAATTAATTGACTTAGTGAAAACAAAACCAAGACGGTTAGTAGCGTTAATTTTTTATTTTTTTTTAAATAAGTAATAAGGGTTATTTGGAGTACTTACTTGTATTTATCTATAATAGTATGATTCAATATTTACCATAGTTATATAATACTACACAAAATGACAACGAACACAGTACATTATTCAATATATATATATATATATATAAATTACAAAGTTTCCGATGTTTTGCATTACAAAAAAGAATCCTGTTCCTGTTTATTTTGGCTTTAAATTAATTTTTCCACGTACTTTTGAACATTTGATTTATGTATAACTAGCTGGTGTCATATATCAATTATTATTGTAGTATTCAAAATTGTTTTGACTCGTGATGTTCGTGCATATATTATTTTGCACACTTTTTAATTAGATTTAAACGTATGCAATTTCAATTTATAATGCATATTTTTAAGTTAATTAAACTCGGGAGTTTGGTCATTTAATTATATAGTACCAATAAATAGAATTAAACTTAATAAGGTTGTATATAAAAATAATAAGGTAATACTTAATAAGGTTGTATATAAAAATAAAAATGTTATTGAAGGTGAGGCAGTAAAACATAAGAATTTATTGGTTGTAACTTCCCAAAGCATAAATATTAGTGTTATGAAAGAAAAATATTTTTTTTTTATTATAAACTTATACATTTTAAGTACGAACTCATATTTCCGTTGCGAAAGAAATATTAATTATTTTCACTAAAAATATAATAAGTTCAACTAAAAATAATCAACTATATACCATATAAACTGTTATATTTGAATGGTTAGTAGTTTTTCACTGGTGTTATGAGTTATTTACATGATACAAAACGTTTCCGATGTCATGATTTAATTGTCCTGTTCTTTTGACTTCCAGTTTCGTGATTTAGTTTCATCAGAAAGGAATTAATGAATAGATCTCTTAGAATGGTCATGCATTATATTACACACCAACTATCCTATTTAATTCATCGTTTTTCATAGTAATTATTTCAATTAAATGTGGTTATGATGAATTATGAGCGAAAATGATTCTTTTTTTTTTTATTTTAGATCGCCTTAAAAATATATATTGAACATTTTTTCTGTATCAAAAATTCGGACTCCAAGTACAATAACTATAACCCCCAATATAGTTTATTGAGGTTAACCGTTGAATCATTTTTAAAGTCCTTATACTAGTTTATAAACTCAGTAAACGCATTCTCGTATAAAATTAAGAACCTTATTGTTCTCTTTGAAATCAAGAATCAGGAGATAATTACACCGATTCAAGTATAGCCGGAAACATTTTATTCTAATGATAAAATATAAATTTTAGAACCAGAAAGGTTTCACGAGTATTGGCCCTGAAAAGGGCCTTTTTTAGTTTCGGTGAATAAATCCACGAGTCTTGGAGCCCCGCGTAAAAATTTCGCTAGAGCCGGATTCGTGATTATCGTATTCATCGATGTTTTCACGGTCGCGAGTGCTGCAACCACCCGTGAAGTTGTCGATATGGTTTTTTCACTGCGGTCGTCGTTAGTCGTTTTCGCCGTAGTCGTTGCCGCCGTGATCTCAGCAATCATTGTCGTTGTTATCGCCGCGTTGTTGCTGTTGGGTGCTTCTATTCTTCCTATCTTGACTTTTGAGATGTTGATAGTTGTGGATAGAAGAATGGAGTGTCGATGCTCGCTTTGCTTTGTGGGGGGGGGGGTGCTCTGCTTCAGGCAAGTGCTTTTCTCAGAGTGTCGAATATGGGATCTGAAAATATTTTGCAAGTTTTATTAGGGTGGGGGAGTTAGAAAGAGATGGGGCGATTTCTGTGGCGAGGGGAGATGCAGGTTTTGGTCGAAATTTCTCGGATAGTAGGAATCGGGGAATTGATAACGGAAGATTTTAATTTGTTACTTTCGATGGAGATTTGTTCAGGGAGAGGGATGACTTTGGTTGAGTTGCGGATCGTTTGGTTGGATACAAACCACGGGAGATCAGTGATTGTACGCAGAGTGGTGCTCTGGAGGACTTCGAGTTTATTATGATTGGATTTGATATCTTGGAAGCCCATATAGGACTGGCATAAGTTATGATTGGTCTCAGATAAGTTTTGTAAACGAATGTTTTGTTAGAAAGGGAAATGGGACTGTTATGAGAAATTATTGGGTAGAGGAGGTATCTCGCCATTTTGAAGTTTTTGGAAATGTAGTCGATGTGTTTTGAAAATGTTAGTTTATTGTCTAGGTGGACACCGAGGTATTTAACGGAGGGAGACCAATTGATTGTATTATTTTTGATTTTGAGTTTGTTGGTGACGGTATTGGGTTTGTTGGTGAAGATGATAGCGGATGTTTTTAGGGGGTTTATGGTTATTTTTCATTCGTCGAACCACGGTTGGGACAAGTCTAGTTGTTGTTGAAGTTTTCGAACTGCGGAATTGTTGAATCTGCCCTGGGATAAGAATAAGGTGTCGTCGGCGAAAAGAGCTGTTTTGCAGTTTGTATGTTTGGGTATGTCGTTGATGTTGAGAGAGAAGAGATAAGGGGATGGACAGAAGCCTTGGGGCACCCCTGCCTGTATGGGTTTGACGGTTGAGAACTGATTGTCGAGTTTTATGTAGAATGATCTGTTTGAGAGAAAAGATTTGATGATATTGATGAGTTGGACTGGAAGATTTAGTGCTGAGAGTTTGAAAATAAGGCCGTCGTGCCAGACCTTATCAAACGCTATTTCGACGTCCAACAAGGCAGCCACAGACTTGATTCGTTTATTGAAGTTATTTACGATGTCGTCGATGACGGTGAGAAGTTGGGTACAGGTACTGTGGTTATGGCGAAAACAGTGCTGGACGTGACGAATTAAATGGGAGGAGTGGAATCAGATTCTGTTGAGCAACAGGCGTTCGAAAACTTTAGAGATTGAATTTAGGAGTGAAATTGGTCTGAAGTTTATGAGTTTAAAACATCTTTGCCGGGTTTAGGAATCATAATGATTTCTGCTCGTTTCCATACGTGGGGGAAATATTCGGCTCTGAAGCAGGAATTGAAAAGATGGCAAATGTGGGGTATTGTTTTTCTGCCGCAGTATTTGAAGGCACTGTTACTGATGCCGTCAGGGCCTGGTGCTTTGCAGGTAGGGAGGGTCTTTATGGTGTTTCAGACTTCGCCTGGAGTGAAATATATGGGCTGGTTGTGAGGGCAGGATTTTAAAGAAAGTAATTCGTCATTTACAAAGTTGTCGGTTTTACTCGTGGATGGTGGAGTGCAAAACTGATTAACCACGGAATTTGCAAAAAGTTCTGTCTTTAGCTTGGCATCGTGTATTAGGGTGCCAGAAGGGTCTTTTAGAGGGCGATTTGCTGGGCGTTTTCTCAACAAGGCTCGGTTGAGCTTGAAGAAGCGTTGCCAGCCTACAGAGGGGTCGCACAAGGATTCTAAGAAGTTTGATCACTTGTGGTTATTGTAAGCCGACATCAGTTCTTTGACCTTTGTGACCGGTTTATTTAAAGCGGTTTTGACTTAGGGGTCACGGAAACGTTGCCAATGGGAACGGAGATGGCGTTTGAAATTTATTTCCAGTTGGAGGTTTTTCGGGAGTGAAAAGAGATTTCTGTTGGGGGAGACGGGGATGAGCTGGAGGCGATTTTTTGTGTGATGATGGAGGTGAGGGATCAAATGGCGTCGTCGATGTCGGTTAGGCTCTGGCATAAATGGGTAGGATATGACGCACCATTCATTTGTTTTCCGAATTTGTCCCAGTCAGTGAGGAAAGAAGGGTTTGGAGGTAGCTGATCAAAGTTTATGTGGATGGTGAGCAATATGAGAGTGTGGTCAGACGAAAGTTCCGTGGGGAAGTATAAATCATATTACAAATTATACATATACAGTGGAACCTCGATAACTCAAACCTCTATAAGTCGAATTTTCGATAATTCGAAGGAATGCCTTGGCTCCGGTCTTACAATATAAGGTATGTGTGATAAGTTTTCTCGATAATTCGAATTTCGCTAACTCGAATTTATATAATATATATATATATAAATAACACGTACATACCTTGATAACTCGAAGGTCAAATAACCAAGGGTATTATTATAAATAACGGTAATCGTAATCGAAAAGTGATTAATATTATCAATCCAATCTTTACCTAATGCTTAAAAGATACAGTCATAAATTCAACGATATAATACGATTAAATGTCTATATCTCCGATAAGTTACGTTTATCTACTACATTTACTGTACATTTATTATTGATAAAATTTTACGTCCATTGAACTACGAAATGTATACGTCGATATTTAATATAATGCTGTCATAGGAGTCGGATATTGATGAAGATGAGGAATTGTCTAAAGCTACTCTTGCCCAGGCATTATATAGTTTTCAGGTTGTTCGTAAGTACATTCAGAAACAACCAGAAATTGGAGATGAGATTTTTCAGCGCTAAATATTATTGAAAACTTTACAGATAGGTTAAAAAATAAAAAAACAATTAAAAATTTCAGATTTCTTTAAAAAATAGTTCTACTTTAATAATTATATTTTCTTTATAAAATACAATTTATACATATACATATTTATTACTTTTACTTTTTTAAACATTTTAATACAATATACATACCTTCATACATTATACATTTATTAGTAAATATATAACTATCTAATGCCTGGGCAAGAGTAGCTTTAGACAATTCCTCATCTTCATCAATATCCGACTCCTATGACAGCATTATATTAAATATCGACGTATACATTTCGTAGTTCAATGGACGTAAAATTTTACCAATAATAAATGTACAGTAAATGTAGTAGATAAACGTAACTTATCGGAGATATAGACATTTAATCGTATTATATCGTTGAATTTATGACTGTATCTTTTAAGCATTAGGTAATGATTGGATTGATAATATTAATCACTTTTCGATTACGATTACCGTTATTTATAATAATACACTTGGTTATTTGACCTTCGAGTTATCAAGGTATGTACGTGTTATTTATATATATATTATATAAATTTGAGTTTATAAGCCAAAATTCGACTAAAAATATTTCGTCTTATAGAGAAATTCGAGTTAGCGAAATTCGAATTATCGAGAAAACTTATTACACATACCTTATATTGTAAGACCGGGGCCAAGGCATTCCTTCGAATTATCGAAAATTCGACTTATAGAGGTTCGAGTTATCGAGGTTCCACTGTATATATATAATTTGTAATATGATTTATACCTGGATGAGGAGATTGAGTTGATTTAACTTTCAATGAATCGATTCAGCTATATTAATTGTGCTCGGAAGTTCTAATCGAACACGATTGGAAACTGACCAAATATCTGGTGAAAATAATGGAGAACTTAGTGAAGGCACATTGTTAGGCTTACTCCTTGTTCTCATACCGATTTTTCCCAGTGCGTAAGTTTCTTCAAAGCATGTTATTAGATTTTTTTCTTCGTTACTATTATTGATCAAAGGTTTTAAAAGTAACTGTGTTTCTTGAATCTGTATAATCAAAATAATTATAAAAATAGTATAATTAAAATATTCATTTTAATTATCTAAACGAATAATACTGTACCATGTCAATCGGCAAAAATGCCATAACGGGGATCTGTCTAGCTAAAAGATTGAAATCTGCATCATTTGACTTTTACTTTTTACATTTACTTTTACTTTTATCATTTAATTTGTAGATAAACCAAAATTTTGTATTGGATCAATTATGTTGGATCCCTGTCTTGGTGCGTCCCATTTATTTTTTTCTTACTGATATCCCAATCCTTTCCAATTCTCTAGTACATTAGGATAATCATGCGATGTGTCTCTAAACAAGAATTGATATGTATTTATAAAAATTTGTCAAGTCTAAGTGGTAATGGCTTGTGTTTAAATATAATAGTTATCAAATCCTTAAATTAACTTTCTAAAATGCAGTTAAGGTCCGTTAAATTTTTATGCTTGAAAATTGGAATCATTAATACTGATCAACATGGTATAAATTTATAAAAATCTAATTATCGTTTCGCTATTGTTGAAAAAAACTATATGCTATCGCGATTCCCTGTACTATTAGATTTGTCATAAGAACTTTCAATACAGGGGTAATAAATACATTTTATTTCTTTGAAAATAGTATAATCTATATAAATTATTGTTGCATATTCTTGTAGTATGAAAGTTAATAACAAATAAATATGAGAACAGTTATCATTAGAGACGTGAAAAGAAAAATAATTATTTCTGCAAATGGAGGTAGTATATTTTATTCCCCAAATTTAAAATTTGTATTATTTAGGAAGGAGTTGAGCGCAAACAACGAGATTGATAACCCAAATTAATAGCAACATTTTGGTTTTAAATTTCCGTGTTGGCGGGCTATGCATGTCACCCCAGTCTCCGCCACTTTGAAATTTGGATAGCTTGAAAAGAGGTTGAACTTAAATAACGAAATTAAAAACACGAATAAATGACAAAAGTTTAGTTTTGAATTTCCAAAGTGGGGGGGTGGCCAGGATTATGGAGCCAAAATAACATGAACATGCTGAAAATGTAAATCAAAAACTTTGAAAGAAATTACAAAAAAAATATTAATGTTCCATTACACATTTATGTATATAAAAAAAAAAAAAAATACAACGTCGCAATATTAAATATTTACGATTTAAATTATTTAATTTATGATGCCATGTTGTAAACAGAGGACTTTTTTAATTATTACAATTTTATTTTCAATAGAATTCATAAAAATGCAAATTTAAAAATATTTATTAAGTTTTAAAAACCGAACTTTAAATTATCATTTTAATTTTGCAAAAAATGTGTTAACACATTATTCTATTAAAAATTAAAAAAGTTATTTATAAATTATCATTAAAATATAAGTTTCACTTAGCTCGAGAAAAAAAAACATAGACACTTTTTATGTAGATTGTCAAACAAAAGTTCCTATTGACAAGACGAAAAATTTTGTATATATATGTGGTGTGTCTGTTATAGCATAAAAGTTGTATGCACAACCCTTGATCTTAAGCAATTTTTATTTGGACAAAATAATATTTTTAAAAACGATTAAAAACCAAACAATGTAGGAAATATTTTTAGGAATGTTGATGATTATAACATTGGTAATGTGTTCTAGTAAAAATATTTTTAGTACTTACAATAGAAACTAGTATCTCCTTGTTAACTTAACATTTTGAAACGAAAATTAGTGTATATGTTAACGTCAATGATGATAATTAGGCATTATTAAAAATGACTAGTCTATGTTGACTTTGACTGTTTTCATAGGTATTGATATAATTGGCTAGTCATTTTAGAGAATGCCTAATTAAGACAGACAATAATAGATACTTTTTATGATAGCCCAGTTCTTGTCATTATTGATTAAGACAAATATAAAACGGCCAATTGGGTTGTCATAAGGTACATTATATATCATATTTACTATTTAAGAATAAACAAACGCACAAAATGAAATCAAATTTGTCATAATTGTATTGCTTTTATGGAGATTATGTATGGACATCACTTATTCTCACATGGTAAACTACCATGACACTTTGATGTACATAGCCAGTTAGCAGATCGACAAGTACATTTATTTGTTTTGCACTTTGTTTTGCAGTAGCACCTTTGAAATCCTCAAGTTCCTATTACATTGTTGACCGCAGCCGCTTCACGGAGTATAATTTCTTTTTCAGCAGATAATTTTAGGACGTTATCAAAGAGAATACATTTTTCTTTACAAGGAAAATTTTTTATTCTTGTGTATAAATATTTGGGAAACCCGTTCTCTGTACCTAAAATATATTTTTATAGATTTTATATTAATATAAAATTATATCTAATATATTAATTATTAATAATATTAATATAATGATTAATTTTATATAATCATATCCATAATAGAAATCCATTTTTTACTATGGTTAAATTAAGGCTTAAAATCGAAATAAAAAAATTTCGATTTTAATTTCAATTTTGATTATTGATATTAGTTTTTTTTTTCAATTTCGTTTTTGATTTCGAATATCGATATTCATTTTTTTTCAATTTCGATTTCAGAAATCGGTATTTTTTTTATTTTTTTTTTTGATTTCAGGTTCACAACAGTATGTTAACCATGACTTATAATAATTTCTCAAATATTAGTACATCATCAGCATAATAGTATTGTAGGCTATAGTGACAAGCTACTGATGTAGGTAATATATATTTAAATCCATTTTTTTATTAACTATATTATAAAACATTTCATACTAACTACAATTATTATTAAAGTGTTTCAAAAAGGAAAAAACATAATATGAAAGTGAAGGTAAAATGAAGTAAACTAGGGATACATTTAAGTGAAATGATTAAAATATAAAATAAAGTTTTTTATTCATAGACTCAGACATAATTTAACTAAATACGAGAACAATGTAAATTATAGGTGGGACAAATATGACGATGCCTAACAAAACTGCAAAAATACAAAATAAAACTATTTTAGATTATTTGATTGTAGGTATATTATTGGTTAAAAGTATAACTCACGTGTGACAGCCAATGGAGTATTATAAATTAATATCTTATCCATAATACACTACAAAATTTCTATATATAGTATATTCTACGGAATAATTCGTGTGTATAAAAACAACAATCGCTCATCGAACACTGATTACTTATGGTAAATATTCTAAGAAAACAAAATAGGTACTAATTATTTATTAATATGTATAATCAATATTATTACCAAATATGACAATGTCTACGAATTGACAACATAAATAGACTTGTTGGCTGTTGAATTTTAAATTAATTTGATTTAAGATTTGAATTAGTTTTAATTATTAAAATTATTTTAAATTTGATATAAAATATCGATTTTAACTTTTTTTTAATTTCAATATAAATTTTGAAAATCATCACCAACCATTAACGATTTTTATTGATATTTGAAATCGATTTCAAGCGCTGGGTTAAATCTTATTTTTTTACTATTGAGTCTTTTAGAGGATATCATATGATTGTAATTCTATATCCAGATTGTAAGCTTAACTAAACGGCTATAACAACTGAGGAAATTCAGTGGAATATATATATTTTTTCTAAAAGACGCTTAGTGTTTACTTTATTTTATACTTATAGTGTAATAAATTATTAAAGACATTTTACGTTCACGGTATTTTTACAAATTAGTTATTTATTTACTTTTTAAATACGTTTATAATTGTTTATATTCACGTATGTACGGTTATATATTTTTTATCTATATTCTTCTGTTAAGTTAATATTAAATACATAGTGTGTAAAATATCGTATTTATAGTAGACTTTTTTTTTTCGAAAACATTCATACATACCAGAAAATACTAAAATACTCGTGCCAATACGTAATATATGCTGGACTAAAAAAAAAAAAAAAAATGAAATTATTTATTAAAATTTTAAGTAACATTTAATAGTACAATTAACTTTCCTTGATGTATAAATATTATTTTAATGTCAAAATTAATTAATTGTTATTGATCTAATTACTATAATTTACAACAGTTTACAATTTTTTAAAACATATTTTTCACCTTTCGCTCACACTGATCATAATATGTATAGTTTCTTAACGAGTTTCTTTCGTTCATATTTAATACCGAATATAATATCACTGCTATAAAATTATTGTTTATTCGCGTATTTTATAATAATTTCGACATTACCGTTAATGTTTGATAGTCGTGGACAATAATTTCTAAAATGATGTCAACAGGACCACTTGTTGCGCGGTCACGGTCAAGGCTGCTTTGGACGGCAATTTTAATTCTGTTTTTCGCAAGAACATAGGAAATATGTTTATCAATACAATATTCAATCATTATTACTGTTGGTTCGTGTGCACTATCGCAATATGAACGTTCGTCAATAATAATAATAATAATAATAATCATTCGATGATGTGCTATAGTAAACCCTTACACCGGTTCCCTAAAAACGTCGTAGATGGCGAAAAGTTAACCGTACGCAACTCATCTTTCTTACGAAATCCGACTCTATCTTTAGCCGGTTAGTTTAGCCACTGCGTTTGGCTAATATATAAATTTCGGACTTATATTTAACATTATCCAGATGCATATGGCTAATGTCTAAACAACATTATCCATACAAATAATTAAACGGTGTAAGTCGTACAAAAAAAATCTTTCATTTCTTCTCTTATTCAATAATATTTAATAATATCATAGATTATGGAATAATTTTAATAATAATAGAGTACAATTATTATTAAGAATTATTTAGTCAATGATAATATGTACCTATTATTATTATATAGATTTACGACCACTTTCCATGACAATTGTAATGTAATTCATGGGTGGCTATTTATACTCATTAGTCTGAAGACGGTTGAATACTATTCCTAAGAATGGTGGGACTCCTATCAATAGTTAATAATGAGATAAATATCATGGTCTCATCTAAAAATTCTTCGAAATTTTTATTTTTATATTATTTTTAAATTCCACGAACTTATTATTGAATGCGATATTTTTCAAAAATATTTTTCTGGTCTTGAAAATCAAAATTAACTTAATTGGGATAAACGAAAAAATAATACGTTAGTTTCAAGTTAATTTGTAAGGAAATTAGTTTATTAATTAGTAATGAAATAAGTTAAGTTACCTAATAAATTAATTTAACTTAACTTTTAATTTAGTAACTCCCAGGCTTGATAGCAAGATATATCTACAAAGTACTACAAGCTGTTATCTTAACTACTTAAAAACTTGAGTCGGTAATTACGGTAGATTGTTATGGATTGTCTCTATCGAGCACACAATACTGTATGCAACTGCATGCATATGCATTTTGCAATCAATATCAAATTTAAAATAATATCAAAAAGCACAAAACTGTGTACAATATTTATATTATTGAAAATATTTTACTTACCACGTGCATGGCTCACTTCTATACAACTACCCAACTCATCAATATTCATTTAAAATTACAATTTCAAAATATTGTATTATTATTGTAAACAGTTTTAATTTTACCTATAGATAATTTTATTTAGTCATTAGTCCATAATGGTTGGATAATGTTGGTTTTATTGGCTAGTCTTAAGATTATCCATTTGTTTTTGGTGGCTGAAGTCCTAAATTTTGACATTAACTAAAAGTATTGTCTAAACTTTAGATTAGCCGGCTAATCTTAATATTAGCCGTCCTTCGAATACTAGCCGTAACATATATATAAATGTAAAGGCGGACCAACCACATTTCTGTCGGAAGTTCAGTCATCCCTACAACCGGATAGAGCGAACACGGAACTCATTAGCCGAAAACCCCCCTCGATCACGTCGAGGTCCCACACATACGTACATATATACATGCGGTATACTGGTATTTACCGAGCTCTAAGCCTCTTGAGTTAACTTTTCAATCGCATGGTTACGCGCAGCCTTTAAAGCGCCCATTTACGTATATAATACACGTGTACAGTTATATATATATATATGTAAATATGTACAAGGGTGTTTATGTTTACGGTGCATGAGCTTGAAATTATGAAATTATTCGACTAAATTACGTCACGTTTATGCACCGGAAGGTTTTCAATGAAATCAAATTGGACGGACACGAGTGAATTCGCCATCGTTTATACGGTTTTAGGTATTATTATCGTTTTAATAGCGCTCCTGCGTAATTGTACCTGTCATGAAAATGTTCAAACCAGTGATCATATTATACAAATGTAGTCCGTTAAAACGAATACGTTTCATTTTAATATATTCGGATGACAAAAAAATATTTTAAAAAAATAGCTGCTTTGTGATAAAAAGAGATTGTTTAAATTAAACTTAATGACATTTTTTTAATTTTTCACAACATTTTTTTAAATTGTTTTTCCCATTGTATTATTTTATTTTTTATAATTTTTTAAGTTTACCGGTTTATTGTATGTAGTTCATTATGTTTTTTTTTTGTCATATTTATTTTTATTTGTACAATCTGTATAAAATATATTTACAATAAGCACAATAGAGGGAAAGCTATATAATTGGTCGTGATTGGCTTGAGTGAAGGAGCTATTTAGTAATAGCACTTCACGGTATAGATGGTAGTAGTTAGATGATAAGTCGACTAGTTGACTAGTAGGTCACGGCACCAACTGCGCTTTAAACGTCGACCAGGATCGCCTGGGAGTGTTTGAGAAGAGAGGTTTTGAATGAGGAGGTTACGATGATTTGCAAGTTTAAGGTGGAAACGTTTGTATAAGGTTAAAACCTAGCAACGATTCTAACTGTCGGAATAGAGAGGTCCCTGCGGGTATCATTCGATACGTAAAAGGGAGCTGTGGTTATCTGTTGGGGGCATTTGAATTGAAATATTTGGATTCTGTTTGTGTTAGAGTCTTTGGCTGATCCTCAAAGTTGAATTCTATAGGACCAAATGGGTTTGAGAAATACCTTGTAGATGAGGATTTTATTATGAATTATGACATGTTTGGATGAGAGGAAAAGGCGAACCTGTCTTAGACGATTGTTAAGTATTAGTGGTTTGTTACGTTTGTGGGTAGCCCATGTCAGTCGATGGTCTAGATATAGACCTAAATAACGCACATTTTGGGTGGTTGGGAGAGGTAATTTGTTAAGTGTGATAGAGGAGCAGTTTATGGATCTGAGGGTAAAAGTGCAGTGTATGGATTTTGATACATTTAGTTTAAACCCCATTCTTTGTACCACGTCGAGAGTATGGCGAGTTAGGTTTGGATTCTGTTGGAAGCTTCAAGATGGTCATGGTGGAAGGCTAGGATGGCTTTATCGTCAGCGAAGTCACCAGTGGTGGTAAAGTTGGTAGTGGTTTGGTCTGATATGTACTAGTTGAACAAGAGAGGTGCCGCTCAACTCCTTGTGGTACTCCAGCTCTAATTGATAATATTTCAGATATAGCTGAGCAATATCGTACGGAAAAATGTCGGTCTTCAAGATAGGATTTGTAGATTAAATGGAAATTTTGTCCACTATTCGATGTACCTGGTGTATAGTGAAGTGGTTACTATAGAAGCCGAATTGATTATCCGGGAGGTTTGTGTCGATGATTGAGAGGAGTCGTTTAAGAGTGAGCTTTTCAAATATATTGGAGAAGAAGGGTAGACCGCTGATTGGTCTGTACGAGCTGGGAGAATCAGCGGGTTTCCTGGGTTTGAGTATCATAAATATGATCAAAAATTTCCAAAGCAAAGGAAAGTATGAGATCCTGATCATGGAGTTATAAATTTGCGTAAGTGAAAAGATGGCTTTTTTGAGCAGTTAGGAGGTGACTTCTGATGTTATAAGGTCGTACCTCGGAGTCTCATGACGCGCAGATTTACTGATTATAAAGTCGACTTCATTGGGTCTGATGGGTTTTGGTGGAAGGGTTAGAGAAGGGTTAAACTCTATAGGAAGTGGTTTATTTCGGTTATTTTGTTGTGAGGTATAATGTCAAAATGTGGTTGGAACGTTGAGTATAAATGATGACGAAAAGCGTTCGATTTTTCTAAGTCACTGATGAGCCATGTGTCGTCGGGGATTCTCTGTGGGCATTCTAGGTGTTGAGAGTGGAGTATTTCCCTAGTATTTTGCCAAAGAGAATTGTCGGATAGGGATGTGAGATGGTTTGTTAAATTATCAGATTTTATTTTTGCTAAGATTCTTTTGAGTTTATTGGTCAGATGATTAAATAGTCGTTTGTCAGAGGGATATTTAGTTCTTTGCCACACAGCGCGAGCTTTCCTTTTTTCCGATATAAATGTTCTAACAAAATGTGGAAGATTATAGGTGGGTTTGAGTGGGTTAGGAATAGTGGTGGAGGACTATGCTGCTTGTTGAATTGATGTTGTTATAATATTATCAGTGTCATCTATGCTTTGACATGATTTTAATCTAATTTTGAGATCAATATGGTTAATGAATTGAGTTCTGAAGACTTCCCTGTCCATACGACCTTGAATGAGACTAGGTTTGCTTAGCTTTTTAGAGGGAACTGTGTTTATTGTGAGGAGGACTGCCGAATGATCAGAGCACAGATCATTAAGGTTGGTTAATGTACTGTGTAGGCTGTTTAGAATTTTTGTAACAAATATATCTGGAATGTCTGGTCTTTTTCTTAGGAATGTGGGCCAGTAGGTTGGAGAATTAGGAGCCAAGATTTTATAGTTGTTTTGCTGTGATAGGTTATATAGAGTGTTAACACGAGGGTTGTTGACGCGACAGCCCCATTGTAGGTTTTTCGCATTTAGATCACCTCCAATTATAAATCTTTGGCCTAGTGTATTAAAGGAGTTCTGTAGGAGAGTTGGTGTTATAAAATTACGAGGAAGACTGTAAATGGCATAGATATTGATCGATATATGGTTTAATATTAAAGCAATTCCGCAGGCTTGTATATGGGCTGTTTGGTACCGAGAAAGAGGGTAGTATAATAATGAAGATCTAATACAAATAGCAACACTAACCAACATGAGGTGTATCATCTGGATGGTTTGATTTAATAATATGGTAACCTAGTAGGTTTATTTTTGTGACATTAGTCAGGTGTGTTTCTGAGATGAGTGCAATATCAATTATACTGTCTTGCAAGGTAGCCAGTAGTTCGTTTTTATGGTTAATTAGGCCATTGGAGTTCCAGGTTAGAATGAGGAGGGAGTTGGATGTAAAGTTATTAGTTTGTATTTTTTGTGTTTATGTTATTTATGATTTTTGTGAGAACTTGGGTGAGGAGGGATAATAAGGGATATATGATCGATTTGAGTTCGCCAAAATATTTATTGAATGAACTCTCATTATTATTGGGTTGGATTGATTGTTGGTTAGGTGACTCTTAGCCGCGTTTGTATATGTATATGGATAATTTGAGAAAATGTTATCAAGTTGAGAGTGATTTCCTGGACTGCTTGTAGTGTAAGTTGGCTATAAAGGTTGGTGGTTGAAGCTTGAGATGTTGGCAGTTTTACTTGAAGAGTTGAGAGTTTTATTTGAGTTGTTTGGACGCTATTGTTTGAGTTGTTTGAATATGAGACCTTCCTTATAGTTTGATGGGTGAGGTCCGGAACAGAGGGCACATTTTGAAGGGACATCTGGAGGTTTTATACAGGATGAAGATGGGTGGGTGTCGTCACATTTGACGCATTTAGGGGGATAAGTACAGTAAGTTCGGTTGTGGCTATAGGACTGGCAGTTGAGGTATTGCGGTATTTCCCGTTTTTTATGTGGTTCTTCAATCTTAACTTTTGTATTTAGTAGGGAAGTGATGGAGAAGATGTCGTTGTTGCTTTCTTGAGGGTTGAGATCGACAAAGAACATTGGTAGTGGAGATTTTGTTTGATGGCGCTTGATATTTATTACATTTTTAACTGAGTGGCTAATTTCTTCGATTGCAGCAGCGATGGCTTCAATTGGGGTATTCGGGTGAAGATTTCTGACAACTATTCTTAAGGACTTTTTTGTGTGGAGTTGATATGTGTGATATTGAACATTAATATCTTTAAGAAGTCGGATTAATTTCCTATAGTTGTCCGGGTTGTCTGTTTGAATTTTAAGGTAGGCAGTAAAGGACTTGCATGAAAATCTAGAGGGCCAATTAGATCTCTAAGACTATTCCGTAAGCCCATGTAATCGAGGACGCCTTTGATAAACACAAGTGGAGGAAGAATAGACTTTAATATACTATGTGTAGTATTAAATTGTCTCTGACCGAGATTTTCGCGCTGGTTGTCAATGTCTATGTTATCATTATCGTTATCGGGGTTTGGACTTTTATCATCAGCGATTAGAGCTTCAAAGCAGTTTGGCATTACAAATAGTTTCGTTTTCTTACAAATGATGGCTGACGATGGAGACTGTGGTGTGGATGATACAGATAAGTTGCGCTTACCTTCATTAGGTTTTGTCTTGTCATTTGTTTTATTTTTATTTACGACTTTATTGTTTACGATCATAATTGAGGAAACTATAGGCTGGTTTTGTAGCATAGTTAATCTGGTCTGATTGGAGTCCAAAGGGGTTTAGTTATAGAGTGAGCAGACGAGTGTGTATTGTATGTTAAAATTTAATATAAATATTCATATAAATAAGTTAAATTAGGCAAATATTACTCACTTACGATCAAAGTGAACATTTTCCGAGAACCGTTTGATGATGTGTAAACACGTCGAAGAAATCAGTGATATAGAATCTTCCACAAGGAAAGAAATAGACTATAATTCGAGACCGACCGAGCAAACATGTGTACCATAGGTCATGCTCGCGCGGCGTACGGTAAGGAACGCATTATGTATGATTAAAATTATAAAATCAATTTGCGAGTTGAGAATTTTTACTTATCTTCTAATTTTATATTATTTGAGCAATGTATCCACGCTTATGATTCCTTAAATGCAGAGACTAATACTTAAAACTTTATTATTATACCGATAGAATTATTATTTAATTTGTTCCTAAAAACATTTAAAATATATTTTACAAATAGTTTTTTTTTTTACTTCTTTTTTTCTTTTGTATATATTTGTTATTTCATATCGTAGATAATTTTACAGTTTAGTGATTGTTAAAATAATAAATTGTTAACGATAAAATAAATATTGTGTGTTAGATTGTATTTGGGATTTCGGTAAGATTAAACAAATATTTATATAATTTCGTTGTTCAGAGAAATGATTTGTATCATAATCAGTGCTATGTGAATTAAGTCTACCACAGTAATATTATGATTTTTATTTCACGTATTTGGGTGTATAACGAAGGATTAAGATTTCACTTGATGATTTAAGATACTGTTATGATTTGAATTTGAACATTGATTTCGTCTTAGTTTATTAAATTATTTTTTTCTTTTTCAAAAGATTATCAGTCAATTCAGATGCTGTCACCAAAATCACTCTTCATCTAACAGACGCTGTCTCTAAAGTTTCGTTCTAACCTATTATTAATAAATCTTTAATAACTACGTCAATCCATCGGGTTTTGGGTCTTCCTAGGGGTTTTGCTTTATTTATTTTCTTGGCTAAACATTTTTAATAGGTTTCATTAAACTATCTCTTCATGTATACCAGAATCGTTTTAACTATTTTTTCTAATAAAATGAGTAGGACTGACTTATAATATAGTCTCTTTGTATTTTTATTAATTCTTTTTTCATGTCTGTATTTCTGGGTTGGTCCATATATGATTCGTAATACTTTCATTTCGAACAGGATAAGTTTTCAACTATCATTTTTGGTCAATCATACTATAAGTACTTATATAATTAAATTATATTTTAAATAATACACCGACACCACGATTAAATTGTTTTTGTATGTTATATAATGTTTTCGTACAATTTTGATAACAGTAAAAACATTTTTTTCATTTTGAAAAATTCAATAATTATTACCTAATCTCATGCTATATAATAGAATATTTGGATATTCAATTAAAATAGATTTTTATAGTAATTTTTCTTATTGATGATTTAAAATATAAAATAAATATTAAATTGTTTTGATAGATATGATCTTTGAATAGGAAACTATTCAAAATTACAAATACGTAAAAATTTCTAATTTATAAAAAAAAAAAAAAAATGGCATGATATATAAATATATATTATTATTTAATTTTCTTCATAGTTAAAAACTTTTTTTGTTATTTTAAATCTGAAATATATATATTCCTCAGGCACTAGACCATTTCGTAGTTTTTGTAATGTACTTAGAAATACTTACGCTATTGTTTATTTTTTAAATATTTTAGTTAGTTTTACATAAAACATATATGCATGGTTTCCTCGGAGTTTTTTTCATTTCAATTGAAAATACTATTTTTCAATCTTTCATTACCGTTATATTTAGTTGATTATTCGTGGTAAGGTGATTTTCATACGCATAACGCATCAAGTATTGTTATACGCCGCTTGTAGTGAAAAACGTCATGTTTTCCTGTTTCATACTTAATCTCTATTTTTCTAAAGTTCTAATATTTAAATCTATAATGATAATGCATATTTTAATTTTATTTTCTATGGTTCATACATATACGAATAAAACCGAATTTTTTTTTTTTCTTTATTCATTAAGAAATTTAGGAAAATCGCTTTTACGGTATGTATAACTCTAACCACAATTAATTAATAAACGGATTTCTTTTTCCAATAAAATTAACATGTACTTTTTCAAAAATTATAATATATTGATGCAGTTTTAATCGGTTGTGAGACGCGCAATCGTCTATCGTGTTTTCGTTGTAAATCTGTTACTAAAATTGGTTACGATTACCTTTATGCTTGTACTATAATATGTTCAAAATGTAGGTATTCACAATATAGTAAAACAGCAGCTTTCAATTTTTATGAGGCCGTGATCCCCTATAATGTCACCAAGATTTTGAGTGACCATTTGATTATGATAACATTGAAAAGTAGTGATGAATTAATATGATTAATATATCGTTTTTATTGACAGTCTCAAACTTTTATCAACTGTAGTTCACAACTATGATTATCATGATAATATTAAAGAAAACACCTTACTAATTATTTTATATGTTGGCGACCATAAAATATCGTTTGCGACCCTTAGTTTAAGAATCGCTGTAGTAAAGTATAGTTTAGTCATATATTTTTTCTGTAAAGGAAAGTTACTTTGTTTTCATTTCCATACGAGTCAGAAGTCATTGACGACTGCGTACCACTTCACTCGGACTCGGTGATGGGTTTTATTTAACAAATCTATTCTGAGGTAATATTCAAATTGGTATAAAGACAATCACGTCTGTATCAGTTTGATTACAACGATATATTTAATTATAAGTTTGCATAATTTTGCCCTAACATGGACATGGTTTGACAGTCTACACATGTTGTAATGATAAAATGACAATGTTTGAGCGTGAATTAGGCATATTATAATCTAGGTACATTTGGTGCAGTAGCAATTACCACGTCGGAACTAGGCGTCGTTTCGTCGTAACTCGCAGACGTTGCATGACGGTATGTAAATACATACTTATCGTTTATATATAATTTACGTGTACGTTGTAATTGTCGAAACGATGTGAAATTTTCAAAAATATTTCCCGATCGATAACACTATTTTTTCGGTTATTATCTTTTTCGCTGGCACATAACTTGTGTAAGGATTTCATAAAAATTCGTGTTTGGTACACATATTCTTCTATAATTTCAATAGAAATTCGCGTTATAAGCGTGTGCTGATCATGTATACTTATACATGTGCACACGGACTCCGATGACTGTGAAATACCCCGGAAAATACAAATCCGAAAAAGTGCGAATACGTGTTAACTACAGTGCCATTGTGCAGAGTACTTATTGTTTTATTATTTTAATTTTGTCCGTGTACGATTTAACACGATGAATTCATCCTGCTCCGTTTGATAATTGTTATAAAATCTCCATTTATCATTACACTAATGACAATACCACGCATCTGATATTTTACATATAATAAGTTTTTGGTATCAAAATATTTTTTATCTCCTTATGCACAGAATTTATTTCCTGTACAATAACCTAAAATAAATTATTACCCTCCAAATTGGATATATTATTTAGTATTTTTATAAATGTCAATCAAGTACTGTTCAATAATATGTATCTCACAAAAACTTTAGTAAATAACAAGTAATTACACTGCGAGTTTCCATGAAACTTGCATATAAATGTTCTTAAACCTAAAATATGCGAATTGGTACAAAAAGTAACAAAATATGCAAAATTATGCAAAAAAATTTTTATATCTGAAATATCATACTATGAATCGAATTTGTATCGAATCAGAATTTCAATACGCTCTTTTTAGACAAATATGCAAATGCCTAAAGTTCTGAGCCTTGATCATGAGTGTGTGGCGTATATACGTGTTGTGCAATTATTTTTATTACCGACTAATACATATACGAGCTTTTCGTTAAAATAATCTTCTCGTACGTTTGCGATTCGGAAAACGACCATATATAAGATAATATGTATAGGCTGAGACCGAAACCTTGATGAATTGTACGGTTCCAATTCCGGTTCAGTTCCTAGAAAAAAAAAATCGGTTCCGGTTGTGGTGTAGATTCTAAAATAACTAAAATTTTGGTTTCGGTTATTAAAATAACAAAAATTTAGGTTCCGGTTTATTTTCGGTTCTTAAAAAATAAAAAATTAGTTTCAAGTTTGGTATTATACTAATGTGAGAAAAATTTGGTTCTGTTTCAATTCTTTTAAAAATATTACTATTGTTAGTTAGCGTCAACTATGGCAGTTGATACCAATTTTCAACCATATATCCTACCACCACTTAAGTGAATTTAGAACTAATTAAAGTAGAAAAGTGTACTCATCACTGCCATGACTATCCTGTTTCAAATGTCGTTTCATGTTTTTTTATAGTTTAAACATTGAATTTGTGAATTAGCTGTTGTTATATCATTATTCACTATTGAAATTTTTAAAATATAGCTCAGGCATGTTGTACATCATATAACGATAGTCACAATCATAACGTGCCTACAAAAAGTTATTTATAGACATAATTTTAGAATTTCTCGTTATTATGGGAATTAGAAAATCCATATGTAGTAAATAATGACTAATTTTGTTGCAATTCCTATTAAGCTGCGTCTAGACTACACGACCAAGACAACCAAACGCCAATATCTCCACACTTGGAGTTTGCTGTGTTTAGATGTGAGAACATTGGCATACTGTCTAAACTCATTCCGAATTCGTCGTCAGTCCGCATTTGGAATCCTTCGCTTGTTTAAAATGAGAACGCACACAATTTGTTTTATTTTATATATCCGATCAGACCAAGTGTTGACAAAGACCAAAATATCAACAAATCGTGTCTAAACTGATGACGAATTCCTTTGATATATCACTCCCCGAGCGAAGGCGACCGAAGGAACATTCGCCGTTGTCGTTCGCTCGATTGCGCTGTGTACACCTAGACCAACATCGAATAAGTTCGTCACACATGCCTTCGGTACCCTTGGTTGTCTAGTCTGGACGCGGCATTACAGTATTACATTATTATCAGTTGCTACATAGAACTATTGTATACTTGTATAGTTTAATAACACGTCTAAACTCTGTAAGTACTTGCATGATTATTTTTGAATATTATTAATCCCGATAGTAATAATAATAATAATAGATCTACGTATTTGTGTAGTTCTTATTGTCCATTAATGGTTAAGTAGAAGACAGATATAAATAAAAATAATGCAACTATAACAATACCGAAAGTAACTGTAAAAAACTTTTACAAAAAATGATTGGTTCCAGTTAGGTTCCGATTTTTAAATTAATACAAATAACGATTTCGGCGGGGTTCCGGTTTTCAAATTAATTTAAATTAGGGTTTCGGTGAGGTTCTGGTTCCCAATATTCAAAGAGTTCCGGTTCCAAAACCGGTTTTTTTAGGTACGGTTCCAGTCCTTGTGTATAGGTACGTGAAAAAAAGTAACTATAGTTCATGTACTGTTGTACGGAATGTGTACCTACATGGGGCATGCATGTATTGCATCAAGTGCGGCGGGCACTTGTGTACTGTACTCGTGTGCATATACACAAACGTATTATTTTTATTCGTAAATCTACAAATATTTTTACGGTTGATCGAGCGATCGTGTGATTCCCGCATATTATATGACCCACGCTAATATATATATATATGTATTTAGATCCTCGGAGGGGCGCGAAGCGATTGCAATTTATCAAAAACATTCAGTTTAAATGATCGCTGTGAATAATTTATGTTCTAATTTACCAAGCGCTATTTGGGGTTAATCGAAGTTTTACATCAACCCGTCAGCGGGATTATTTTGGTCGAGAATTTCATACCGGGAGACTATTATACGCGTATGGTGTAGAAATCTACCACTCCGACTACACCCACACAGCGTACTATGCGATACAGTCGAATTTACAGTTTGTATACAGAGTTTCATGGGATCTTGTTTAATTATTTTTATTCGATTACTCTGGTTCAATTGAGTTATTTTCCTCGTCAATTTCCTCTCCCATAGGTTAGGTTAAGATCAGGCGTAATAATTTTCGGCAATTTGTGGCGTTTTCCGTTTCCGCCTCGCAAAATGCCATTCGATAATTTTTCGCCAAAAGTCAAAAGCGTATACGCTTTGAGACATGCGACCAACTTTTGTCAACTACTGACAGAAAGTTCGACGATGGCTTATGCATCGATTTGTTACCGGTAGCAATAATTGTTATCTTCAGGGCGAATGTATAGTATTTAGTTCGCGTTGATTAAGTATGATAGGCTTAAACGGGAAATAGTAAAAATAAAGGAAAATATTGAGATGAGCTCGAGTATAGTTCAACCCATTTTAATTTTTAAATAAAATGAAATCGTTGAAACTTAAAAACACGAACCATCAGAATTGCTATAAAGAAATTAGAAAAATAAAAAATTAAGGGATCATGTGATTATTTTTGTGCGCGAACGGGTTTTGATGCTAAAATGACAAAATAGTGTTGTCCGTGTCCCGAGAAATATTTTAAGTGTCCGATGACGGAGGTGTACTGCGTTACGCATATGTATAAGAGGTACCTGAACGCTGTACATATCACTATAACGTAACCGAGCATGTCCGGGTCGATTGACATATTGCAAACGGCGGCATATCTTTGGAATACATTTCCTTCTGAGAAGAATTCGCCAGGAAATTCAGTATGCGCGTAACGATATAGTATAGTAACGATATAGTATTTACATAAGCTTATATGTGTGTGTGCGTTTGTGTACGTATAAGAGTTGAAGACTAACGTATTGTGGTAAATCCTAGAAATTATTAGCTTGGTGATTGAGGACGGACGGGGGTTAGATGAAGATAGAAATCGCGCACGGAGAAAATATAATTTATCGCAGCCGACAATTCATCGCAAATAAACGCCTATGTACGCCTGGAAATAATTAAGTAACCAACTGACATGCGTATTATTTATGCGCCGGCAGTTTTATTTGAAGGACAACGTGCTGGAAGTATTCGTTTTCCCCCTGCGGGGTTCGGTATTAAATTAAAGCTGTCCCACGATGCACTCCATATATAGTACACTGTACGTGTAGGTTGGCATCAGGGCGCGACAACGACGACCTAAGAGTACATCTCCAGATTTTCACTTTATATTACCTCTCGAGTTCCACGACGTACAACACATACTCTTCAAGTTAAGAGAATTTTTATTTTTATTTTTTCAGTCATTCCGCTACACTTTACGACCAAATCGTATGTACGTATTGATTTACCCTTTGTCTATACGTGTATACATAAGTGTTTTACTGTTTTTATTTTATTATTCCCGTCGAAGAAGTGAAAATCTGTTGTCAAAAACAATCTATTTGTTATATGGACAAACATGGCCGCAGTCTAGGGAAATTAAAAAAAGGCTTCTTTTAAGTATTTTTCCTAATGAAATGCAGTCAACTCGCGGTATAACGAAGTTCGATACAACGAAAATCTCGATATAACGTATAAGAGTGTCAGACCCTTGAAAACTTCGTGGTATAACGAAAAATTAAATGTATTTTGGTCCCCTCGATATAACGAAGATTTTTCGGCTATAGTTCACGCAATGTAACGAATTTTTGCAATTTTGGAGATTGATACTGCACATTTTACGAGTTTGTTTCGGCCATTTTTATGTGATAAAATAATGTTCATGTATCGTTTATATGATACACGTCTGTTAAATGTAAATTGTATTAAATATAAATAAAAATTTGTTGCTATTGACAAAGATTTAGTTATCTGTGTAGTTCTCAATACGATGATATTTTGAATAAAGCTGATGACGAAGAGCCCCCTGTAAGCTCGAATGAAGCAAAATTAGGTCTCCGCGCCGTCTTAAGATTTTTCCAAAGACATGATATTGACGACAGTGTATTTTGTAATATTCTAAATTTGGACAACACTATTAATCACGTAAGCGCAAGTGGATACACACAAAAAAAATAATCTATTTTTTAAAAAAATTAAATAAGTATGTATGTAATTAACAAAAAATGTATGAATGTATTTAATAAAATATTTAATAATAATCTAATATTGTATATAGATATGTAATTATAAAAATCTAATAAAATCTAAATTTTCTTTTAAATATTGTTTAAACAAATTTTGTTGACTTATACTTTTGATATAATGAATTTTGATGTAACGAACTTTCGATGTAACGAACTTTTTGCTCAGTCCCTTGAAATTCGTTATATCACGAGTTGCTGTATTAATAAATTGTAATGAATAAAATAATCTTATATTTATACTTAAGCGTTATTATACAGAATAAATTTTCAGTTATTCCAATTTCTAAATAATTATAAGTGTAGCTTATGATTGATATCACCGAAGTGTGAAGAATGATATAATATTTGTATAAACATATATATTTCATCATCATGTGTAGGAGAATTTTATTTAAAATTTTTTTTTTTTTATTTTAAATTCACTCAGTGTGATCTAAATATCTCATGTAATAGATATTTTCGATTATTTGTGTACAAAAAACAGTAAGATAATCAATTTATGAGGGTATAAATAATTAATAATGTGTCCACGCTATTGCATCGTATTAAAAAAAAAAAAGAGTTTGCATCCAATTCGCTGAGAGGGGTGAACTTTTATTCATCATGTTACCGATCTTTATATCGGTTGATCAAAAATAATGGATAAACGTTGTGTCATTATTTTGCGGAGGCATTACCGTATTATATTATTTAAATCGTAATTAATCCACTGAACGGGTCGCATCCAATGTGCAGACTGCGTTGATTGGAAAATAACGTGTGAAAAGACGACGCGGAGACGTGACGAAAGGATAATTTTTGCTACGAGAGCACCGAAGCGTGCGGAAACCTTTATATTTCGTAATTTTTATTTCCCTTAATATTTTATAATGTACACCGAAACGAATTAAAACAATAAACTTGCGTTTAAGTGGTTTGCATAATATTATATCAAGACGTACCCCATTACCGAGCGTGTGTGTATGCTTTTCTGCAGTTATCGTGTTCTATATAAACACACACACACACACACACACACACACACACACACACACACACACATACATATACCACGAAACGCGTTGCACTATAAAATAACATATGCAATATATATAGTTTGAAATTTCCGTATGCATACATTATCCTGTTTCTTTTGCTCGACTCGAATGAATAGGTAAAAAACCATAAAAATAAACGAATAAAACATTACACGTGAGCTCTATATAACGGTTAATAAATATATCGATTCAACTACTTCTTTCCGTTTAACTTTTCAGGACTATTTTTTTTATTTTATATATTTTTTTTAATAACCACGACGTGTTTTATGTAACGCAAAATATTATAATAGGTAGATAATAATAATATTATTTCGATAATTTATTTTACAATAATTACTACTACGGTATTTCAAACGGAACGTTTCTGAAAGCGATCGTTAAAATATTTGTAAAATAATGGTCACGCATATGATCATGAAATGTATTTATGTACGTATATATATATAAAAATTATATTAATGTCAAAACTTTTATATATTTAAAATTAATTTTTTTATGATAGCCAAATAACATTTGAATTAATTTGAGTTCCTCAAAGAAGATTACTATAACGAAAATAAAACTATATATATAAGTTTTGTATCTAAGTTTTTCAACTTGAAAGCCTTTTTGCTAGTAATTTAATTCAGATTATATAAGAAATTTAAATAGGATTTTAAAAAATAAAGTAAATTACGTCAAGTATAATACGACACACTTGCGAATTTAAATCACCCGTAGTAGAACAGCGACCGGAAGGTGAATAAGATGGAGACCGAGGGAAAATGGCAATGTACATTTTATCTATGTCAAAAGAACCGAGTGTATTTTAAACATACGCGATGGTATCCACCTACAAATCTTGAGTTGGCGCGAGTTTTTACCATTTGTTATTTATAAAGAATTGCATTAACTACAAGCATGTTGTATACAGCGTGTACGATCCCTCGTCCTTAAGGATTTTATAACTAGTTCTCGAGCGATTCCAATCGTGAACTAATTTCGGTAGAAATATGTCTGACGTGCAACTTATGTTATGTAAAGTGTTTTTGTATATTATTTTATTATAAAAAAGCTTGAGTGTTGAATTTGTTTAGATTAGGACGTCTGTCTACACATGTACTTATTATTATGCACACATCATACATATATAAATGTTTTATGGCGACATGATATCATTGCCTAACGTTTCCTGAAAAATGTTCAAACAAGAAGTTTTCCATATTTAGAAAACTTTATGATTAACTACTGGCGTTAATATTTTTAACGACAATAAAACTACGCGTTTGGTCTAATGCTTTAATAATAATAATAACTTACTACGGTAACAAATTACAGCATTTTTAGTTATGACATATTTATATAATATAGCATGATATGTAAACTTATATATACTGCAAAAAAGTTATTATTAAATGTAAATATATTGTTTTAATTTGTACATAAAATACTTGTATTCAAATACGATTTTTTTTAAACGTATAATAATTACATATTATCAGTATACCTTCTACGTTAAAGTATTCAAAATTAATACTACATCATCAAGTGCGTTTATTAAATCAAAATTAAAATTACAAGGCAGTACGAGCATGTAATTTTAGAAAAAATTGAATTTTGCATTTGTAAAAGTTTAAACGTTTCTGCTTACAGTTTAAGTTATTTGTATGTCGACTAAATCGAATGGAGTATATTTTAGATCTTAATATTGTAATTTAGTAATTATTCTGTAATATAGTATGATAAACATACTGCATCGGAGGTTATGTTACCTGTAATGGGTATATGTAAACTCCGCCAATTTTTTTTTTTTTTTGTGTTTTGCCTGTGAATCCGTTCATAATCATCTAAAAAATTAATTTTATAAAATTTAATCGAATTTTCATATTTTTAGTAAAGTTCTTACCAAATTTCAAACCCATACTAATATAAAACTAAATGGCATATCTCAAATAAATAATCTAAAAAATTCGAAATAAAAAAAAAATGACTCTTACAGAATACTTTAAATAAGTAAAATAATGGAGTTAAAATATTAAAAAGACTTAAAATATTTACAAATTGTATCACATAATTTTTTTACATAATTGACATAACTATATATTTTTGGAATATTAGGTATAACGATTATTTATTATGATTTTTTTTACTATGATTTAAATATTTAATGTGAACGATATGATAATATTTTATACTATAATTTTTTTTTTTAATAATATATCATATTAATTTTATACTACTACTTGATTTTCTTCACTGGCTGAGTATACATGAACTCAATTTTACCTGATTTTTTTCAGTGGCGGAGTTTACATGAATGTAATTTTACTTGTTCTTTTTTTTTTCTGGTGGAGTGAACAGTAAAAAAGGTACTTGTGGCGGAGTTTACATGCGCCCATTTATGAAGTGAACATTTAACCATCATAATAAAAAACAGGCTCCAATGCAATATTAATGAAAAAATTAGGATAACTATATAAAAATTTTGGTTAAACATTTACGTTTCTCTGGTCCGATGATAGGAACGTGAAATTTTTTTTTGTGCTACCCATAATAATTTGTTTACTGTCCAATTCATCTTCCAACGATGGGTAGTAAATATAGGCACTGTTTGTTTTCGAAACCTTGAGAAACCAATGATGACGTTCCAAAATGTCATCGTTGCGCGATTCGTGGTCACAGCACAGTATTTTATGGTAGAACAGACATACAAACACCTATTTTTGCGTATCGGCTTTGCTGGGTTCGAGTTTTTTCTCTCAGTTTATGGTCTCTCCTAAGACGTAACCGATTTTGAGGCTGCTCCTGTGCTTTTCCTGAAAATAAAAATTCAACAATTTATAATTGTAATCTTTTTCCGCTCATTTGCTTCGGACATTTTACAAATAGGAAGAAACAAATACACTCCGGCGTGGATTACAGCACAAATCTGACACTGACACGTTCTATTTATTTGTTTCATAGAATCGGTAAAATGTATGTGAAAATCTTTCTTAGATCAATTCGCTACAATATGCGTGAAGTAAGCGAAAAAATTTGTTGACTAATTTCCACTATTACACTAGTATTTAGTGGTTAATTAGTGTTATTCAACCATACTACTTTTAACATTAGTACTTAAAGTGTGTAAAGTAGTGAAAAGTTACGGGAAGTTTACTTTTTTCCGCTTACTTTACCTACCGACTAGTATTTATGCTGTATACAGAATAAATTTAATAATCAGTAAATTAACAATTATTAAACTATAATATATATTTTTTGTCAAAATAATACTAAATAATCATTACATTTTTTATACTGAAATAAATAAAACTATATAGGTACCTATAAAACTTCATAATATTTTTGATACATATACAGGTATATTCCAATCATTTGATTTTTGTGGAGTATTAAAGTTTGCATATTTTATCTACAACAAAAAATTTAAAGGTAAAATGTAGTCACTGATCAAAGTTACAAAGTTGATTATAGTAATTCGTGAAGTGGAGTATTTAATAGAATTCAAAATTTTGTTGAATGACAAAACATATCATATTATACCCACAAAATTGTTGTAATAATTGATTTGAAATTTCTAAAATGTACAATATTTTATTATTTCTATCATAGACATACTAAAAATATGTTTCCATATAAAATATAATCCAATATCTCATAAGAAAAATCAGCACTAATCGTGCTGAGTAAGTCGGCGCGTTACGTAAAGTAAGCGGAGAAAGATAAGCTCCCCGTAAATTTTCACGGATCATAACACTAATTTTGAAAATAGTATGGTCGAATAGCACTAATTTAGCACTAAATACGTAGATGGTGTGTAATACGTGTAATAGCGGAAATGAATGTTCGAATTTTTCCGCTAACTTCAAGCACTATTCGCTAACGCCGCTCGATCCACCGATTCATTTTGTCAACGTCTCTGTGTAAATGTAAATTGTATAACACTAGTGACAAAATACGATAGTAAGTATGATCATATTTTTAAATATAAGTATAATTAAATTGTTGGAATATGAAAACAAATATTCAGGTATATTATGTGTTTTTGTTTATACGAATGGGAATGTTTTTTATTATCGAATAAAATAACAATAATTTACAATGAAAGACAATTTTTATGATAAAAACACTTTATTTTTAATATTTTTTTTTATTTTTTTTTTATAAGAAATATGCAATATATACAATTATCAAAAGCACAATAAGTATATGTAAGATTAGGGTAACAAAACATTATGGGGTTACGTGAATAAGAAGCCACCTATTGGCAGCACTTAGCTTGTTTTTATGTGACTACTTATAACTTATTAGGATTAAGTTAAATGATCCCTACACCATTTCCTTTTCAGCCTACGACGGGGATTTCTAGGAAGTGACGGGAAATGTAAACTTTTTATTTGAGGATTTTCATGATTTTCTAGTCTATACTATATATAAAATTGTAAGGATTTTTTTTTCGACCGCGCTAACCGAGAAAACTACTGAACCGATTTGGCTGAAATTTTTTTTTGGCTGAAACTCGACACTCTTCTGAAGGTTTTAATACCTCTTTTATTACTAAAAAAGTTCATTAAAGTTCATAAAAAATTAAAAACAATTTTACCTATATTGTGCGTGTACCTATATTATCAATCCGAGATTGATTATCTAAATATTAAAACGCTTCAAATTGAACGAATTACTATATTATGTCCTAAGTACCATGCAAAAAAATGGAAAGATGAAACACATGGACTTTGCTGCGCTGACGGTAAAGATGTTTTACACCAATTTGAGGATCTTCCATACCTAATTAAAAGTTTAATTGATAATTCTCACCCTCTATCAAAACATTCCTTTGATAATTATAGACGGTCTAGACGCTCTGTTTCAAATGACATCGTTTGGAGCAAACGAAATAGCTGAAGGGATTTTCATGCCCTCTTTTCAAATTCAGGGTTAAGTGCATCATTTAATAGATAGTTTATTACCCGAAATTGGAAATAATGCAAAATTTTTACAAATATATTTTGTGTCAGAGTCGGATCAAATATCTATTCGAACAAATATGATTCCAAATTTAAAAAGAGGTCTCATTGAATCATTGCAAACAGCTTTGCGTGAAAATAATCACCTCATACAGAGCTTCAGATCTAATCTGGAGTCGAGGTCTTTTGATGAGTTGCAAAACCTTAAGTTAATTATTCATGCTGACAGAGTTTTTCAAGATGAACACAGAGGTCAATATAATGCACCTACCATCGATAAAGTAGCTGTATTATTAGTTAATGAAGATAAAGGTCCCAAAGATATAGTTCTGCACGGTCGGAGTGGACACTTGAGTCGAGTTTCCGAATTGAATAGATCTTATGATGCTCTGCAATATCCATTGGTGTATACTAGAGGCGAAGACGGTTATCACATTAATATTTTACAGAAAAATAACCAAAATCGAACAAAAACTGTCTCCTGCATGCAATTTTATTCTTATACGTTTATGGTTAGAGAAACAAGTCTAAATCATCTACATTATAACAAAACATTATTCAGCCAATTTACCGTAGATATGATGACAAAAATGATTTCTGAAAGGTGTAATAATAAGTTTATGGGTGGCATAACATTTGTTTTCGCTGGTGATTTCCGTTAAACCTTACCAGTAGTCCCTAAAGGTAACCGAGCTGATGTCGTTAATGCTTGCTTAAAATCTTCCCCTGTATGGAACTATGTTGAAAAACTTTATTTGCGAACAAACATGAGAGTTTATTTATGCGGAGGGAACGATATTTTTCTAGCACAGTTGTTGAAAATTGGAAATGGAACTTTAGAAAATGAAAACGGTTACACTTCTGTCAATCACACGATTGGACGGGTGGTCAATAACGTGGAAGTGTTGATTTCTACAGTTTATCCTGACATTTTTAATCTGTCCAATAAATCTTATCAGTGGTTATGTGAAAGAGCTATTATCTCTCCGAGAAATGTAACAGCAGGATAAATGAATGATATCATCCTTCTAAAATTCGATGGACACTCACGTGAATATCTATCTATTGATACAGTTACATCAACAGATGATGCTATACATTATCCACAAGAATTTCTCAATTCTCTTTCTCCTTCGGGATTTCCTCCTAATAAGCTAAAATTAAAAATTGGTGCTCCAATTACATTATTACGTAATCTTCAACCACTGAAATTATGTAACGGTACAAGATTACAAATAAAATAGTTGTGAAGTAATATTATAGAAGCCGTAATTCTTACAGGGCCAGTGAAAGGAGAAATCGCATTTAATTCAAGAATTCCCATGATTCCCTCTGACTTGCCGTTTTCTTTCAAACGGCTTCAATTCCCGGTTAAAGTTTCCTTTGCCATTACCATAAACAAAGCGCAAGGTCAAACATTCAAGTACGTTGGCGTAGATCTTTGTACAGAGTGGTTTTCACATGGGCAGTTATACGTGGCATTTTCTCGAACTGGGGACCCGAATCATCTTATGATTTTAATTTCAACAGGAAATACAACAAAAAACATCATATACTCAGAAGTCTTATAAAATTCTTATTTTAATTCTTTTTTTTTTCTTTTTTTTTCTTCGTCAACTTCAATCAAATTTTTTATCAACCATAAATTATTTCTTTTTTATCTGTATTTATTTTTATCATTTATAACGCTAGAAAAATTTCAATCCGTTTTTTTATATTTACTTGCCGATCACATTAAACAATAATATTTGAATAAAAAATTCTACATATCATGGTCCAAAGGCAAAATAAACAACCAATCACGGACGAAGCTGTGACGGGTCGGCTAGTTTATTATAAAATCGTTTACAGAAAATAGCAGCTTCTTCTTCTACTACGTTTATACCTAGGTTTTTGTGGAGGGTCGTGTTACAGACAAAGGGTGGGGTATTTGTAATTTTACTAAGGGTAATATTTTGGAAGGCCTGAATTTTATTTAGATTTGACTTTTTTGTCGATCTCCATAGTTGGATTCCATAAGTCCATATGGGATTCAAAAGAGATTTGTATATTTGAAGTTTTGTTTTTAAAGATGAGAATTTATTTTTTGAATGTAATACTTTTAGAAAACGGGAGCTGGCATAAAGTATTAATTTAAAGTATTAAGTTTTCTAATATGATTTTGCCATGTTAGTCACTTATCTAGGTTTAGTTCTAAGTACAGTAGAACCCGTTTAAGACGCTCTCGCTTAAGACGATTTCCGGCTAATACGCTCATTTTTACGAGTCCCTTGATTTTAACATGGAATTAACTCTGAATAATACGCTCTATGTTCCCGGATAAGACGCTTGCCTTGTCAGTTATATTAATATAAAAATACATCGTATATACTTATCACTAATAATAACTAAATAATAACGATAACGAATAATGTGTACATGTTAGTAGTACTGGTTTTTGGACGATAAATATTGACGATTAGATACGACACACTACACAATTCACATGGCTATTCACGTAATCGGAATGTAACGTAACCTGGCCCCAGTTAACAATAGTTAGTGGTTGTATAAAGACTTATAGTAAAGTGTAATTTATTTTATCCTCTTTAAGTGTAAATTGTTCGAGTTAAATTTTTAATTATGGCTGATTGTGGAGGAATTAAACGAAAAGCTCTTTCTGTTACTGACAAGTTGAACATTTTAAAAATGTACGATGAAAAAAGTGTCAACAAAAATCAAAAAGAAATTGCAAAAGAAATGGATTTACCTTCATCGACCCTACGAACAATTTTGGCAAACAGAAGTAAAATTGAGAGCAGTGCAATGACCGGTAGTTGTAAACGACAAAAAATAAAACATGGTAAATTCGATGAACTAGAACATATTTTGTTGGAGTGGTTTAACCAAGCACGTACTTTAAATTTACCTGTGAATGGTAACATTGTCACCGAAAAAGCACATGAAATTGCTAAACGTCTTAATATTGATGAATTTTCTGGATTTGGTGGCTGGATTAATCGGTTCAAGAAAAGGCATGGTATTGTATACCGACAAATTTGTGGCGAAGCAGAGTCCATTAATGACGCTGATATCGCTGCATGGAGTGAAAATATTTTGCCGAATATTTTAAAAGAATACTCTTCTAATGATATATTCAATGCAGATGAGTTTGGGTTATTTTTTAAATTGATGCCTGATAAATCTTTGGTGTTTAAACGTGAAAAATGCCATGGTGGCAAACTAAGTAAAGAACGTCTATCAGTTTTGGCATATACAAATGCTACTGGCTCTCAAAAGTTAAGACTTCTAGTTATTGGAAAAAGTAAAGCTCCACGTTATTTTAAAAATGTACGTACATTTCCATGTGATTACGTATCACAAAATCGTGCTTGGATGACAGGTGATATTTTTATAAACTGGATAAAACAATTAGACCTCTCTTTTAAAAAACAGTATAGGAATATTTTACTGTTTGTAGATAACTGTCCTGCACATCCTACTAATATTCCACTTGAAAACATAAAACTTGTTTTTTTATCCCTAAACGCAACAGCCAAATTACAGCCTCTGGATCAAGGAATTATCAAGGTTTTAAAACAAAAATATCGAAAAAAATTGGTTTTACGATACTTGAAAGAAATGGAAAGTAAAAATCCCGCGAAAAAACTTGACGCACTCGATGCATTACACTACGTATCTGCAGCATGGGATGAAATTACGGCTGATGTCATTAAAAATTGTTTTCGAAAAGCAAAATTTGTTGAGGGTGATTACAGTGCCGTGGAGAAAAGCAGCGAAGATTTTCAAGAATTGGAGGAGTTTCCAGGATATGCAGAAATTGACGAGGGCGTCGCCACAAGTAACATTAGAAGCATTGACTAGATAATTACTGATAAAATTGCACCGGTTGATGTAACTTCTATAGATGAAGAAAGCGAAGACGAGGAAGAGGATGATATAACACCGATTCTCCCAGTAGTAAATGCACTTGATTATGTTAATGAGCTAAGAAGATTAGTTGCATCTTTTGACGACGCTGATAAATCGTTAAATCATCTTAATAAAATTGAAAACTTCCTGTATTCAAAAAACATCAAAAATATGAAGCAAAGGAAGAAAGATGATTTTTTGAAATAAATAATATAAAATAATATGCAATATAAATGTAATAACTCACTCAGCAAAGTAAAAAAAAACATAATAGGTACATGTTTAATATGTAAAACATGTAAAAAAAAATTTTGTTCCCACATAATACGATTTCCTGCATAAAACGCTATTTTTAACTGGTCCCTTGGAGAGCGTCTTAAATGGGTTCTACTGTATTTAACAGTGTCAAGAGAAGGTATGGGTAGATTATTTACTGTTACATTAGGTAACATAGGTAACATAGGTAAGTATGTAATTATGTGTTTTATTAGGCTTGGTGGCTTTTTTAGCAAAATTATTCATTTTTTCTAGCCAATAAACTTGAAATTACTTGAGTAAGTAATGATATTAATGGATTGATTTAAGACTCTTAAGCTCGCTTACAAAGCTTGACATTAGCAAATTTATATCCGGAGTTGGTGTAGGGATATCAGATTGTATATGTTGACCTTGAGTTGCCTGAAATTAAAATACTAAAACACATTTATTTATTAGAATATTATATTAAACACATTATTTTCTATATATTTTATTTGTATTAATTATCAAACTGAGAAAAATACTACTTTATCATCTTGATATTCATATTCACATTGAAAATTATTTGGTTATCATGAAAATTCTATCAATATATTTTATTCGAACTAAGATTAATTTTATTCAGAGACTGAGACCTTAATGATTTTAACGGTTTAGGTAAGGGTTCGAGTTTTTAAATATTTTTTTAGGGGTTTAGGTTAAATTTCGGGATTTTAAAAGTTTTAAAATTTAGGTTTCTGTTCCAACCGGTTTCTAACCTTTATTTTTGTACATTATTTTTTCAAACTAGAAAATTTAATATAAGAATATATATATAAATATATAAGAATATATAGTATACTATTGTTTAGTATTTGCAGGCGCTGATTAAAGTATTCATATTAATGTTATTTTTAACCTCGGGTATAGAAAAATAAAATAGTTTCTCGTGTGCTTTGATAACAGATGTGTTAATCTGGGTAGATCTTTTTATTTCTGTATCTTTAACCAGTATCTCCTCATATATATCCTGGAACTCAGGTGCCTTTTCAAATTTGTTCCATGCTTTTCCCTTTAAAATTATAGATACATATTTATAAATATTTATATAATATCTGATTACCTAGCTATATAAATATATAGAAATTAGATTTTCAAAATATAAATATTTAAGGAATACAATATACAAACTGAATTAATCAAAATAAATATTATTTAAAATTTTCATAAATAATCTGCTACAAAGCTACACGTACAGGTGAAGAGCAATTACTAGTAAAATCATAGGTACTTTTTTTTTATTTTGTAGATAATCACATAATATTGGTCACATTGGGTATTTTTAACATAATAGCGAGTAGGGCATGAATAAATTTTTCAAGACTGCACTAATATAGTTGATGGTATAGATATAAACTATAAAGATAATGTCGTCTTGTCTATTTACTTGAATAGTATATAGTTACCTACCATTTTATCACCATATTATTTTAATTCTATTGTCAATGATTTTAAACTTACATTGAAATTAAATAAAACAAAAATGTGTAACTACTTACTTTTATTTTTCCATTGCAACATTTACAAACTAACTCGTTGGATTTCTTATCGTAAACAGAATATTTATAAACGCATGACACGGTATGACGGCCTATGATTTTAATTTGATACTTTTTAACTAATAAAGGTAGACTGCGTGTTCATGCGTCGGTGACTGAATAGCAACTATAGCGAATTCACCACTGAGCATCGATATTCGATAATAACTAATAACGATAATACGATATGCGTTTGTACTGTGTTTGACGTGTAGACGTGTAATAAAAATAAACATTCAAAAACCCAGTATCATTTTTGTAATTTTAAAAATAACTTATGTGTCATCAGAAATGTTCCGTTATCGACATTATCGTATAACATATACATAATATATTAATATATATTAATATTCCTTAGCCAATAATATTATATTCATTGCTCGACGGCCGAATATAACATTGCGTAAATACTGTATAATATAAATTATTATAAGTAATTATTGTTTCTAAATAATATACCTATATTTAGTTTAAAGAGTAATTTCTTTCGATTTCAATAAGAATTTGAAAACAGTAAAAAACCCTTAAAAAACAGGTATTCTTTTGGTATTGTTTACAGGTTTCGGTATTGGTAAGGGTATATTAAAAATATAAAATACAGGTTACGGTTATTTTCGGTTCTTTAATTTACACTAGGTTTTAGGTTCCGTAACTGGTTCTTTTCGGTCCGGTCTCAGTCCCTGATTTTATTGTCTAATATCATTTTAGATATTTTGCATTGTATACCAGATTTAGCTTAAGATTTTTAGAGGTATTAAATATATCTCAAAGGCTTGGACTCATTAGATGACTGACTATATACTTAATACTGGATGCCGACAATTTTCTAGTACATGGATAATTTTCAGTTGACCATCGGTCATCCTTGAAAATTTAAACCACTCGAAAGACCGGAAACTAATTAATAAATCCACTTTAAATGTTAGTTTTAATCATGACGAACGTTTTCGTTTTATTTTTACCAAGTTTCCGATAAAACTTGATGCACCAAAAGTGATTCGTTATTTCCCGACATATCGAAAATCCTAAACGAAACAAACCGATTCGATTTAGCAATGTAATGTCATAAAGCTGAGATAAGATAGTGACTTCATATTTTTTTTTTAAATATTCACTAATTCACGGAAAATACATATATTTACAGTGTAAAACGTAATCATGTATAAATTAATCGTAACTAAATTTTTCCTGATACTTTTTAAACAGACCTTGATACCTACAACACAGTCCGGCCCAGAGACCACCGGAGAGTAGGTCGCATTCACTGTGATAATCAAAATGCCCACAATGTAAAGTGACTTATTGATAAATAAAATAAAACAATAATATTTTACGGTCGGTGTCGAACCATGTTATTATAATAATAATAAAATAAAAATAAAAAGGGCACAATAATATATAATCAGCAGGGCGCCCTCGAGTGCTAATAATAATAATAAAACAAAAAAAAAAAAGATATAATAAATTGTGTATATATATGTATATAAAAAAATCAGGTGCAAAACCTCGTTCTCCCGACGGCCACGATGAGAGTGATGCTCCCGCCACTGGACACGACCGCAACGTCGACAGGCAGCCACAACACGGTTGACGACGAAACACGTGACGACGAAAACCACCGTCGACCACACCGCTAACGAAATCAACGCACCACGGTAAAAGGGATAATACGCCCGGCGGTGATACGCACGACGGTAACACGTACGACGGCAAAGGAGAAGTCACACACCCGGCGGTAACACGCACGACAGCAAAAAAGAGAAGTCACACACGCCCGGCGGTAATACGCACCACCAGCTCGCTCGGTTGCAAGTGCCGGCCCGGAGCGTGATGCCAGCGCGACGAAGTGCGCCAACCGAAAGTTCGCGAAAATTCCATCATCGGCACGCTATCGGGGGGAACCGGTTGTCGGGGCCAGACACAAACACAATAGCTTGTTCGAACAGACCTTATGTGTAATGTTATGCTATCATAATTTATAATGTTCATCGTTCATTTTATAAACGCTCATAGATCCTGTACGAAAACAAATTTTTCGCTGACCTGACGAGGACTTTTTAACTTTTGGGAAACCGTATATATTGTTAGTCTAGATTCGTTATATTTATTGTTATGCACGTACTACGAGTACATCGATTTCAATGAGTATTTCGGGTAAAATTAGATTTCGTGTTCGCATTGAGACGTCAAACCTTTTCCATGAAACGTGTGCCTCGGTATTCATCCTTGACATTGCAACCGATTTTGTGTCTGTATTTACAAAACTCTGTACCATGCATTGAAATAGACACGGAGAAGTTCTGTCGAACAGCAGTATTAATAATTATATAGATACAATCCGAGTCGGTTGGGTGACATAGGTCTGAAACTCTTGACATCAAGCCGCCGTGGAAATGATTAAACTCGCTTTTTCAACTTAGAGTCGAAATTCACCGTCGGCATTTTCGATCCTATCCCTATTCCTGTATTTGTATAATATATATTCAGATTGAAGTTTATCAAGTCCGGTTTTGGATCAAATAAAGCTCGCTTTGGTATTGCCGTTACGATTCCGACTATTTTAATTTGTTTTTAAAAAAACTTTTGTATTTTCATTTTAATATTCTATATTCGACCGATACTCCCCTACCCCTCATTCGCTTGTCACGAAGCGAAACAGCAGAATATGCGTATTTCATTCACAGTTTTATACATGGTTTTTTATTTAGCCAATAAATTCGTCTGTAACTTTTTATCTCTTGCTTTCATACATATATATATATATATATATATAAACATCATGTTAATATATCCGAAAAGAGTTTTGTCGAAATTGAAACTAGAAACTACATAAATTCAGAAATTTTTTTTCATTAGTGCATCATATTATACACTAATCTACTACACCTTTGGTGATAAAGTTATGCTTTCTGTTATTATTTACGCTTTTTTTTTTTTTTTTTTTTTTAATATAAGCGGTTTTTTTACATGTTGTATAAAGAGGGTTGACCTATTTTTAAATTGATTAATTAAAATTATACAACCATATTATTGTTACTTAAATATTACACTAGACTGATAGTTAAATAATCACAAATACAAAAATAAATTACAGATTCTTTTTTTTTTTTTTTTTTTTTTTTTTATATCTCAAAGTAATTGTATTTTTTTAATTTTATATAAAAAAAAAAAATATAGTATTTAGATGTAATTTTGATTTTACAATATCAATGTATAATTAAATACATTTTACGTCGAAAATGATTAAATATTTTTCTCCTAATTTAATTTATAATTAAAAATATACATATAAATAGAGTACAACAAAATTTTAATTAATAATTCATATTACTCTTCATCTTCTTAATAATTATACTAGTTATTTTCTTAACAATATCTCAAATACTTACTTTAAGATAAATAATTAATTAAACACATTTAATTATTCTTAATTTACTTTGTATTATTAATTTAGTTTCCACATCGAAGTACAACTATAATATTACAAAAATCAACTCGATTATAATACAATTGTACTCAATTTATATTATTAAAATATATATATCATATATCCCATTGAATAAAGTAGTAGTTGAGCCTTAAAAAATAATTTTTAAATTTAATTTTTTAATTTTTAAATAAGATAACGGTAAAAAACGTTACAACTAGATTGCAGGGCGTCGTTCACAACCGCACTCTTTCAAAAACAGGTCATCGTTTAAAACCGCAGACTTTTATATCTTAATCCCATATATTTTCACCAAATTCAACTATTCAATACCGCATAAATTTATATATATATATTTAAATTATGTATACATTTATCTAAAATAACATAAGTGCACCTAGTTTTGATGACCACCGAGGTTGCATTATGTGCGCGCGAAATTCTCGCAGGTGTATATTACGAGAGCTTATCGCCACGACAGAATCCGGTCGATTGCCACACGTATAGATGGAAAATTAAAGGATAAAGGAGGAGGGATATAATAAAATGATCAGCTATTGGTTTATCAAATACAAAATCTTATTATATTAAATTAAATAAACATTGAATAAGCTTATTAACTAAAGGCAAAGGGGGGAGAAGCAACGTATAATGCATAAAATAAATATAAAATAAATGTCCCCAATGGGCGCACAGGACAAATATATTTGGTTTCATAAAATAATTAAAAGGTTGACCTGTCTCCAAACGGCGCCACGATGACTGGTATCCGAAATTATCCACGTCCACACTAAAACTAAGTTTCACCAAGTATAGTTCACTTACTAACACGACGAAGGCGTATGTATCACTTGTACGGCGACGAAGGCGCACGTATTGCGTATACGACGACGAAGGCGTATATTATAATCCAAAAAGACGACGAAGGCGCATTTAAACTAACGGCGACGAAGGCGCACGTATTGAGTATACGACGACGGAGGCGTCGTATTATAAACCAAAAAAGGCGACGAAGGCGCACTTCACTAACGGCGACGAAGGCGCACGTATTACTTGTTCAAAAACGAAGGTGAAAGAAAAAATGGCGACGAAGGCGCACGGACATCCGGAATACAACCATAAAACACACAGACCCACGAAAAAGTGAATAAAATAAAACGCAGTTTAGATCGTGTTTTACACTCCTGTGTTGGCGGCGAAGAAGGAGAAAACATATACGATCACTATACGCGTTGCCAACTCGTCCACGCCAGGACACGAGGTAGTATTACCAACTACGTCTTATGGTTGATATGTAACAGGACCGAACATTCTCCCAGCGTTGAAAGACGTAGACTTTCAAAAAAAAAAAATTAGGACAGCTCATCTTGACAAAAAAATCACCTGAATGCTTAAAACTAAGTTAACATAAAGTGCAAAAAAAAAAACAAAAAAAACTTAGGACTAAATGATTGATCAAGGGAAGGATGAATCGGATACTGGTAGTTTCACTAATTTGACGACTGGACGTCTAAGTACACCATCTCGAGTTTGAATGGTTACCGCACGTACAATTGAATCTTCACCGGGGTGGACTGCAATGATACGACCTAATTGCCAGTCCGTAGGTGGGCGATTCGGAGCTTCCACGATAACTAGGTCTCCTTCGGATAAATTTGGTGTGGGTTGGTACCATTTGAGACGCCCTTGGAGGGTGGTAAGATATTCCCGAGTCCATCGTTTCCAAAACGTTTGATGGCATTGATGGAGTAGCTCCCAGCGGTCGAGACGATTCATTGGACATGGAATAACATCAGGTTCGGGCACAGCCATGATAGGTTGACTTATTAGAAAATGGCCGGGGGTCAATGCACATATATCATTAGGGTCAGATGAGAGTGGGGTTAGAGGTCTGGAATTCAAAATCCCTTCTATGCGAGTCACTAATGTTAACAATTCTTCATGTGTTAGGATTTGTTTTCCAATTGCATGCTTCATATGATGTTTGACACTTTTTATAGACGCCTCCCAAAGCCCACCAAAGTGTGGAGCTGCAGGAGGATTGAAATGCCATTGACAAGGTATATGTTTAGAAACATTCGTCTGAGTTTGATTATCTTGAAATAACGCTTTTAGTTGTTTTGCCGCTCCCACATAATTAGTACCACAATCTGTGTATATATTGGACGGTATACCACGACGAGCTACAAATCGATCGAATGCAGCTAAAAATGCAGTGGATGACATGTCCGACACAATTTCCAAATGAACGGCTTTAACCGACATACATATAAATAGGGCTAAATACATTTTATTTGTGCGTGCATTACGGCGGCGACTCTCCTTGACTAAAAACGGACCACCATAGTCCATACCGACCTGCGAAAAAGGCCTGTTTTGTTGGACGCGCGATGACGGCAAATTTCCCATGATTGAGTGTGGACGACATGCTTTAAAACGAACACAGGTTATACAAGAAAAGATAAATTGGCGAACCGCATCTCTACCGGACAGGATCCAAAATTTTCTTCTGATCATTGATAAGACAAGTTTAGGACCGGCATGTAAGAATCCTTGGTGGAAATGTCGAATGATCAATTGGGTCAAATGAGATCTTTTCGGTAACAAGATAGGTTGTTTGGCATCCGAATCCAAAGAAGCATAACGAAGTCGACCACCCACCCGAATCACTCCAAGTGGGTCGATGAATGGGGCTAATTGAGCTATAGTGGCTGGCCTTAATATACCATCTGTTTTTATTAATTGACCTTTGAGTTCGGGAAAGTATCTGGCTTGTGTAATCAAAACTGCGTGAATAAGAATATGATGTAACTCCTCTTGTTTCAAGGGACCATCTGGCATGGGTTGACGACGGGCCTTGATAGCAAGACGTCGAATGTACGCTAATGTCCGCTGCATACGAGTAAAGGACGAGAAACGTTGTAAAATGTCATCTTGTGGTTCGGTGCTAGTCATGGTACTTATGAAAATAGATGGAGGCTGAAATTCGGGTAATTTCTCAGGAGTAATTGGAATGAAATCGTATTTGGGCCATTGAGCATCTGAAAAACGAAGAAAGTCCGGTCCTTCTCTGTGTATTTTACAGGCAACTGTTGCAGCAGGAAGAAGACCTCGGGATGCAGGATCGGCTGGATTTTCCTTTGTGTTTACGTAGGCCCACTCACAATCTGGGAGAAGAGAATGTATTTTTGCAATTCGATTTGTCACAAAAATTTTAAAAGTTTTTTGAGGAGCAGTCAACCACGATAAGACAACTGTAGAATCAGTCCAAGCAAGTACTCGTGAAATGGAAATTTCAGACATAAGTAAAGTTTTGACTCGATTTAAGGTTTGAGCTAATAATAATGCTCCACAAAGTTCCAGTCGTGGTATGGATAGTGATGCGTGTGGGTCAGCAGCCTTTAATGGTGCGACCTTTGTCTTGCAAGTAACAAAATAAATGTTGATAGAATTTGAAGTGCTGATTACTCGTAAGTATACATTAGCAGCATAACCATTTGATGATGCATCAGAGAATCCTATTAGTTGAATTTCCGTATGGGATCGGATATCAATATGTCGAGGAAGAATAATTGAATCGAGTTCTGGTAGTTCTCTTACAAATTGGTCCCAACTACAGTGAAGATGTGTTGGAAGTGGAGTGTCCCAATGCAGACCCAGTTTCCATAATTCTTGCATAAAAATCTTGGCCCATAACAGTGTGGGTCCTAAGAAACCAATTGGATCAAATAGTCTAGCGATAGTTGAGAGCACTTTTCGTTTGGTATATTGACCCGCGCGAAGACTTGTGTGGTAAGCAAAATGATCTGATGATGGGTCCCAATGAAGGCCTAAAACCTTCACAGAGGCCTCACCTTTGGGATCCAATGATAATAATTTTGCGTGATCTTTAGTGTCGATATTCTCCAAGATAACCGGGCAGTTGCTCGTCCACTTTTTTAAGGTGCATCCACAAGAATTCAATAAACCGATGATGTCTCGTTGAATGATAGATAACTCCACTTCTGTATCTGCTCCTACCACGATGTCATCAACGTACGTTTGGCGAGTGAGAATATTTTTTGCGGCTGGGAATTTTGAACCACCCTGAGCGTCTAATTCATGCAAACATCGAATAGCCAAATATGGAGCAGAAGTAACGCCATACGTGACAGTACGAAGTTCATATTCAATCACTTCTTCCTCAGGAGATTCACGCCATAATATATGTTGGTACGCACAGTCGTTGGGTTTTAACAAAATTTGTCGATACATTTTGGTTATGTCTGCGGTTAACAAATAACGTTTTAACCTACTCCTTACAAGAATATCAAAAATATCAACCTGTAACTTAGGGCCAGCTATAAGGACGTCATTTAGCGATAAACCCGACGATGTAGCAGCAGATGCATCGAACACAACACGCAACTTTTCGATCTTGTTACCGTCACGTTTCACGACAGCATGGTGCGGGATGAAATATTTTCCAGCCTGAGTCGCTCTTTTCATATGACCCAGAGCCAAGTATTCCTTCATAAATTGCTGATATTCGGCGTATAATGCTGGATCTTTATTTAAACGGCTTTCAAGATTGAATAAGCGTTTCTGCGCAAGTAAGCGAGACTCACCGAGGCCATGATTTTGCAAAAACATACTGGAGGGGAATTGGGCTTGATTCTTCCTGAATTTCGAATGGTTTTGCGAAGACAATACCGTATCTGTAAATGGAAGTGCAACACAGAATCTGCCATGGTCATCACGCGTTGTCGTTTCTAAAAACCATTTCTCACATTGGTGGTCTTCAGTGGTGGGACTTTTCGATTGCGTAATTTCTTCAACTGACCAGAAAGATCGAATCATGTCATTTAAGGAAGATGACGTCACTGACAACGAGTGAGCATAAAACGCATTTTGTTCATCAAGGAGTCCGAAAACAACCCATCCCAAGAAAGAATCCACCGCTGACGGCAAACCTTGACGTTGTAAAATGTCGGCTCGGGGCTTCATTATGTGAGGAAGCAAATCTCCACCAATGAGCATATCTATAGATGAGGGAACATCAAATGAAGGGTCAGCCAATGATAGATGACCGTAAGACTGACGAACACAAGGTGGTAATGGCATTGAAGGCATGTTATTGGTAATCTGAGGTAAAATAATGATGTCAGAACTACAGAACGAAGGTTCATGTTGTTGCCATGGTACAAAGTGACAACTGGTAATCCCTTTTACGTTATCTATTGATTTCTTTGATAAACCAACTATGCCTATTTGACATCTGCGTCTGGGAAAGCCTAGCTTTAATACACATCGCATGGTCATGGCTGATACTTGTGATCCGCTATCCAATAATACACGAACGGTTTGATAATCACCACGGCAGTTACACATACGAACTATGGCGGTTCCCAACACGACCGTGGAAGTGACACATGACAACCCAGAGAACTTAGTAATGTTATCTTGTGAAGTGCTTTGAATAGGATCGTTTCCTTGTACAACACATGATGAGATGGAATCTTGATGAAGTAAAGAGTGGTGTCGTTTTTTACATACTGAACATGACCATTTAGATTTGCATGCTTTTGCCGTATGTGAAGGACTCAAACATGAAAAACACAATTTTGTTGACAACGCCGTATCCCGTCGTTTTTGTATTGGAAGATCCTTGAAAACTTGACAACGGTACACAAAATGTTCTCCTGTACAACATGGACATTTTGGATTGGACCCCTTTTTGCTAGTTGATGTAGTGGTAAGAGATGACCTGGTTGTCTTATAATCCTTGAGTCGTGTGTGTTTCTTTTCGGTTCGATCATTGTCTGGACCTTTGGTATTCTCCAGGATTCTACAACGGTGATGAACGAACGTAAGCAAAGAATCAAAAGTAGGAATAGTTTCCTGCGAAACACTGGCTTCGAACAATTGTCGAGTAATCGGGTCCAATAACCGCGACCCAATATAAAATAACATAAAGTCAGATAGATTGTCTACACCAAGCGCAGTAATCGCGGCCACATTTTCTTGAAAAATATTAATGAAGTTGAGAAGAGATGGCAATGATTCTGCAACCATTGGGCGAAATGAAAATAATTTATCCAAATGGGCTGAAGCCAATAAACGTTGGTTGTCGTAACGATTCATTAATGTCTTCCAGGCAATATCATAATCACTGCCGGTGAATGGTAATGAACTGACACAAGACAATGCCGGACCAGATAAACAAGATAATAGGTAATGAAATTGGTCAATTTTACTTAGATTGTCATTTCGGCGTATTAAGGATACAAACTTATCACGGAAAGGTCTCCATTGAATTAAGTTACCATCATATTTAGGCAAATCGATTTTAGGTAATGCTAAAACGGAAGACGTGGAAGTCGATATAGGCGGGGCGTTTAACACAGAACTATTCATTGGTTTAACACTGTGTAATTTAGCGGCTATAGCACAAGTGTTGTAGTACAACTCTTCTGTGGAGGTTGTTACGTCTGAATCAACGGAAAATTCATCGACTATATTGAGTTCTATTAGGACATCCAAAATCATATTTTGTTGTTCTTGAAATAATTTGAATAAATTTTCTAATTTATCCATGCGAACTGCCAAATCTTCAATTAACGCACCATTATTATTGACTTTGACAGCCATCGAATGTATGCTATGGATAGACTTGACCGTTTGATCACGCACAGTACGCGCGCGTGTCAACTCCTTTTTAGCTGTATCAGTCTTGGGCTTACCCATTTTCCAAATATATTATCTCGGCAAATATCCGGCTCGAAGGACCAAAAATGTGCGCGCGAAATTCTCGCAGGTGTATATTACGAGAGCTTATCGCCACGGCAGAATCCGGTCGATTGCCACACGTATAGATGGAAAATTAAAGGATGAAGGAGGAGGGATATAATAAAATGATCAGCTATTGGTTTATCAAATACAAAATCTTATTATATTAAATTAAATAAACATTGAATAAGCTTATAAACTAAAGGCAAAGGGGGGAGAAGCAACGTATAATGCATAAAATAAATATAAAATAAATGTCCCCAATGGGCGCACAGGACAAATATATTTGGTTTTATAAAATAATTAAAAGGTTGACCTGTCTCCAAACGGCGCCACGATGACTGGTATCCGAAATTATCCACGTCCACACTAAAACTAAGTTTCACCAAGTATAGTTCACTTACTAACACGACGAAGGCGTATGTATCACTTGTACGGCGACGAAGGCGCACGTATTGCGTATACGACGACGAAGGCGTATATTATAATCCAAAAAGACGACGAAGGCGCATTTAAACTAACGGCGACGAAGGCGCACGTATTACTTGTTCAAAAACGAAGGTGAAAGAAAAAATGGCGACGAAGGCGCACGGATATCCGGAATACAACCATAAAACACACAGACCCACGAAAAAGTGAATAAAATAAAACGCAGTTTAGATCGTGTTTTACACTCCTGTGTTGGCGGCGAAGAAGGAGAAAACATATACGATCACTATACGCGTTGCCAACTCGTCCACGCCAGGACACGAGGTAGTGTTACCAACTACGCCTTATGGTTGATATGTAACAGGACCGAACACATTATTCAAATCTTCTAAACTATTGTTGTTCAAGTTGAATAACTGATTTTTGTGATGGTAATTTAGTTGTTAATTTTATCAAACTAAAAACACAAAACTATAAAATTACTTACATTATATCGTTTTTGATTTTATTAACAAATTAAAAGTTATATGATTAAACTATTGATTATGTTGACCTTATATGCATAAATTCACTTTATTGCAGTTTATTTAGTACACATTATTCCTAGGTTTCTCAATGGTGGGTTTGTTTTTTAGGTAAACGTTTGCGTTAGATTTATACTAATAAACATCAGGACATTTCTAAATGTTCAAGTATTTTTTCTTAAGGATTGAGTATTCGATTTGTCGCTGCAAATTGATTGTTCATCATAACTTGTCAGTTACAAACTTTTTAATTCTAGAATGAGTAGTACAAAAAAAAAATAGTTAAACCTATAATAATAATATTAGGTCATTTCTATATGAAACAGCTTACGAAAATATTGAAAGCTCTCGGTCAGGCATAATGTACCATAATACCATTATAATACACACGACGGAGTGTTAATATTACAAATGATATTATAATGCATGCATGTACCTATTTTGCCTAAACATAGTGCCGTGCTAAACTAGTTGCAACAACTACAGCAATGAACAAAAAATATTAGTTATTGTAATCAGTTTAAAAATGTAATTGATAATAGAATCTTTCCCGTGATAAAGTTTGAGGACTATGTATTTAATTTATTCGTAATTATAATAAGAAAACTGATTTATATTCATAATGCGACCTAGACGTAGTTATGGTATGCCATTTAATTAATGTTCAAGGGATATTTATATTAATATCTACACAAAAAATGTTGAGTAGAGTCAGATAATATTATAACTGACAGTGTGACAACTATATGTGAACTCAATTATTATTCGATTTCCGACAGAACAATTTCATCATAATATTCGCTCGATAATTTATGATATCATTATTCGACCAACAAAAAGTTGTTTGCTCGTGAGTTTTTGCTCACATTAATACTCGTGTTATAATAATAATAAAAATAATATATAGGTTCGTTCATGGTTTGAACATTTTCCATTTTTGACATCATGGAATCAAATACAATATCTCATTCTCTTGTCCCGGCATGCATTAATTAATTCTGCGCTGTAATCATATTTCCCTGTACGGAAAACAACGATTATTATTTATCATTATATTATTTTTACATAATGTATTTACAACTATATGAAAATATTATAATAATAACGTGCCGGAAGAGTAGAATAAAATATATTGTTATATACACAATTCATCATGGCAAAAATGTTAGTACATCCAAAATCTGATTTGAAATAGTATATATCATTTTTAGCGCAAAACACTTTTTAGATTCTATGTGAAATGAATAATTTTAATTTGATTTTAATATGATAAAATGTTTTTTATTTATATTTATTAAAAAAAAAATAAATAAATAAATTAATAATTATTTATGTAATATGTTTAGTAGATTTAGCACACTGATTTCCTTGATATTTAAATACCAGATCTATGGGTACTACGGGCTCAAGTGTCCACAGGTGGATCTAAATCTTCCAGTTGAGGATTCTTGGACTAAACAACGTTAAGACTTTGTATAATTTTGTAACCCTGAAGGTTAGGTGTTTGAAACAAAATTAATATTAAAATAAATATCTTAAGAATCGATGAAATACGAGTATATTTTGGTGTTTATAAATATGTTGAACATTAATTTGACGTCTCGTAGATCGCATATACGAATGGATTCTATTTTGTACATATTGAAATATTTTTTCAAATATAATTTTGTACATGGTCCTGGAATGCAATATTTTTTAAATTTATCAGAATAAAATCAAATAGCCCAAATTCTGAATTCAAAATCAGAAATTATAATTTTGGTTGTATTGCACAAATATAATCTTTTTCACGTTGGAATGAAAGAGCAGAAATATTACATTTTACGCAATAATTTACTTTGCTTTTAAATAAAAAGAAAATATAGTTTAAAATGAAAATACTTGTAAAGCCGCATAACCGTATAAGGTACAAGTACACCAATAACGATCAGAGCACCGAAAATTCAACGATCGTTACGAATTGACCAAATCGGATTATGACAAATAAAGGTATAATATAAAACTGATGTATTATGTGAAAATCATGTGAAAAACACTTATATGTATTCTAACGTACATCATGTTGTAAAAACTCTCATTTAATTAGAATCATGAAACATGTAAATCATTTTAATATTAATCTTTTCGCGTGCAACTTTACTATTTATTTTAAATGATATTTAAGTAATTTAATCACTTAAGTATATACTTTATAAAGTCACAAAGTCCTTACGATGTATCATTATTTTATGTTTTCACATAATTATTGTAATCGGACTAGCCAGTTCAACAATAAATAATTTTTATTTATTTTTACGTGCCATTCAAATTCGTGTAGTGCGTCGTATTTCATATCGCGATAAGACTGTTATGTGAATCATTTTTCGACCACACGGGTGACACGTTTTATCTGAACGTGGTGGCACGTGGTCAGTTGACGTATTTCAAACATATTTAACCACATCCCTCTCGTGGCCGTTTGTGCGCAAAGGCATGTTTCACCACATACGTGTATACGTGTACAAATCTATTAAATAATTTAACCGTCACGTTACGCCTCCCCGAACCTGTACCCACACGAATTACTTAACCTAATATGGAAATGATCTGGGTCGAAATTAAAAATAAAATACGAAAAATAACATTTTATACCACGCGAACGGTGGATTATGTAATAGTAACGTGATATATCCAAGGCAACGGTTGCAGAAGAATATGCGCCCGTGAACAGGGTACGTATGTGGTTGCGACCACGTATTTGTGCGTTGTTCAAACCTTATCTTTTGATCTTTGCCCGATTGTACCCCAAGGGTTTTTAGTGACTGTCTGGTTTCTTTCTTTCTCTTCCTCTATCACTATCTTTCGTTGGATACATCAATCAACAGACAAACACGTGCATGTGCGTATGTATGAGTGTGTTTAGGAGTGCGTCCTACGTGTGCTTATGTGTACGTGAGTGTGAGGGTCATATATTTTTCTCTTGCGCAGCGCCAAAATTACATTCTGACTGCGAGGATCGTCTCATGCGAATTTTAATAATACTTACATACATCCATAATTATTAGGTATATCGTTAATTAAAAATATTTTTTTCTATTTTGTTTTATTATTAAGAATATGGGATGAACTCAGTTTAAAATGAATAGTAGTGCAACAAATATATAGTTTACAGAGATTTTCATTGATGATTATGATAATATTGTTGCAACAATAGTATTAGTCAGATTTTTGGTGGTGTTAGAAGTATTTGATGGTCATTTTTATTACGTTTAACGGAACTTTTATCTGTATCTTGAGCACGTCGGACGCAGCATCTCTTAAGTATAATTTGAGCTTTACTAAGTGTAGCCGGGAAAAAAAAGTGGAGCAGGGAAGTGCAGTTATTTCGATGGTACTTAATGACAAAGTAACCTGAAAATGCAACCAAAAGATATATTAAATAACAACGCATACCCGCGTTTATGAGTTCATGTAATATTTTGACTGCTAGAATCTCAACAGATATTGAACATGGTATGATTTTAATATATTACATAGTTAATAATAATAAACTATTATTAAACGTTGGTGGTAATATATAGTATGCGCTTGGAGTGGTTGAATAATATGAAAAATATTTCAATCATAATTGTACTATAGATATTAGGAAAACATCTCATTAATATAAGGGCCAAAGATGAAAACGCACACATTCAATGCAACATAACAAACTAAGGCGATCTTGAAACCCATTACCAAAGCTATCACTGTATGCCACAGTTTTGTGTTTTCGTTACATATATGTATAATATGTTGACGTTTTCATCAAGCGTTTTCGACGCGTAGTGCTCAAGCGTTTTCACTACGCATCAAAACCGTTGTAGTATGGTGCGATCCTAAGCCTGTAGCTCATTAAGTGTTATTTCAAGAAACGAACGGGGTAAATGTAATTGTATTGAAAGTTAACGTAATACAGTAAAATATTTGGTCTTCAAAATTTCTACCTAGATGGAAAATTATAAGTTTATATAATAATAATAATAAGCGAATAATTGAATCTGACGTTGTGTATAAGGGGTATTATTGATTGTATATGTACATTTCACGACTTGAAATTTATAAAGCGTGTGCGTTTTATAAAATGTTAGTTCCTGTGTGACCTTCGAAAATATACTAAATCTTGAAATAACGTGTCAGCAATCCAAGTCATTGTGATTAGATTAATAATTATTGATTTATCTTGTAAAAAAAAAAAAAAAAAAACATTTTTTATACGTTGTAATATGTATAATGTTTTATATTGAAGTATCTGTAAAATGCTTATTGGAAAATACATACATATATTAATGATAATAAATGTATGTTTGTATGAACGGAGTGAGATATAAATATATGACTACGAGTATTATAGCGTATTAAATTTATGTGGTATTTATTATTAGTATATAGATAAAATAATCATGAAATTTGCCTTTAAAGTTTATGATAAATGTTTCGTTCATATACTTCATGGATATTGGACTCTTTTGACGTATCCATAGTTTTTGTGACACAATTAGTTGCCTCGAAAAATCATTCTCTCTACCCATTCTTATCTGATCATATTAATAATTTGATACAATAGTTAAGAGCGGATTGGGTCTAGCTCTTTTAAGAGGTCACTTATAAGGACTCTAACTAGATTATAAATTGTATACATTATATTAAAACATAATATGATCATATACATGTTATTTTTAAGTTTAATCATTGTTTAATTGAAACCAATTTTGTCAACAAATATAAACTGTGGATCAGCTGACTTCCTGATTTTTTTCTAGATCTGCTCCTTAATACAGATGATTAAAGTTACAGTTATTGCAATTATTTAGTTAATTAATTTAATAAGTACTTTTCAACATTTTGGTAAATTAACAAAGCAGTAGAGAATAACGATGCAAAGATTTTAAATTATTTTTTTTGTTTTTAAACCTAATTATAGATTTTTAAAAAATGGAAAAAAATATATTATATATTTTATTATTCAATATTAATATCTCGTAAAGGCAAAATATATTTTGCATTTTTTTATGCCTTTTTCTACTAGTAATACAAGTATAGCCATTATGACCTATAACACCATTAAAATTTTAATTACGTTCCATGTATACTATACAGTAACGTGTTCTAATAGAAGATAAAACGAGTGCAAAATCATTTTTTTCTGTGAATACGTGTAAATTGTATAATATTTTATTGAGATTTATTAATTTTTTTAATTTAAATAATTTTTTTATAAAAACAAGATAAGTATACAAGTCTTTTTAAAATAAACCTTTTTTGAAATGTATCATTATTTATTATTATAATTATATTTATTGAAGCAATGTATATTACTATTATACATAAAACTAAAACTTAAATAATAATTAACAAAACAATATACATGAAAATTATTCAATATTTTTATATTAAATAATTTAATTATCATCCATGTACTCGTATATAAAAACTTGTGTAAAAAATATGCTTTAAAATTGCATACTTATCTTGCTGATAAATAAAAATAAATTATTTATATTAAAAAATAAAGTATAATCCAATAAAATATTACACAATTTATACATATTATACAGTTAGAACTCTTACTAACATTACGAAAATTACCAGTTGAGTAATATGCAAACAAAGAAAGCATGGATGATATCAGGTATTTCCATCGAATGGTTACAGCACTGGGATATGTTGCTAGAAAAATTAACGAAGTTTATATGCTTCGTCTTAGATAACTATACGGGTCATCCTAATATATTATTGAAAAAATTATACTTACATTTTAACCTTCCAATACAACGTCACTTATTCAGTTTTTAGATATGAGTGTCATTTAAAATGTAAAAGTTAAGTATAGTGCAAAACTGGTCAATTTAATTTTAGAGAATATTGATTAAAATTTACTTCAAGCAAAATCAATGGCAATAGGTATCAGTAGAAAAATAAAAATACTTAAATTCATTTAGTTATTTTCATATAGTTTGGTATGGTTAGGTTACTAACTTACAATACTGATAAGTAGTCAAACGATAAACAATTTTTTTTGGAAATGTGGTTTCTTCGAAAAAAGAATACTAAGTGAAAGAAATACTGATCACTATTAGTATCTTTTTTTTTTTTTTTTTAATGATAATAATAATAATAATAATAATAATAATAATAATAATAATAATAATAATTGAACAATATTAAAAATAAATGTAGTTTCGAGTAAAACTATAAAACAAAGTCAAAAGACAAAAACTGCTGAAGAATAAAGAGCCCACGAAGATGGCTAAAAGCAGACAAGCGCCGCCGTCGTTCGCGACGGTCGTCACACCGTCCACGAACGCTTCGGGGCTCATTGCCTACTTCAAAAACTGGTTCGATTCATCTATCGGGCGTCCCAATTGATAATCGAACGAATGGTGACACCAAGGCAAAGTAACCAGGGTGTAACGGATGAGATCGCGGTATTCATGCGACACGACCGTGTCAAACTCATCATAACGAATTTTTACGATTTTTTTTTTAAAATAATTCGGATAATTGGGATAAAACCGTTTAGTTGGAAAAAAATAACATGTAACCGATGTATCCCAAAAAAAAAAAAGTCTACTGTATATTTAGATGTTGAAGTGTGCTTTTACAACTTTATAAAAACGTAACTACAATATTATATTATTATTAATTAATGACTTTAAACTTTAAAAATAATTACAATTCAAAAATACATAAATTTATTACTATTTTATGAGAGGCGTATTTAATAAAATGAAATACCTACTTATTTTGTACTATTACGTTACTATTATAAATATTATTTAATACGGCCAACAAGTTGTATGTACGTATAAAACGCAATTATTTTCGTCATATTTTTACACGACTGAGAATCATAACGATTATGTAAATATTATAATTATTATGCGGACGACACAGATTTAATAATAATAGTCAATTTCAGTTAAAAGTTTATTATTTATAAGATAATATCGTATACATAGATTACGATAATATGGTGGTGGAGTCGGCCATCTGAATGACGATCAGGTACCATTACGGCGAGAAAATAGTCGAAACACGCAATTTCGGGTAGACTGTGTAATAGCTGTGCTGGACAAGCGCGTGAAAATCGAAGAATAATGTTAATAATCCCGGGTTCAGTGGCGGGGATTCGTTAGACACGTTTAGCGTATACTGCATATTATATTACGTAGCCAACCTAAAATCTCGTCGATTTAGTGCAATTATTCAAGTATCTCGCGTTTGCGAGTACGGTGTGTACACGCATAAGCGACCCGAGTACGTGGGGTTAAAGGATGCTTCCAAACGTCCCGGTGGTTTCCTTCCTACTCGTTTCCTATTAATTAGGCGCGGTTACAGTCCGTGCCCGCCACCGCAGCAGTCGACTGCTATATCTTCCGCGGTCCAGCGAAACCGGTCATTCGGTTACACTTACTATATATGACATATAATTGTGGCTACGACTTTGTGGCACCAAAAACGCGATTCACTTTAACGTAGCAATCATAAGAAATATTACAATAACGTATACTTGACCGATAACTGACCATCGTTTTACAATGGTATCGATCATCACAATTATCAAAACGTGCTTGTAAAAATTACGTATTATTAACCGACAAGTACTAAAGGTTGAATCATATTTTATCTCATTGCGCTTGGGTTACAAAAAAATTTAATGGTCAAGCTGCAGTCGATTCAAGAAAAATCATAGAAAAAATAATCTCGTTTTTATTCAGGGTTCTCTATTTGCCAAGAATAGAAAAAAAAAACAAGACGACACTCCTAGGAAGAATGAATGGTATTGCTGCATTGATATTATAAACTTGAAACTAATTTACCGTTATTCTCGAAAAAACCGTTTGAAATAAATAAGGTCGAGTGGATAAAGTTACATTTCTTAAGATATTTAATTTTGTGGAAGAACAAAGTTTCTTAATAAGGTAGTTTGAACTTTCGATGTTCTAACTTTCGCAAGAAATTAAAAAAGTTTTTAAAAATATTAAAGGCTAATAAATATTACAAATTTTATTTAAATCAGAGTGGTCCATCCGTGGGCCCGTGGGACACATGTGGTCTTCTAAGCCTTTTTTTTTTGTCCCCTTCATAGAAGACTTATATTAAAAAAAAAGTCACAATAGTATAACAAAATTGTTATATGATTGTATTGGTACTTGATATGTTTTATACTATAAAACGTAGATTTACGTGCAAAAATAAACGTCAAAAAACCATTACTGACCGTGATAGTTCATTACGTACGTATGTATCCACTAAACATTTGATGTTTCTAACATCCTAGCGATGTCGGTTTAAAGTTATGTAATAAACCAAAAATATATTGGAAAATTATGAGAGAAAGTGTGGGATGGAGATCTTGGTGATGAGGACCCACCTGCGAATGGTGACTTCGCAGTTTTCCTATAATTGGTGAATGACCTTGTAGTAATATACAAAGCCTAAATTAATTGGCTTGATCTATCGATACACGTAGAGTGTCAGCTACAGTTTGGCCTATAGCAACAGCCACTATATTAGAAAAACTACATTTTTAAGTACGACGGAAACAATAAGGACATTAGCTGATTCAATTATTGATAATTGATTGCACTAAGAGTTAGCTATTATTTTAGCTAAATTTTAACTTTATCAGTTTACAAAAAAATAGAAACAGCAGCGATTACGCGTAGCGAACATAAAGAGGTTTGCATCGTGTGCAGTGTGAACGATGACGAAATAAACTAAATAAATAATATTTGTAGTAAAAGCCGATGAAATTGTATGTATAGGAACACACAACTAAGATAAAATTTGAAATATACATATATTTCCTGTAGGTGTCAAGTCACATGACTATCACAGTAGCCGTTTTTCTCAATCGTTTTTTGTCTATTATCAATTCTTTTGACACAACTAAAAATATTTATTGCTTACGTGATAATTAACATTATTGGTAATATGATTATTGTATAATTGTTATCTTATACTTTAAAATTTTGAATCGAATTCCTATTGCACATGAATATAAGGATTTATTTAATGTGTCTTATACTTTCTGTGTCCTGAAATTATTGTTATTCATATTGCCTAATACGAGTACTACATATTGTTTAATGGGCATTCATTGAAATATCTGATTATGAAAAAATTTAATTTTGTAACGTTGTTAAGTCATTTTTGAGACTTTCCATATTTTTATTATTTTTTTGAGCAAAAAAAAATGTGTGTGAAAAACTTGTATCTAATTATTAAGTATAAAAATAGGCAATTTATTTTGTAAGGTTATTTCAAAATACCGCGTATTATATTTTTAAAATTGCTTTCCCAATTATTCATAGTTGTATTGTTTTTATTTTTCTTAATCAAATAATGCAGTACTATTTTTTGATTTCAATACGTGTAACATGATATTATTTCGTAGTTGATGACAACAATACTATAAACTTTAACAGAGAAAAATTTCAAATTAGAAATTGGATATATTTAATCAAAATAAATATTGTAAAACAAAACTAAAAAAAGAGCTAAAAGTTTTAATGAAAGTTATAATTCTGAATTTTGTGCTCTGACTCCAACCATATTTATTCATTGATGTATATCGATACACTGACACATGTGATCAAATATAATTGGTATGAAAAATATAATATTTTTATTTCAATCAAATTGTGTATGATATTTTTTCCTATAATATTTTCATATAATAAACTAAAATAGTTGGTGATTTCAACCATCTAAAAGTTTTCGATTTCTGATTTTGTCAAATGTGTTATAAATATTAAATTTTTAGACCAAATATTGCAAGTTCTGAAAAATTGTACTGCCTAAATTTCTCGTTTTAAAATCCTACTATTTAATGTTAAATACATGAATCCAATCAGGTCAAATTGTATGCAATAGGCACATAAAGGTATCCAAACAAATGTACGTGTTTATAAGATTTATTTCATTCCGTAACTTCGTATAGTAATGGTGTTAAATTACTAATTTATTTTTTAGTATACATATAAAATTGCTGACGTATTAATTATTATACTTAAATAAAACAATTAAACAAGAATGGACCATAATATAATTTAATGAAACATATTTGTAGGATATTATTCTTTATATTTTTCATAAAAGTTTAGTATGTTTATAAATGTGAAAAGTTTTTTTTTTTCTCCCCAAAAATTTGTATTTACAATCTAGTGCTAATAAACATATTTTATAGGTAAACATTTCAAATTATTCACCTTTTTTTAAACAATTTAATTTCGTACTATAACTCACAACAAACCATATTAAGATAAATATAAAATTGCAAAAATAATGGATTTTTGTGCAAGTATTTTCGTATTTGAAAAAAATTCAGAGCAATGATAAATTACCGTGTATGAAAAAATATTTTGAGTAAAATTTCGTGTTTCATAAATCTATTATAATATTTGAACTGAATTATTAAATTTAAAAATAACCTAATTATGTATATTATTAAATTTTTTTTTTTTTTTTACAAATTTCTATAGTTTGAAATTCGGTTCTTGTGGTTCAAATTACGATCACTTTCTTTATTATTTATTTTATTATTTATAATAATATATAACAACCATATTGGCCGTATTAAACAGATATTTTTCCATGGACATTTTTCCGAGTGACTTTAAATTTCAATAAAATATTAAAACAAACAAAAAAGACTCTAATATAATAAATCTGTGTTTAACCGGATTTTTTGTTTTAATATTAAATATTATTGATTTGAAAATTAAATCTTTAAATTAAATTTTGATATTGGATCAAACTGTATTTTTTTTTTCATATGTCATATTATTCGGTTATTGAATATTATTATTATATATTATTATATTAATGATATTATTTGAATATTTATATTATTGAAATTTATTTTTTATCACAATTAAATTGTACATCGTTATAATAATCTTGAATATATTTTTAAATTTTGAATCTTTTCCTACTATTTCTACAATTTTGAATCACGACCTAATTAATAATAATTATTAATTATTCACCTTTATTTTTCCTGACAGTTTGAATTTGATTTTTCTGATTTATTTTTATTTAATTAATAATAAATTATTATTAAACACACAAATTATTCATTTTATTATAATCAATATATTATAAAAAAAAAAATATATAATAATATAAACAAATATAGAAATATTTTTGTCAGGAGTATTTACTTATTTATTTACAAGACAAGCTCATGTTATTTTATATGTGCAAACATAACCACTTCCGACCAAAATTATTGATTAATTTCAATCGTTTAGTCTCATTTTTAAATTAAAAATTGTACAAGACAACCCTTTATTTTGTTATTTTTCAATGCATTCAAATATTGTAGTGCATAAAATAATATTAAACTGATTTTCTATTTTAATAGGTTCACTACAACTTTTTCATAAAAAAAAAAAAAAAAAAAAAAATAATGCTTATTAGTTCTCATTAATGATATACATTTTGGTATCAAAATGTAATTTTAATTAAAACTATTTAAAATTAATTAAATTTATATTAATCAAATCACCTTGCCAATAATATCGTATTGCTTGTATTGTAAATTACTTAAAACATCAGAAAGATAAGATTTTCATTTGAATTGAAAATGTTTACATAAATTTAATTTTTACCAAGTTAAAATATATGAAGTATTATCTAGTATACAGTACAATAATATTTGTTGAAGTTAAATGAGCCTAAGAACTTGAATTAAATGCGAAAAAATTGAAATCCTATTATTAAAATTAAAATTACAGTATTGTCAGACAAACAGTATTATGGAATATTTAATATATATAAAGATTGATTTCCGTCTGTTTGTCCTTTGTTCATTTATAAACGGCTGGACCGACTGCGACAGAATTTTGTACAGAGATATTTTAGACCTGTGGGCTGGAGATAGGCTAAATTAAAAAGTGCCCAACCACAGGAGGTGCTCAAACAGAAATTTTGAGATTTACGATAGAAATTTTTGTTTATAGATGGTTGCTATTAGTTTCAATAATTATAATAATAATTAGGGTGAAATAAATTAGGTAGCGAATTTAACAAACAGTTTGAAACATATGAGAGGTAGGATAGTAGGCTTCAGCTAGTACTTACATAAATAAATGTTGGTTTTCAGAATTAAAAAAATTACCACTTTGTACAGAGTTCTGACTGCATAACGTCTATATGACATATTTGTGATAATCGTTCAACTCAAAAAAGCGTATGCAATAAAAAACAGGATTGCACCAAGCCAAAATAATAATTCATTTCGAAACGATTTATACTATCGTCTTAATATCCTAATATAATAATATAATATTCGCGATAATATAATAACTGTGACAGGATCAATTGAAATTTAATAGAAAGGTTTTTATATTTTCAAGGGTGCGCCAAACACAGGTCATGCTTCAGCGCATTACACAAACCTACAAATATATTATATAGTATATGTATACATTCACATAGCAAATTTTACTCGGGATCATGTCAATAAAATGTCCATTCCGTTCGAAAAAAAAAACTACTTTCAAACAAGTGTTCAATATTTCCAATTAATATCACTAGTGACAAATATTGAGTTGAGCTCACAGATTGAGATTGGCAGTTCCTCTTGATAATCGAGATCAATATTGTCTGACGTTCTCGAATAACTTTCTGAAAACGTTCTACAAGTGCTAACACGCTTGATGGAGAAGAATCAATTGTGCTATACAGACCAGGTGCTCCGCCACTGAACGGACATCAAAAGCATCCGTCCAAAAAATAATATAATTCGGCTAAGATGCGTGCATTCCGGGCATAGAATCTGCATTCAATCGGGATGTTTCTCTCTTTATTTCTCTCTTTCTCTCCCTCTCTCTCTCTCTCTCACTCTCTCTCTCTCACTCTCTCTCTCTCTCTCTCTCTCTCTCTCTCTCTCTCTCTCTCTCTCTCTCTCTCTCAAATGCTGATTCGCTTTGAACTCTTATCGTACAACAACGTCAATTGTCCGACGTTCCATCAGAAACCTATGCCCTTACAGGTACCGAAGTCCGTATGCTCAAATACTATATGGTATTTACGGTACACGAACCGTTTGCATAACGTCTCAAAGGAAATATTTGATATACTGACATAAAATTATTTTTTTATGATTTTTACATCATCAATCATGTTCTTGTAGGTATATGAGCCTATCTAATTCATAGTCAATGCTAATAGCTCGACATATGACACAAAATTAAGACTTCATCATCTACGATAAAAGTATCATAATGATAATATACATTTGACTGTTTTACATTATACTCGTAGTGTACAAATGATACAACGCAGTTGGAATATTTTTAATAAATATTTTGTACATAATTTTTAACTATTATACGTCTTATTATATACTATACTTATTTTTATTTTTTCTATATTAATATTTTAATAAAGTTTGCCAAAACGTTTCTGTATAGTAATATCGAACCGCGGTTCTTACGCTCGGTGTTTTGTGTACGTCGATTTTCGTAAGAAACTCCAGTGAACAAACGCTCGCGGTGACTGTCAGTTTTACTCGGCTCCAGTTAATATTAAAAAACTTTACCAACCCGGCATAGTGGTGGTGGCAGCGGTGCAGTCGTATACGTACATCACGTGTAGAGCGTCTAAGTCTTTGAGATGCACTCATGGTAATGAACATTGCGAACATCGTTTTTACACACCACCTAGCCCGATCGGAGCCGTGCTATTTGAGTGAGGAAATTCTTTGACGTGAACACGGTATTTTTCTATCAGTACATGTTCCACAAAATACCAGTAGTTTTCGGATACATTACACATATTTATCACCTGGTTAGGTTAATTTGGTCGAGAATCTGTTTACGACGATGGGAAATATAATAATATTCGGACAATGCAAGGTTTCCAGCTTATATAGCGTAAATATCTCTAAAACCGCAAATACTGTAACGAATACAATGCTTGTTCAAAAAAAAAAAGTTATTTGATTATTCACAGTGTCCAGATTCCTTGTCGGATTTTGTAGTCTCACTTTCTGTACCGTAAAATAGAGTGACCGTAGTTTAAAAATACGAAATATAATCAGTGTTGTGTTTTATTTAGATAAATTTATCTAAATAAATTATCTAGATAGGTATATTTTTATCATTTTTCTTATACAGATAAATTAGAAATATGTTATCTAAGATATTATCTAAGATAAATAATTAAAAAATCTAGATAAATTTATCTAAATAAAATTTTTAAATATTTATATTTAAATTATAATTAATGTTATTTAGGTATTTTATGTTTTCCGTTTACAAAATAGTAAATTTATATTTAAACATATTAGGTAAAAATTATTATTTTAACTATTAATTATAATAACATATATTAGTATTATAATTTATAATTTATAAATATATCTATATATATATTTTGCATTCTTAAATTATTAAATATAACAAATTCATATTTTAAATGTTCTTAGTAAATAGTAATAAACTAATAAATGTTTCTAAGTATCTGCGTATTCGCCAACTATCAACAGGATACCCGCATTGTACAATTAAAATTTGAAATTATCACATGATATGTAGGTGTAAAGAAAATTTAGAGTCAAAATAATTTTGAAGTTTTGTTTTATGACATCAAATTTTATGGTGTTTTGAAAATTGCCCTTTTTAAAAAACTTATTTTTGAAATAACATTTAGTTGACTTATAAAGTTACATAATATTCACAACTGTTATGAAATTTAGATGTGTTACATAATATTATGAATTATCTAATATACTTTATTCACTTAAGGTTTGTAATAAATAGGTAAGCAGGTACATATTAAACAAAATTTTTATTTTTTTTTTTATCTGGATAATAAATGTTGATTTTTATCTTTATCTAGATAATTAAATTATTATGTTTATTTTATTTCATATAGATAACTATTCTTCAGTTTCTTAATGTTCCCGACGTCTTCTATAATTATATATTTAACTTATTTCTTGTTCGTTTTTTACATTTCACATATTCATCCGGTGCAGAATGCATTCGCTCATCATACAGGGGACTGCCGCAAGGAAGTTGTCTTAGTCCTATTCTATTTAATGTTTATATGACCCCCATAAGTAAAAGCTTATTATCTCAAGATTACTCATGTCTATTTTATGCTGACGACATTGTAGTTTTCTCAGTTAACAAATCTCTCAATCGTACTAGTTTCCGCTTAAATTCTGCATCGAATTCATTAGATAACAAACTTTCATCTGCATTTTTTGAAGTCGCTCCTGACAAAAGCCAATTAATGATTTTTACTAGAAAACGTTACGCTGATTTCCCCCCCTGTTTACATTAACAATAAGACAAATAATAAGACCATAGTCACATCCAATACAATCACATTCCTCGGTCTCATTCTTGACTCAAAACTCAGATGGGTCTCTCATTTCAACTATCTTAAATGTATAATTTCTAAGTGGTCCAATCTTCTCAGAGCATTAGCAGGCACTTGGTGGGGTGCTCACCCATCACCTCTTTTATTAGTATACAAATATATTATCCGTTCTAAAGTTGGTTATGTTTCTTTTTTTTATTTTCAAACTAGTCCCGAACACACCACAACAAACTGTATGCTATGTTAACCTCGTGTCTCTAATCTGTCATCGGAGCTATACGATCTGCACTGAATATTTGTTTGAAAGTGGAATGTATTTGTCCACCTATAGAAATTCTGTCACGTCGAATTGCAAAGAAGTTTTTGTTAAAACACATTAAAACTCTCCTATATCTATATATAATAAATTTTCATCTCTGGCTACTCGTTAGCGATACGTCCCAAAAACTCTCCCAATTTTAGCTTCCATTGCCTTTTCTATTAATCACTTCGCCTCCTCTGTCATCTTACCCCAAAACAGCGTCTTCATTGTTTTGACATCTCATTTGAAGCTCTCACAATTCTTCCTCGAGTTCATATATTACTAATTTTTAAGAATTGCAAATACAATAGTAATAAACTTAATATGCCTACTTTCTCTGTTAATCACATCTTCAATGAATTTATAGAATTAAACTTCCATAATTACTGTTGGGTTTATACTGATGACTCAGTATCAACCAACTTAGCAGGCTTTTCATTTTTTATACCTGAAAGGATGGTCAAATATTTCGATACCTTACCTCATATCACTTGTTCTTTTACGGCAGAATGCTATACGATTTCGACAGCTCTTGAGTATATTAAATCTTTAAACATTACAAAATGCTTTATTGTCTCGGATTCCCAAACAGCTCTTAGCGCTTTTAATTCTATCTCGATCTCTGCAGCCACGTCTCCCCTTATTCTTAATATCAAACTTCCACTTTTTGAATTATATTCACAGGATATAATAATCGAATTGTTGTGGATCCCAAGCCATTATAGAATCTCAATCAACAAAGTTGCTGATCTCCTCGCTACATCCGCCAAATATAGTTTAAACCCATCTGTTCGTAAAATGCCATCCTCTCATATTTTAAATATTTTACAAACTAATTACAAACAAGCTTGGCAAGATAGATGGTTATCAATAGCACCTGTTTTGTTAAGTGGTATAGATCCATAACCTCTACAATTCCACGAAACCCATGGTTCATTAAACAGCCTCTAGACAGGTCCCACATCGTACGATTTACCAGGCTCAGACTTAGGTCACAATTTACTTCCTACACATGCCTTTCACCTCGACTTGAACGACTCCTCTTTGTGCAATCGTCATGCAGAAGAAACAATTTGCGACTTCTCTCACATTTTTATAACAACATTCGGTAAAATGATCGAAACAATAAGCCCGTTATAGAGTGGATTTTGTGGATCTCGCCGAATAACAAGCATTATTCATAAACGGTAAACGGGACGAAAAGTGTGTCCCACGACGCCTTACCGCAAACACGAATAAAATACAATATTACGGGTATTCGCTCCTCATCAATATAAAGGCACCGTGCGCGGGTTGAGGGAATATTATAATCGTCGTCGATTTGGTCCCTGTCGCTTGCTGATGGTTTTTACCTGTAACGGTGTACTTGTACAGATGTTGAGACGGGCCGAAACGCGTATAACACGTTCGTTTGTTTTCACAGGACATGGTTCAGGGCTTGTGGACGCTATCCCGAGGATCAGTGGACGACAAGCTCCGGTGGGCGTTCACGCTGTACGATCTGGACGGCGACGGTCAGATATGTCGCGACGAGATGACGCGCGTCGTGACAGCCATCTACGAGCTGATGGGCAAGTTTGCCGAGCCGTGGCTGAAAGACGGCACCACGGTGGCCGCGCACGTAGACCTCGTGTTCCAGGTAGGCATTTTTAGGCTTCACCCCGTTAAGGGATTCCATTTTGTTTTCCTTTTTCCTCTGCCACTTCGACTTTGGCGTACCGGTGCCGTCGAAACGTGCCGGCGATATCATCTGATAAAAAAAATGGTCACAAATAAAACCATTTTATTTGTATATTTATTTAATTATTGAATGTGGTGTCCGAACAACGTGCGGCCGCTGCTAAAGCGCCAAATCCCACGGTGCTCTTATAGCACAGATTATATATTGTACTATATAAGATACTCGTGACGTTGTATATATAAAAAAGTGAAGCCAGATTTCAAGAACTTATCCATTAAAATAATACATATCCATTAAAAATATTATAATTATAAACATAATTTTTAACAGCAAGAATAATTTTTTGACTTAACCCTGATAATAAAAAACAAAAATGTGATGTTAATTGAATTAATGTACTTTCGATAAATTTAACAATAACTATCACATTCTTTGAACTTTTTATTAATCCGTTATTTTTAACATCTACTAATATTAAACAATTGTAAATTAAGTATAATTATTTTATTTGAAAGAAATAAGAATGGAATAGATGGTAAATTAACTTTCCACACACTTATAAAACCATGTATCCATAATGATTATTTCAAACGTTTTGTCAACGATGAAATAGACGGTAAAACGCGTAGACTTTACACGATAATACGAGTTCCTTATATAGTATAATATAAATATCTATGTCTTATAGTGCCGTACACGGTTCATGAACTTAGCTACCGGTATGGACTGAACTTTTTAAAAGACTGAACAGATTACTGCGATTTTTTTTTTTTTTCAATATAATCAGTGTTGTGCTTAGATAAAAAAATTATCTAGATATAGATAAGATATCTGGATTTAAAATTATCTATATATAAATAAATACTATAGAAATTGAATTTATTTAGATATAGATGGATAAAATTACTTTTATCTAGATATATCATAGATAGATAAAATAATTTTTATTTAGACATTTATATAAGGCATCAACATTTTCATCCGTTTGTAGGCGAACTTTTTTGGTCTTGGGTAATGATTGTGTTATGTAACGATCCATTTCAAAATATAAAAATATAAAATGTTTCACCAATAAAATAAAATTAAAAGTCATAGACAAAATTATGAAAAATATGATGACGGTCTGACGATAAACACTGAACACGTTGTAATTGAGAGTGCGCTGCATACAGTACAAGTTTTTAATAAATAACGGACGTTTCACGCCTAATATTTATTTTGTTGTACAACAATATTATGTAGACATATCAAAGAACGAATTCATTAAATTGGGGTCCGATAATAACAATTATTTAGAGCACATAATTACATGAACAATGGACATAATTTATATATAAATATTGAATTTAAGGCGATCGAATGATGATGGAAAACGATCAATTTGTGTGTAGGTACAGCATAATGCGTATATTATAATATTGTTGTTTTCTTATCTAAAATTATTTTTGTATTTTAGTATTTATAAACTAAAATATACTGCGCAGCTGCAATAATAACCAGTTTAGACCTAAGGTGCGTTATCTCTGGTTCTAATATTCTTGTAAATGCTCTTTCGGCATTCGTAATACCACAGAACAATAGTAATATGGGATGAGACTACCCCGTATGGGCCATACTATGAAATTATAAATAATTCTCACATCCCATGCATATTATGTAAGTAATAAATATCTATATACATAATAAATTGTCATTGTTCATAATTAATAATAAATGCTATATAAAACTATTTTAGAACCAATTTTAGCAAGTAAATATAAAAATGAAATTTCTTATTTAGTTATTTATTTCAGATTTTTCAAATTTATGAATGGTATATACATGATTAATTACAAAATGTCATGTTTATAATATTCATTATGACGTATGCTGTTTATATTTTAAAATGTTATGCATTATAAAGTTTATAGTTCATAATAATTTAAAATAAACGGATAATATAATTGTTTAATATAAACGGATACAGATTGACAGTATTATTGTTTAATTAAAATTATTTGAATAAAAAAAAAAAAATCATAATTTAATACTATTTTATCCATCCGCTTTAAACATCATCTTGTTGGAAGTAGATACATACATAATAAAAATAATAATTTAGAGTTATGATTACATTTTATTTTTTACTTAGTTCAAAATAGATGATGAGGTATAAAAAGGAAAAGAAAAAAAAAAATATTCATATTTTATTAAGGGATTATGACCATGGACCAACAACCATCGAGCAGATAGATTTCCTTGTCAATGGGCCGAATAAATTACAGTTAGCCAAAAAATAAAAGTAATAAACTAAATTATAGAAAAAAAATTAATGTATTTTTAAATTTTGAATACAATATTTAGTATAAAAATTAAAATAAATATTGAAAATATTTGTAGTATACATTTAAATTAAAAAAAAATATTTATAATTTTAAATAGCTTAAATAATTTATATATATTTTTATATTTTATATATTAAGTATGTTATAAGGTAAACCTTTTAAAAATTAATTTATCGTTAACTCCGTGATATCCATATATTTTATACTGTCTGACAATCTATTATAACTTATACAGTATATTAGATAAGTAAAGACACAATAATTTCATAAATATTATAAAAATATATTTTTATGTCTACCTCTTACACTGTCAGTCTAATGGTTTACAATCCGTAGACTCCTTTATTTTTTATTTATACTAAATAGAATTAAAAGTATATAATTAAACATGTAAATATAATATTGTATGTTCAGTATTAACGAAAATGGTAAATAACTGTATAAAGAAACTGTATAAAGAAAAGTCGTAAAGTTTGACGAAAAGAAAATTTGTAATAACTTAATAAGAGAATAATAATATAAGTATACCTGTAATAAGGAGGAAAAGTAAAGAAAATAGCAAGGTAGAATCATAATAAGAGCTTGAAACGTAAACGGTTTGAAAAAGAAAGAAAGTACTCGTAATTTAACGCGAATTATTTATGTTCATTTTAAACACTGAGGGTAATCATTTTGTATCTTAATATTATGTAAGGTATATTATAATGATATGCGCATACTTTTTTTGTAAGATTGATAACATATGATTAGTTGAGTAAAACGTCACACCAAACCAAATAAATACTCCGTCAAACATATACACCCATATACAGATACATGAATTTAAATATTTATATTAATGTTGTACGTATTTATTTGATATGACATGTGTAACCAGTAATCAGCCCCCCAACACTTTTATAAACATAAAAACATCACAACACATATTAAATTTAAACCGATGTGTTTTTTATTTCATATATTCAATTGAGGAAACTATTGTGAGATGAGTAAGCTAATCATTAAAATTTCCTACTCGTTTTCTGGGTGATTAGCTATTTTATAATAATTTTTCATACAAATTGAACTTGAAAGTGTATATAAAATATCTTTGCATTCAATATTATTTGATGTGTCCCTCACAATATGAATGATGGTTCAATTTCAAAACCGTTCTTATATTATTCTTATAGTGTTAAATGTTATTAAAATGTGATCTATAATGTATTCAAATAAAAAAAAATAATAAAAATCTGTATTATTAATTCCTGTATAATTTTTTTTTATTTGAATACATTATAGATCACATTTTAATAACATTTAACACTAATAATTATAAAATAATAATAATAAAAATAATATGTTGTGTTATATAATTATTATTTCTTTAGTTTTATGTAGTGCGTTACAATATGACATAGTTTTATTTTTACTAATATTATTTTATGACTATATTATAAAATATTAAATAATGTTAATTTTGATTTAAAACTGAACAATGTATCTAAATAAAAAACTAATAAAAAAATTATGTAAAAGTATACAGATTTTTATCATTTTTTTATTTGGATATTTTAACCTTGGATGATTTGACTTGGATATTTTAGTACAGGATATTTTGTTTTTGGATATTTTGTCCTAGATTCGTGTATTTCATTGCTATCAATATCAAGAATAATGAGGTTTAATTACATACTACTTTCAGTTAAACTGTCATATTTTTTTTATTTCAATTTTTTTGTCAAATATAAAGAAATTTGTAATTTTTTTTAATAGATTTATAGCCAAGTCTTACTTATAACTAACCCAAGGCATTATACTATGAGCAGGGTACTTTTCTAGTTTCCTTTAAATCTATCATAGTGTGGTGCATTAGTTAGTTGCAATTCCGAATCGGTGCTGCGGTAAAACTGTGTCTCCGACTTCTGGAAAGGTGGCATTTTAATGACCGAAATACATACACAAATAAACCACGAATACCAACATACACTAATAATCATAACCAATATGTCCTTAGCTGCGACGGGATATTCAAAATATATATTTTATGAAAAGCTTTAAAATTTAAATCGTATGTAAATATAAAAGTATTATGAGAAGATATAAAATATGAAACAAAATAAAATGTAAAACGAAATAAAATGTTATACAAGGATGCTTCACCCAAATATCTAGCCACGAGGCATTGTCAGTAGACACGAATGTTTTGCCACGTAAACCATAATAAAAGGAAAAATACGATTATTAAGAATATAAAATACATACCACGTAATTATGTATCAAGATGAAGGCGTATTGCGATCATATAAATCCAATTCGACGTGTGCTCTAGGTAATATATCTCTTTATAAAATAAAAAAACACCCTTTTTTAATCAATGATATACAGTTTAGGTGTATCCGAATTTAATCTAACCCGTCTTTGATATAATGGCGTTTATTGCGGTCAATAAAACGTTGTATTTGCCTCAGAATATCGTGTAATTCCCACTGAACGCAAAAAATCAGAAGAATATTTTTATAAATTCACAGAGTTTTATCATTATTTATATTATTAGTATTTGATAATTATTATAGGATAAAAATAAAAAAAATTAGCGTGAGCTACATATTTGTTTTATGCTCTGAGGACTTCAAATAAGATATTTTATATTGCTATATTTTGCATATTTAAAATATTTTTAAGTTCTAGTGCTATTTTTTCTACTAATATGCGTATTTTTTATTCATTTAAATTGTATACTACAAATATTTTCTATAATATAATGTAATATAACGATTTCATAAACTTCATTAATATTGAATTGATGAAAAATAATAGAATATTATTTTCGTTTATGTGAATTTATAAAAAAAAATTCCCTCATTTTCGTTTCATTTTAATTAATAGAAAAAATATGATATTATAATATATTTTTAGTAGATCTGATTAATCCATCAAATAGTATACATTTTAACTCTATTAATTGAAATTAAAATATATATTTTTTGTAATTGTTTATGTTTTCATAGCATATTATAATGCATTATTCAATTATTTTTAAAACTATAAAATTTGAATCCTAAACATTATACGTCACATAATAATATAAAGAGTACTATGACAGAAAAATATTTTACTATTCCATTGAATATTATTCGTTCGTTTTTAAAATAAAATAAATTTACACATCCCTCATAACTATTAAATTGTTCACAATGCAGTTTTAAATTCTGTGCTTGCAATTTGGGTACGAATAGAAATAATTGGGTGCCAATTTTATTTAACGTAACTTCGGTATTGTCAATTTCAAAAGCTTGGATTATTGACCGAATACCAAAATAAATTATCTTAAATAGATATTTGGTTAATATTTAATAAATATACGTAATTAACTAGTGTAATATCTAAGTATCTAATATTTGCTATGTGTTTATCAAAAATCTGCAACAGGCCAAATTAGTCACTTACTCGTATATGGATACTTTTGTTTACTTTAATCCTTAGTATTATACAAAAACAAACATTTTGAAAGCAGAATCAATCATTCTAAAATAATAATTATTAATAATTAATAATTTAGCAATTATAAATGGCTAGTCTTTTGTATTGTCGGCCGCATGTTTGGTACTATTAATGTTGAAGAAATATTGACAAAAACTGAATGTAACCATTGGCAGAAAGTAGTGAAATTATATAAAAATTGATTTGGTGGATAGGGGTATCAGTCAAAATACCATTTGGTGAAAACTAATATCGGTTAAAATATAATTTTATGGACACGAGTATTAGTGGAAAAGGGAAATGTCCTCTTTAGGTAGAAACTTATTACACTCATATTTTCAATACTTACCGTGAATAAATGAAATATATAGTTGTAATATGTTTTTAAAAAGTGTAATTACGTTTTAAAGATTTCACATTACTAAAAACCCTGATAATTCAAATTACTATTCTGTAAATATTTAATAAATCATAACATATATGATATATTTAGAACTTTGTTTGTAAACAGATTCCCTACCTCAAATTAATCAAGCTATTCTATTAAATTTTTCTCTATTGCATCTCATTTAATTATTATTGAATGCACAATTTACAATAATTTAATGAAGTTTATAAAAAATAAAACTTATAATATTTTATCAATTTTTTAACTTACTTAATCCAAATTTTCTAAAAAAATAATTAAAATCAATTATTTGGCACCGTTGAATAAAAAAATATTATAAAAATGTAATTCAGAAAGATAAACGTTTGCGAATTTCTCTCGTTCAAAACAACTGATTTCAACACAAAATATATTTACTTTAATTTAAAACAGGCTATAATAATTATAGCCTGTTTGGAATGAATTATTCATTCCATCGCTCAGTAAACTAATTAACCACAAACATTATTATCCGCCTCGTTACCTACTCTGATATAAAATAATTGCATACCATAAGTAATGACATTGTTGTAAGGCACGTAAATATCGTGTACGTGCCCACCTTCACATAAAAATTGTTAAGAGAAATTGTCACGTTTGCTCAAGGAAATGTCCTTAGAAATTAAGTACGTTTCTAAAATGTAAATGTATTATACAACTGCTAACACAATGACCTACTCTAATAAAATATCGTTCCCAAAATAATAATCCAAGATGATGCAGCCCAGGGCGCGTACAATTGGCTAACTATCAAATGTAGAAATCCGATGGCCACAGGATATACGTGACGTCCGGGACGATTTCACACCAAACAGCAGTGTCTTAGCATTCACAGGACCAGCATAAATACCAAAGGGCGAGAGACAAGACAGCAGTTAGATTCCGCAGTTTAAGTTACCTACATATCACCATTGGAGATTCCACGGACTCTGTCCGTTTGTACATTGCCTGACCGTTACGACTTACGATTTAATCGCTCCGAGCCTTCTGACGCATGTAGGTGTGCACAAGGAATCTTCACTCCATACATTTTATATACTTTATCTATGTTATTGTGATTTCTCTAAACTTAAATAAATATTCACTTCCTTTACCAACAATATTGTACAATTAATTTGAAAATAACATCTGGGTCGCAACAACATTATCCTAAATAATTATTTCACTGTAAGATAGTAGATTATATAAAAATAAATATGGTATAAATATGAGTTTAATATATTAATATGAAATTATAAAAATATGAATTCATGAACGTATCTTCCGTGATTCGTAGCATTAAATGTTTAAGCAGCTGTAGAGAAATGAAAACAATTAAAACATACTCGTATTGTATATATTATTCGTGTAAGTAAACGCATTGTTGTTTCGGTGTAATTTTATATCGGAACGGTATGTGAAGTACATTATTGTTTGCAGATAAAACCGAAAAATATATTATGTAGCAACAATGAGATGAAATTGTATGGCGATCACGATATGTACGATGTAATAATTAAAATTCTAGAAAAACCGTCCGCATACGGCATTCGCAGCAACCAACTCGGCGGTAAATAGTATTGATGGTGATGTTACAAGCTCGGTGTCCAGACTTATTTAATAAATGGGCGATGGGTATCCTACAGCTCCTTCTTGTCCTCTGCTGAGTGCCCGTACTGACGATCCGATAAATCATTTTACCCCTGGAGAAATATTCGTTCAAATTGCTGTCCCGTCCATTATGGTACAACGGATAAATCGGTATCGAAGGTAAAATATTTTCAAGCTTCCTTTCATATAAATTTAGGATCACTCGGGTTGTTTTTAAAATACCATGGTTGGAATATCCACGGAGTGTATACGTTGGGTATCCGATGTTTTCGTCCTTGGGGAAACCTGCTTTGACTAAGGATACAAAAGCCGACGCGCAAACTACGGACATGGTTAACTGATACATAACAACAACGCAGTCATGGTTACGTATAATATACCCGTTTTCACTCTACCACCATCGCGTAGGTGCTTACATTGGTAATGTGTGTTAACGAAAAATACTTTTTTTTCGCCCTCTTGGGAGTTCTGAAAACACGTTACACCGAACACAAAATTCTATTCATCTCGCGTACTTCGTGATAGAATAATTGAAAAACTAAACTTTTGGTTTTTCTTTTAATAATTAATTTATTAATATTTTTTTAGGAATTCCTGATTTCCGTTTTAAATACGCATATGTCAATGTTTTGGTTTTATTCGTTCATGTTTTATAAAATATAAACATATACTGCACACAATAATACAATAATTATCTCTGTTTAAATTACGAACGATAATAATACATTTTGTTCCCGTGGAAAAAATTGAAATTGCATCATTACTTTATCTCAATGCGTAAAATCGAGAAAATGCGTAGGCAAAAACCAGTTCATAAGAGCATTTTTCACTTTGTAAGGCTCCATACTAGTTGCGTCCCAAAGATATCAATGAAAAAAGGTCTAATCCGAATTGCGGCCCGAATTTATTTTGGGTACAGACGAATTGTGGTCCGAGTTTTCTAACTCTAGATAATTTAATCTTGACTGATAAAATATTTTGTGAGACTTTTCAACGCTTTATTCTACAGTGTTTATTCTAATATTTTTGTATTCATCGATGTTCTGAAAAATGTACAGAAGAATATCTATATAAAATTAAGAAGCACTCACTTAAATACTCGCAGAACAAATATCATTGAAAAATAAATATTTATTAGAAATTCTATGAAACGGTTAGAAGAAACTCAAATTAACAAATTTAAATTTATATATCATACAAGTCTTTACCAGTACCATAATACCTAAGAACGTTACTAAATTATACTAACATTTTTAACTTTAATTATGTATTAAATACGTATTTAATACGTTTTTACTAGTGCTGAAATTTTTTAGTAAAAGCAATACATTTTAATATCAGATTTTAATGTTAAAAAAATATTTTAACCTTAAAAATATCATATCTGATCATATATGTTTTTACCAGTGCCAAAATGTTTAAATAAAAATCATCATTTTTAACCTATGTGCAGTATCTAATAAATTCGAAGGAAAATGAAGCTTTTTAAATTTAAATTTACATAAATTAATTTAATTTTAAATTTCAGGTCGCAATTCGGAAGAAATTTTTACCGCGGGACACAACTAGTAGTCACCCATTTGTAGTTGTTTTTGTTTTTTACATCATTGTTGAGTTCAATCAAAGCAATTCATTTGCACACACTTCATGAGACTACACGAGATGAATCAATAAAAAAAGAAAGTCGACTGATTTTTACGTATACAGATCTAATCTAACACCATACAAACGGACGATATGAAAAGGCACTTGAATAGGTTGCTCGGTTTGAAGTGTTGGTAGAATTCGAGTCTATTTTTATGCCGTAACTGAGACTACGAAACGATTTAAAAAGACGATATTCCCGCAATATTTCGACGAGTGGATGAGTAAGATTTCTTTATTAATTCTACACAAAACTTTTTGTACTTACAGTATGTAAATAAACGGAATATTAATATCGTATATAAATAAGCTATGTCCGTTACCATGATACGTTTATACCTTGTCGTTTATTTTTTTTCTTCTACTAAATCCAAATTAATCAGCGATATTTTTTAAACGTGTCTGTGTTAATAATAACATTAAAGGTGTACACATATAGCAGATATTACTACATTCAGTTTTTTTTATGGTTTTGTGAACTATGTGTAAATGTGTAAATTATGCGAGGGACGAAAGAAATAAAAATAGAAAAATATAACGTTAAAACTAAATGAAAGTCAATGTATATTTCTTTTTAAACAGTAAGTGGTGTATTAGATACTAGGCAATAATATTATATTTCAAAACACATGGTAGTATTAACTATCGTTAAAAATTTAATTTATGAATATCTCTTTTGGTTTAGCATTTACAAACGTATTTTCGTATAACTATAATTTATTTTCCGAAATATTACGTAACCTGAAAACTTAGTAACTAAAAACTAATAAAATTGAACATTTTCTATAAATACCAGAGAACCCGAGGGAAACATCCAGAATTTTATAACTAACTTAAATATATGCTTATCGCGGTTTAAGTGGTTTACATTATCATTTACAGTCATATGTATAGTTGTATGTAGTTGTATTATATAACTATAATTATATTTTTGAGATGTTTTCCAATCAAAAGATGTAATAACCTAAAAATTTGAATTACATGTCTGTTAACGATATATCAGTATATTTATTATTTGACAAATTAATGAAAAAAAAACAAATTTCAAATACAATCGAAACAATTATCATTACGACGTTCGTTGTACTCGGGACGACACAACGTGATGTATAATGTTTACAGAGATAAACTTAAAATATATGAAAAACTATAATGAAACTCTTGCGACACGCAATGTGTGTGTACAATGTAATAGTAAAACAATACCTATACGAGGAATAATATAACGTATTCGGTGTACATCAATCGACGTGAGTGAAGTCGATAAAACGTTGACGTCGTGTCCCGTATTGGATAAAGCGTATTGGGCTCAGGCTAGCAGACCTCTTCGGTGAACAGGTGCCGGGCGACCGTCCAGCTCGGCATCTCCGGCGTATGCGCGAACCGATCGCCGCCATTTTGACTTGAAATATTCGACTGGTTCGCTCTGCTCCCGGTGGGACGACGGGTATGACGGGACCAATGGGCGGGAGTGTTTCGGTTTGTTCTTAGAGTAGTTCGGCAACACCTCAGTCTCCCTGTTGCCTGATCCCGATCCCTTGGGTGACGGGTATGTCGGGTAAGCAATCTGGTTGTTCTTGCCCACGGCTGTCACCGCGGAGACGACGCCTAGGACGCAAGCTGTGAACACGATCGACTGCAACGTAACAATAGGTGTAGGATAATTACGCGAATTTCGTTCGAGCACCGGTACAACAGCGTTAAACGTTTACCCCCTAGTACGCTTTGCGAAAACGTGATTCGACGAAAAACTCTTTTCACTTATACCCTCTGGGGAGCACTGAAACAATTATGCTCCACCTATCACGAACTTTGTCTTGTACAATCGTTGAAGGGTATATTTTTGGAATCAAAATATTTTTATTTTTATTTTTTACTATTCTTTGTCAATGCAGTCCATTTAACTTTTCGGCAAGTCAAGAATACCTTTTATATATCACCATTGCATTTCACTGTGGTCTGAAATCCTATTTTAGACGAAACAAATTAATATATAATTCTTAATTTTAGTTAAAACGATTGTTTAATATATCAAAACTACATGTTTCGAATATCCTAAATCCTATAATCCTTATTTTAAGCCTCATGCGCTCCCCCTGAAAGTTTTCTTAAATAAATATATTCATTGATAATTACAAATTTCAAGTTATTTGTTTTATATATTTTACCTATGGGAAGTAACGCAGATTAAATAACAGTAGTGCCATGTATTAAAATTATAACTCAACTAATTTTGTATAATGTGAATCCCATTCTTAAATTTCATATCTAGCACTCAAAATGTCGAGTAATTTTTTGATTTTACAGAGTGAAAATTGAATGGATCTCTATTTTTTAATAGTTGATATGATATAAATCATCATAAGTATAAAACTGAGAATATGAATTACTACAATTTAAATTTAAATTTTCGTAAATGTCGATATAGCCTATATCGATGTTAATATTATTATCTATGTTTATTATTATCTTATACAGAAGAATATGTAAATTACATCTTATATTTTTTTTAACGACTTTTTTTAATTATTCTTTTAACTACACATTTTAAGATATAAGTATTATTATTTTTATGCGATTCTTCTAAATAATTTTTATGTTTATCATCATAAAAATACATATTACTTGTATTAAATACTTACTTTGGTGTTTGCAGTATATTTCTTATTTGAGAATACTAAAATTTAACAAAAAAAAAAAAAAATGTATGCTTTTAAAATATGCAACAAAATTTGAATGAGAATAAATGTTGAAGTAATAGTTACATGAAAACATTATCAACTTTTTTTCAATGCTTGAGCTGTCTAACGAGCTCCATATAATCATAGATATTATTTTTATATTTCCTATGATATATCTATATTGGATTATTATAAAATAATATTTATTTCAATGAACTTTAAAAATGGACTTTGTTCCGCCTAAAATTTGGTTTCAGACCACTGTGCGTCTGCCCATTAGTTACCCACAATATTGAGCTTTTTATGTCAAACTTACATTATGAAAAAATATCAATCTACAACTAATAAGCTATGTGGAGATTCATATTGACCAGACTCAAAAAAAAATGATACTGAAAATAAATACCTTACTGAAAAATAAAGAGTACATTAAAGCGTTTTACTTCATCTTAAAAACGTACAATATAGCCAATCAGCGTTCTACAAAAGCAATTTTATTTTATTTATTTAAATATTAAAATAAACTGATTTACTATCAATGTTTGTAGAAAACAAGTTTCAAAAGGAATTGAATCCTGGAATCAATTGTTTTTTTAAAAAATGGTACACTGAACGAATTCGTTTTTATAAAAATGTTTTTTTTTTTTTTTTTTAAGAAGAAGAACAACATTTTTCTATCCTATTGAATTTTAATTTACACAAATATGTAAATATTTGAAATTAATATTTATTTTTTCTAAATGTGTATTGCCAATTAGTGATCATTATCAAGTATCTACATTAACCATCACAGCTACTTTCATTTAACCATAATTTATAAAGTATAAATTTATAAAAAAAAAATAACATTGTGGATGAAATAAGCATTTTTATTTTATTTGGAACCAAAAAAGAAACTCGTTAGTTTGTCATAGAATAGTTTTTTTTTTTTTTATATTTAAAACACGGACGAAACGAACTCCATTTTTTTAAAAAAACAACGAGAAACAACGAAATGAATACTTTTTTTTAAAAAACTTGCCAAACACTGCATATTATTAAATTTATATGGTTGAACACAATTTGTGCAATGTCGTGTAATTTTTATGATATAATGACAAAATTAGTTCTATTTAATACGAATCTGCTATGTCTTACATTTTTAAACGGGAACAACTATGTATACGTGTATGGTATCCTATAATCTTTCTTTAATATATTTAAATTATTTAAGTTTCCACACTTAAACATATATATATACAAGTTCCTAAATTATTTTTAAATTGTAAATGGAATTTAATTTAATTTTTTAAATGTTATCCAAGTAAATAGGTTTAAACCGATGCCAATAAAAATGATTATTTCTGATATCTTGTACATGGGGAAGTGAATGGTATTAAAACTAACTTCGTCGTTAAAAGTGATTTGTGTTGAAAACAACTATTCATCATGTTATTGCATCGAGATTGCGAAAAACCGGTTGAACACAACAGGGTCCCTATCGCTGTTATAGTCGTTATGTTATTATATATATACACAAAAAATGAGATCGTATATTATAGTTCGATATTTTCGCTTATAAAATGAGACGCAATATCCGTTACGAAAGAACGTTTAAGTTGGCCGATTAACAGTGCCAGTTGTTTGTTAGTGAAATTTGGTAAAAATAATATAAAATGATGTGAAAGGATGATTTTCTTGACATATTTTGACAAAATAGTGTGTAAGTATCGGTAAACATATTTATTTTGGACCCACGTGAAAGTTTCAATAGTTTTCATACGAGAAAAAAGAAATTAGGAATACCGGGCAATTTAAACCTCAAATAGCAATAAATAATTTTATTGTAAAACTTTACTTTTTTAATTTTATAGTAATAACTGTAAAATATTTTACTAATAATTTACTATAATCACCCTATTCAAAGAATGCTACGAATTCTCAACTCTTCTTAACTCAACCCCCGTTCAAACAACCAATATTAAAAAATCTCCCATTTAAACTTGGAATAATTATCTCCATGTTTACTCCTCTTTCTTCCAATTATTTATCATTAAGTTATTATTGTAAACACTTTAATTTTATATATTAATCACTCTACACAAAATACTATACTAGTTATTTAATTTCTCTGTAATTGTTGAAAAAAATGGCGTTAAAGAAATAAATTAAATAAATAGATAATTTTGTTATTAGTTACTACATATTTACTAGATTCATTGGGTTAATCTTAAATATAAATTATTGTTTCGTATTGCATATATACAGCCAGTACAAATTAAGTGCACTTACTTTGATACGCATGGCACGGTAGATGTTGGAATACGTGGTGGAGTGGATACAAGTGGACGACTGGCCCGTCGGACCAGGTTTCCGGTAGTATATGTATGTGTGCGTATAGGTGGGAATGGTATAACCGACCGGGGAAGGGGTGCTCGCATTTGAGCACAGCGGGTGAGCGTGCAGGATACGTGCGAGCCCGGTCAAGGAGATCGTCCGGTTCCTCTTTCGGACGGACACGAAGTCAAGCGTTCGTGCGATGCAGTTAGCAATTGCCGGTGCTCGCGGCTCGTAGACCGGCGCTGAAATGTGGGCGGTCCCCAAACGATTGCTGGTGAACAGTTGGGAACGAACAACCGTTTTCGCGAAGGGATTCCATATCACCATTATAACGCGCCGACGGGTAACTGCAGCGTGTGTGGAGTGCGTTTCCGTCACCGTTCCGAGACCTCAACAGAACCAAGGACCTTTCCCGGATCCGAAAACCAACGAACTGCGGTGGATATCGAAAGCTATTGAAGGGCGCGCCGAAGTCGAGAACATTTGTACCCATTGTCGAACGTATACCCGACCCTTTTTGAAACGGATACGGAATCATAGTGTACATTGTCACGCGTTAGGTTATCGGGGATGAGTTCGCGGAACGGAATTTTCCGACTCGTTCGAGGCGATACGTAGCTAGTGTGCCAAACGATCAAGGCTAATTGTTTGTAAATGTCCACCTCTGTCTGAAATGAGCAGAACATCTGGTTAGACATTAACTAATACCTGATTAAATAATATTTACAATAAATAACCCATTCTTGACCATGCGCAGTTTGAGCGTTGGTCTTATCAACCTATATGCAATTAGACCGTATGATCTTGTATTTTGTCGGAGAATACTTAACAAACGAATATTTTCGTTTTAATAAAACTTTACAACGAAATAAAATAAATCACGTGATTAAACGTTTTTTATTTAGATGGGTATATAATTGTGAATTCTTCACGTTCAAAACAACTTACTTTAAAACGAAATTGATTTCATTTTGAAACACGTCGTACATTTCTATCTAAAAACAACATAAATTAATTTACTAATTGGATGCACTAATTGGAAATTACTATTCATTAAAAAAAAAACGATTAGTTTCCTCAAAAAAAAAAAAAAAAAAAAATAAATAAATAAATAAATGCTCGTCGTCACATTGTTCTACAGTTTTCGATTATCAACGATCGACATTCTAGCCGATGTACTACGTTTATTCTTTTGAATAACGTTGTTCTCCTATCCAAATTTTTGTCAAGCACAATCCATTGTTGTTCCAAGATACACTAACGTTTACCTATACATATAGTTTTTCAGTTAAAATCAATAGAGTTATGATTATATTTAGTCTTTGCTTGGCCCTAGTAAATAATGAGAAATAAGAGAAAAGAAAGAAAATTAAGAAAATAAAATAAAAACAACTAGGTTCTCATATGTTGTACGTTCTAAATAAAAGTCAACAGATATTTTTTTTTAATCAGATGAGGTACAAGAATTTAAGATTTTGAAATGACAGGTAAATCTTTTGTCGTTATTACCGACTCTGCGTCGAAAATAACATTATTCATTTTTATTGTGTCTTTGCACAAACAGTATTTTATTTAATATTTTACGCACTTACAACTATAAAGAAAATTTAAGTACAAGGACAGTTTAGGTTCTCTCTATGTTTGAAAATGAGTCGATCAAATAGCACAATAAATTGGTTCTACTAATCATTGATTTATTGCATTCTACGTTAAATAACACGTGCAACTTTTCAATTATAATTATAATAATGCTTAGATTAAATATACATATATATACAATACTATAATTATTACAATACGATTCCGTGGAAGTCTATCATGATGAATATGTACTTTGCAGTGCTTTGGAGTTGTGTATATATGTATATTATGTGTATTATAATTATAGTTTGAGGTATTTACATTAGCCGAGTATGACTAATTTGTTAATGTAATCAAAGGTAGTTGTACCTTGTTTCATTTACATATTATTCGAATGAAACAATACTCACTGTACCATAACGTTTTCAGCACTAAAATAAGTATACATGTGTGTTTTAACATATTTATATTGGAGTATGCAATTTTATCGTACTCTACAATCGTGTAGATTGTGTCAACTATTTCGTGGTTAGAACACACGGTTTTAATAATCATCAATCGGGTATGTTTAAATAGTTATGTATTACACAGGTTTATAATATTATAATTTAGTTACCCGCAAGATGCTTAAGTTCGTTTAATGCAAATCGAAGACACATAAAGTCGCAGTAAACGAGCACAACTACTAAATGTTTAATATTTAAATATTATATAATAAATTACAGGTATACTGTTATTAATTATTGTAATCATCCTATTATATAAAAATGAACGGGCTGCGTTTCAACAATTATAATTTGATAAACGATTATGATGTGTACTACACGAATACAAATTATCGTCAAATTAGTTCAGAGCGTTCACTGTTGGAATGCACCCAAAAAAATATCTTTATTATTGCTTGATAACATTATTTTCTATTCGAATACTAAAGTATGAAATTATTCAAAATATTTTCATTTTTTTTTTTTAATTCATGACAATTCCAGACATGTAATTTTTGTTTTGAATGGTAACGTTGTCATAGATTTTGGCGGTGTCGATTACCAATTTATAACCAATTACCACAAAATAACATTCGTATTTGAAGTTACAATTATTATGCATAAAATTATTTTTTCAGTTTAAATGTATGTAAAGATTTTTAGAATTTTGTGACGTATATTTAGTACTTATACACTTTTTGCTTTTTAGGTATTGTTCAGATTTTTTCACCAAATATTACGCTTAAGGCTAAAATTTAATGATACTCACCAAACTAGACTTACGGTTGTTAAATTTCAAATAATAATAATTTAAATAATTTTTGAATGAAAATTTTTATTATTTTGCATACCTACCTTCAGTTACACTGTAAAATTAAAATATTTGTTTAATTAAAACTAAAGATGATGATGTCGGTCAGTTAATACATGTTTGTATGCTGAAAAACTTCGTTCTACATCAACGGACGTTAAGAGTGTATACTTGAAGTAGATCATGTCATCAGTAATTAAATTTGGAATATTTTCTCTTCTTGTATTACTGCAATCTTGAATTTTAGAGATGTTGGATACAATTTAAAATACATTATTCATCAAAAGAACGATCTTAATTTTAGTTGCAATTGCTTTTCCAATTTAATTTTAGGCGTTATTGATTAATGACGTAGAATTTAAAAATTGTTTTAAGTATTTTATTTTTTCTCATAATAACATTTCAGATATAAGTATAAATCCATAATTAAATTTTGATTAAATTTAAATTGTTTCGAAACTTGGGTTTAAATCTTGTTCTCTTGCGTTTGTAATTGCGATTGAATCATTTTTGTTCAATTCCAGAATCCATTTTTATGTATCGGATGCGGTAAACTTGTATTGGTATGCGACAAGTTTAATCGCAAAAAAAAGACCTTTAATAATAATATAATAATTTTTTTCGAATATTTAAATTTTATTTAAAATGTCCCACATTATATAAAAATTCCTAAATGTGTCCTATAATATGAAAAAACTATGTAAAAATATAAAAAAATTTGTTAAACAAAAATATGCATTTATAGTTAAAAAGTTAAGAATGCTCAAAAATTAAAAATAAAATAAAATTAGTATATTCTGAATGGAACAAATTTTTAGCCATAGTAGATTTTATGGGATCAAAGAAAAAAATGCAAAATCTGTTAACATCCAATCTCTAGTTATGACAATAGCAATAATTCACGTCATAACATTTATGTTACTTCGACGGATGAAATCGTCTCGCCACGTATAAGTCCCTGTTCGATGGAATTAATGTTTTCTTTTTTTCATAATATTTACATGATTTTGGCATTCAAAAATAAAATTTATCTTTAATTATTGCTACATTTTTTTTAACAAATGGACTACATTGTTTATGTGTCTTATCCTATGATTAGACACTTGTGGTATGCTCTTGGCTCCTAGATACCGTATGTGCTGCAATGCTACTGTATATGTCTAGCTGCGGGAGCAGCTGTACATTATAATATTCTTTCGTCTTGTCTTGGAAAGAAAAAGCATTCGGGTTTTTAAAACTCTGTCTGACAAATATGTGTTAGTCTGTTCACTATTCATTATATTTTTTTACAATGTAAAGTTTATTTTTCAGGTGTACGCTTTTTTTTGTTTAATTTTTTATTTACTTTTTTCTTTAGTGAATAAATAGTACTTCGACAGTTTTGTAAAGTTGTTCGATCGACTGAAAATTCAACCATAAATAAAAGTTGACTTTAAAAAATCATCTCTGGTACTTCTCATAAAGTTTTCAGTAGAGCAAAAATGTGGTATAAAAAACCATGAAATATACTGCAATGTTATTTTGATATTTAATACTAATAAAACATGTTTATAGCGTCTAATTAATTATCTTATAAAGGCTGTGTGCATTTTTTTTATCCAAGGATCTGTTAAAAAAAATTCTAAAATTAAAAATTATAATTAAATGTAATTTAATATAAAAATATTGAACTTAATTATACAATGTTTATTACATTATTCCTCTATTACTCCGTTTACTAAACTTCCAAAATATTTAGCCAGCTAGTCATAACATGTAGTGATGAGCAACTAAAATTTAAACTTAAAAAAAATAATTTTTACTTAACGCTCTACTATAGTAATTTAAGGCTTCTTGAAATTATTTATTTTTAAATACTAGAAACTTAATAGATTATCGATGTTACTACAATTTAAAATTAAACAATTTTCTCTGGTGCTATGTTGTTTTATTATGCAACCATGTAATTTGTTTTAATCATTTAAACAAATGTACATGTATGTAATTAAAAACCATTAACCGAAAATAATTTTCATAGCAAATCTTAGTATATGAGTATATACTCGATGTATACTAAATCACTATAAATAGTTACACTGGCATGGACTTACCGAATTATCAACTTTCGTGCTTACCGATGCTCTGGGCCTTTTTTGCTTATTGCCCGAGCCCTGAACGCAATATTCTGATCATTTTCGACCTTTAGAATACCTTAGAACCAAAGGCGTATTTTTACCTACGCAACAGAGCGTTGATGCATATGAATACAAGGAGGTGAAAAGCAATATTGAGTCGTATCAGGCCTTAAGTGTGGAACAAAAATAATTTTTTCTCGTGCCAAATGATTAATTCCGTGACGGTCTTCAATAGTTATTTTTTTTTTCGTACAGTCGATTGATCGTCCTGCAGCTCGCAGTTATGCAGCCATCGACCCCCCCCCCCCCGCGGGTTAATACGTGCACATTCACGTGCTAGTACAGATGACTTATCCACGCACTGTCATACGTGTCGCCGTGGCGACGATCGTTTATATTTTATTTCACAAATTTTATTATCAAACCGTAATCGTTTTTCGCCAATAGTTCTAAAACCGCATACGTATACATATGTGCACACGTTTTCAGGCGTATACGACTAGCGCATTGTTGGTGAAGATGTAATAACCGTTGAAATAAATCTAAAAAATGATACAGTTGTTTATTGTATTATTATTACCTATCTCGTAGGCGTAGTGCTGTAATAATTAGAAACAGAAAACTAAGTGTACCTACTCGATGAGGGCACTTGCATGTGTCATGTCTATATATTTTTTTTTTTTTTTATTCAACCCTATTCTTGATTTATCCACTCTTCCCTGTTACCAGATAACCTATTTAGTTCCATGTAGCTTGATTGTTCAGCATCGAATAGCATTTGCTCGAAAAATGAAGTTTGTGAATGTCCTGGGTTTCTCTTACCTTCAATTTTGTTCTATATACTAGTTAGTTTTCATGCCTCGATATGGGACCAATCATGTTCCATAGTATTCTCTTGATGGTTTTTAGTATTTATCTGCAGTTATTTATTTCACCGAGCATGCTTTCGTTAGTACGATGTTCTATCCGATTCACTCGCTGTACTTTCTCCATAACCGAATTTCAAAGCTTTCGATATACATATACTCACACTCGTACGAATCCCTGCGCGATGGCAGCAAATATAAATTATTTGTTTTTACCATCCCTTAGCAGTAGTTGCACGAATGCCAAGCTAAATCAATCCATCCTGTAATGTTTTATGGTCTCTCCGGCGCTTGACGACGTTGTCGCACTACACACGCACAGCATGTCCTCCCGGAAAAACGATCTCGCTGCCTCTTTCCCTCCCATCTTTTTGATACACGGCGTTATGTCACAGTAGTAGTGTATTTAAGACAGCCGGAAAATGGTGGATCTTCCTCTTAAGCTTATTTTTTTTTTTCCGACAAGTATTTTTTCAAATATAATTCATCACTTTCGTCTAATATGGTTCTTATTGAATACACGACAAAAGTAATTATTATTTTATCAATCTGTTAATTGATTAAATTATACGTTTTACATTTGAATATAAAGATGCCGTTGGTAGAGCAATATAATTAAGTATTAATTTAGTTAGTAGATATCAATCTTCCTAGGAAATATCCTTATGTACGACATCACACGATAGTAGCGATGTGGTGTACAATATATTATTGCGTCATTGTTGGGTTTCTTCCGGTTTTTGTTAGATTTGTAGTAAACAGATATTTTTTTGTACCTACTATATTTCTTTATACTATTCTTACACTAAGATCACCTTACGATGTGAATTTATCATTATAGATGCTATATCATTTTTGCTATTTATTACATTCAAGATATTTATATTATTCTTATTATGTATTACTTATAAATATCAAAGATCTCAAACATAATAACAAAAAGTAATCATTAGAACGGATAATTTTCCTTGTTGCAAAAACACCATGAGCACAATGTTAAACATTATGAATAAAGAGAGACATAGCACTCGATGCTACTTTTGGACATGATTTTACTTCGTCGTTAAATAAACCGGTAGGATAGATTACTATACTAACCTATCTGGCTATTAGTAAGTTTCATCTCTGTAAATAATTATTACTTCGTGTACTCCTGTAGTCTCGTATATGTACGAATGACAGCTATGGTCGATCCCCCTCTACCACCCAGAAATTAATTTCCAGTTTTAGTTCTGCATCAGCAAACCCAAATTACGGTGTACATTTAAATTTACAAAGCAGATGTAATACAATAATCCACGAAGGCCATCTCCATTCGAAGGTAATTTATTTCTAGTAATTTGATTGCTATTGTCCACATCGATTATTGTATACAATATAAAATCCATACAAACCTATAATGTATAATATATATATATATTTGTTTTAAATGTTTTCTTAATTTTATAAAAATTTTTGTTAAAAAAAATATCTTATAATTTTTTTTATAGCAAATACAGATGCTATATCAATGGTTACGTAAATTTTTTTTCTAATTTTGAAATTTAAAAAACTAAACGCAAAAAAACCAATATTCACCCATATCCATATTATTTTAACCCCCTCGAGGCATGTGAAAGGGTTAACTTATCATACTCTATATTCACCATAAATATTTATTTACTTTATAGAATACAATTTGTAGTCTACTCCGCATCAAATTGTTCAAGTCAAAAAATAAAGACCACTCTATTAAATATAATATGTGTGTATTCCATAATGAATCCAACAGAAAACTTATATATAAAAAAGGTGTTTCTCTTTCGCCATTATCTTTCTCCGATTTTTTTCCCATGATTGTCGTATTTTATAATGAAAACGTCTGACGAGCAATAAGAATTTAATGTTTTTTACTTTTGACCTACGATTTCTCAACACATTTCGGCTAATCGCGAGTTACGTTAAATTGTTAACATACGAATTCTACTGAATATAATATTATACAGCGTATAGAAAATATTATATATGATAGTTATGATATTGATATTTTTCTTCTGTTTTTACTTCTGTTATTGCTTCAGGATTACGCCAATATTATATAATATATATGTAATGCACTATAATACATACTAATACATACTTTTATGTGGACGTATGTAAGCTTTATGGGCACAGTGTAGCCTGACAAGTTAAATATTAATAATTTTTCTAATGTTTTACCTATAAAAAAACCTAAAATAGAGTTGGGGGAAAGACTAAGGAGAAAAAGAAAAGAAAAAGTATATTCTAAGTACACATACATGTTCCAAAATGCAGATCTGAAAAATGTATAGAAGAAAATAGTGTAGGTATGAATCACCATGTACAAAATCAAAAAAAATACGGGTAGTTGAAAATAATACGTATACGCAGGATCTGAATAAGAAAAAAAAAATAGAAAAATATTAACTCAAAGAGAAAAACAATTTTACCGACACCCTTATATTTATTTATTACTTTTTTTTTTTTTTAATACGACTGTTTCAAAATTGACTTTACCCGTTACCTGGAAATAATATTGTATTTGTTTTGTCTTTATTTTCCAAATTACTTTTTTCCGTCTTCGTTTTGTTTTTTCAGCAGCTGCCTCGCATTTTCCTCAGGCGTTCGTCTCTGCAATACACACTATATTACTATAGTACTTAAACCTATATCAAATGAGTACATTTATAACAAAACATTTTATGGAACAGAGTAAAATAACTAAATTAAAATTTTGGTAACTAGAATCACTTAACCATTTATTATGTTCACAACACGATATAAATTATAATACACTCGTATAACTCTCCGTCGTCTAATGTCAAATGCCAATATTAACCCTTCTTTCATATTTCATTAATTTTTTCTCAGTACATTTGCATTAGTTTTAATTAATATTCTTGTAAATTCTATATTTATCTACGTTTAAGTCACATAAATTGTACTTTACCAAGGGCATCGCTCGTTTATACCAATAATAAATATATAAATATTTATGTTCAAAACTATTTATGGCAACATTTGTTTTTGCAAACGAACAAAAACCTAAACCAGCCGACTTAAATCGAAGTTTAATTTCAACTGCCTTTGCTTGGTTAACCTTCACCCTCAATGGCCTTCCACCTACTATATTTATTCGATAATGATTATCTAAAGTAAATTAGTAGTGATCTTAAAAAAATTGTGATCCTAATAACATTTGTGATACTAGTATATAATTTGTATACCTGATTTTTCTTGCACTCGATTATATTTCAATGGTGAATGAAAGAGTTCAATTTTTTAACCAAAAAATATACCTATAATATTATTATTATTTATAATTTCTTGTATATAATCATATGTGCACATGTATTTGCTGCGTGAAAGACTTTAATGTAAATTTAATATTCAAATTTTTGAATACAGAATAAATAAGTACCTAATAAAAAAAATGCTAATAAATTTGTTAGGAACATAACAAAAAAAAAAAAAAGAATTATTAAATAAATGAGATAAAGATAACAGATAAAAATTTGTTCTAATCACTTTTGACTACTTTCAGTGCACATTTAAAAAATTACTTTTTGTATCTTTATATAAATATATGTATTTCTATTTGTAGTTATTGTTTATTTATTTTATTAAGTAAATATTTGCTCCTTATTAGAGTCAAGCTATTGTCACTGAATAGTGATGAATATACATATATAAATGCATATTGTATATCATATTATACTGTACAAAAAGTTCACGGGATGAATCGAGTCCGAAAGACAACCGTAGTCACGAATTTTCATTTCATATTTACTTTTTATTTTTTTTCCATCTCAGTTAAACGACCATGGCGAGGAGAAGTATTGTTTCGCAAAGTTGTCGAAAAAGTATAAAGTAATATTCGTAAGTCCATCGTACATAGTTTTGCAGACCGATGGGATGAGGATGTAAAGGTCAAGTAAGATCTGTTAACTATTTCCAGCAATAAATTGTTATTATTTTGATTGTTTTTGCTGTTGTTATTGTTGTAATTTTTGGTATACACGGTGGTGTATGAGTAGGTAAGTTTGATCTGGATAGACGTTTTTACCAGCTCGTGCGAATTGATTACCACTACGGTTTGAAACTTTTCCATCTTCCGCGTCGAGAGATGGTGTATTATTTATATATATAATTTCACAGGCGATCATCAATTTCATCCGGTAATGCCACCGGTGCATTTTGCTTACCTACATAAATAGGTACTTCGGTGGCAAGCGGAACGAATAAGAATTTAAAGGGGAAAAAAGAAAAAAAATGAAATTTTCTTCGACGTCACTACCATTATTATAATAATACAATAATAATAATTATTATTTTTATAATTATTATTATTATTATTATAACTATTAGTAATAGCAAGTCGTACTTGTGCTGATTCTCATGTCAAAAAATACGAAACATGAAATTTAATAGTGGCGTGGCGCGATACATTATTTAGTGAAGATACAATATCACCAAATATATTTTATCTCTCTATGTACCTCTCTCAATGGTTTGCCAAACTGATGAAATAACGAATAACACTAATGTTTTAGAAAATAATTTTTATTTTATAAAACGTAATTGAACGTATAATCAATAACGTTGGCAGCCGGTCGTGACGATTTCATTAAAAGACTAGTCGAATTGCCCAGCCTCGCTTAGCATATTATTTTAAACAATAACAATGATTAATTCGATGCGGAAAAAATAAGAAGTTCTAATAAGATAAAAGTTAAATATCGTCGTATATGCTAATGATATTTGTTTTTATTCATTAGTACTGTACTAATTTACATGTATCTCAATTGGTTAATACGAATATAAACATAATAAATAAAATACTATTTTTCTTAGGTAACTAAATATTTAAAAAATAATTATTCATCCAGTCCAACACGGGTTCAACTCTTCGGAATACGATTTTAAAATATCCTGTGTGCACCTATATAGTAAATATATTCCCTTGTTATTTTAAATTAATCAAAATGATAGTCCTGCGTGAGTGGTATTCGAATTTTTTATTTGTAGATTAATTACAATAATAATACCACTAACAAATATTAATTAAACATGATTTTACTTGATCATGGCTTGAATTTAATGTTAATTTGTTCGTTTAGAATATACCTATAACGTTTTATGACTGAATCTGTAAGCAACAATTAAGTTGTTTACATGCGCATAACGGCAATAGGATATATGATGAAAACGCACGTATTATGATAACATAAGTACTATTCCTCATATTAGCATATTATATACTTTTTGTTTCGTACCTCACGGTAGTAGTGGACTTTCTTAAGAATGTCGTGGTGGACGAAGTAGTCTGTTTTTCTTTTTTTTTTTTTTTTGTTACTCTTGGGTTTCCAAGTCCAAATGAAACGTAATATGATAAAAACGATGGTAAATTCGAGGATTGCAACCACATGTTGCATTACATACTTTGTTAGAAAAACTTCTAAAGTTCTGTTAAAATGTGGTCAGAGTAGGTATCGAATTATATGAAATGGAAGAATTTCTAAAGTCAGTACTCCAGTTGAGCGCAATAATACTCATCGTCTATGTGGTTTTTTTCTGGTGATTTAAAATAAAATCTCTATTATTGTCATTAAAAAAATAGACGAGTGCTCAAACAAAGCCGAGAATGACTAAGCAACAATAACATTGTTTTTGTAATAAAGAAGAATAATTGTTCTCCTGCGATGCTAAGAAAATAATATACGATTACTAGAATTGAGTACAAAAAAAAGGAAAATGATTGACGAAGCGCTATAAAATTAAAACCGAAACGGGTCTTTGGAATAAAAAAAAAAAACAATCAATGGCATAAATGATAGTAATACGTATGTAATCGAGAGAAAATAGTAGATTTTACATCAGATTCTTGATTGCTTTATATCACTAAAGTTATACGTTCTATAAAAAATGCAAAAGCCGGTTAAGATAACGAGGTGTACATAATAATATGTACACGTATGGTATCAAATATTAATAACCTACTACGTAGGCGTACTCATATTATACCATAAATCATTTCGCTCGGTAATTTTTTTTTTATCGTGTAAGATAAATTTGATATTGGATTTCCAAGCAGTTTAATTTTAACGGATTATTAAAAACCTTCATAAAACCTTTAACATTCAACTTTCATACATTTATAGCAAACTAATTGCATTTGATATGAAATCGCTATTGTTTCCAAGTCACAGCATAATTCTCGAAAAAATTGTTATTGATCTAGAAATATATAAAAATATAGAATAAAAATCATTGATAGCTTAACTTAGTTAAAATATAATTGAGTTACGAGAAAAGTTTTTTGAACAAATATAATGGATAGTTAGCGTCAAGTCTGTAATGGAAAAAAATATATATGAAATTAACACAAATAATAACAGTGTACAAAATGTGAGTAAAAAGAAAAAAGAAAATTGATGACATATTTGTAACAATTTTCTCGAAGGCATCTATTGCTATTGAGTTATCTTCAAATAATTTTCTATACACATATTACACCCGAAAAATAAAATTGAATTAAAAAAAAGTAAAAAGATAACAGCTAAAGCACTTCACTTTGTAATAAAAAATATTATACTTATATTTCAGGAAAGCAGTCTTATTTTTTTTTTTTAAAACGTAAATGTGAATTTCTATTCCATTTATTTGATTTACACGTGTAAAATGTATTTGCAGATTTATATACATTGAAGAAATTCATTAGTAATTGTAACATTGGCATTTTATATATCAGAAATAAATAATTAAAAATAGCTTAGTTCAATCACTAAATAATACAAAATATTTTAATTTAGACTGAACAAATATTTAAATATAGTTCGTTATAATCTTTATGGTAATGAAATTCATAGTATGATTATTTTTCTTATATTTTATCAGTACTATTGTAATAAAATAAAACATTTAAAGAAAACAATGCATTTTAATTCAAAAAAATATATTATTTTTTAAATAAAATGCAATTATAAGTGGTTAATCTGCGAAATACTTTGCAAAATAAATCTTAAAGTAAAATACTAAAATAACAACTTTCAAACTGTACGAAAATAATCAAATAATGATATTGTCTACAGATATTTTTAAATGGAAATAGCGATACACTTTTTGGGCAATTTAGGTAAGATAGGATTTGAGAGTTCACCTACTCTCCTTGTCATTAATTTTATAAATATATTTCCAGCATTTAAAATATATAATATATAATAATAACACATAAATAGTGTTAAGCTGCTGTAGCATCGCCGGGAAATAACATGGGATTAAAATCTATAGTGATTATAAAAATATAATGTTAGACGAGAGTCACCACAATGTATCATGATGACAATCAAAAAAATAGAACGGAATACTTCTGCCGCTTATGTTTAAACATAAACATAACTCATAAAGAGGAGAGGAGCTATTTTACTGCTATGGGCAGCGAATGATTATAATAATTCCAAAATAATATATTTTGTGTTGGATTTTAATAAGTATTTGTACCTCGTATGTGTTCTGTTTTAATTGGCTATACTATGTGTAAACGTCACGGTGAAATTTTAATCGTAATAATTAGGGAACGGATTTAAATTTACTAAAAAATTAAAAATATTTAAATATATATTTGTTTATTACTTTATAAATATTTATTTATAATATTGAAGTATTGAAATTAAAAATAAGATAAAATTCAATATAATTTATAAATAATACATAAAACAAAAATAAAAATTCTAATTTTGAAATTATATCAGTTAAAAATCAAAAATTAGCGGAAATAAGTGCTAAATAGTTTTGCTAAAAAATTTCTTGAAATTTGTACCTACTTCCTAGATAAGATATTGTACAGACTTAATCATATATTTTCGTCCATCATAAAATACTAAAATAAAAATGGAATTTTTATAATAATACAGATTACGCATATTTATTAGTAAAATATTTCATTATTATTTATTTATTTGTAAAATATTTAAAAATATTTAAAATAAAATTAGCATCAGTTCATTCAAAATGAAATGAAACGTACATATATATCAAAAACTTTCCGATATTAAAACTACATAAAAATATTTATTTAAATTAAAATCCGTTCCCTAGTAATAATAAATGCACCATTTTCGGTGTAGCACACTCGAAATTTAATCCCTACGTGTCAGGGGCGGACTGAGTTAATATTTCAGGCCGGGAATTTTTTTTTGCCAGGCCAAAAAATTAATAGGGGACCAACGATTTGGTCATAAGTGTGCAAAATAAAAAAAAAAATAATAATGATAAAAAACCTTTATTATTTAAAAAAAAATTTCAAAATTTTATGTAAGATATATGAAACCACACATAATATATAAGATATTTTTTTATAGATACAGTGTATACAAATTAATATAATACCTATATATTAAAATTAACTCTTAAAGTACTTCCTTTTTTTACATAATTAGGTCTTTTTTTATAACTTCACTAGTTTCCCCAATTCTGTCGATTATAATATCGTCATCTAATGATACTAATGTTCGCTTTTCCACGGACATCAACATAAACGCTTCCAAATGCTCATTAGTTAGAGTATTTCGTAATCGATTTTTTATGAATTTTAGAGTTGAAAATGACCTCTCACATGCTACTTGTGTTACCTGTAGAGTTGAAAGATAATTATAAGCCAAAGAAAAATTTGTATACGCATTACTATATAAATTGTATTTTACTAATAACTTTAAACAGCAACAAGCACAATTTTTGCATGTTTTACAGGTCATATTTAATCCGGCAGTTTCTTCAGCTTCTTGATATTCATCTTCTGAATCGAAATTTTCAAAATCATATTCGTCTTCAACTGATTTTTTTAAGTTATCCCAATTATTACCAAAACTTACTAATTCTTCTCTTAATTTTTGATAGAATTCTTCCAAATTATCACTGACTGTAAATCAGATTAAATTTTTAGAGAGAGCTTTCAAGGCTGTTTTTGGTAAACCATGTTTAAAACTATTAAAGTTGACTGGGGATAGAAGTGATAAATCCATGTATAAAGGACTATTGTTTACAAATCTTGAATTCATACTTTCAACTATTCTATCCATCACCTGATTATGAACTTCAACAGTATATTTTTGTTTCGCATCATTAATTGGGTCATCGTTTAATAATTCATCAGTCATTCGTTTTCTTTTCTTTAATCGTTTGATTTCGAATTGTTCTTGAAGATAAATTGCATTATCCAAATCTTGCAATTCTAGTTGATTATTTACCCATTCGACAAATGTATCACTTTTAGCTATAATATTTTCCATATCTCTTTGGTACTTAACTATTTGACTCAGTGCAGATTTTACCATTAGTTGACATTTCAGAAGGTCTAATCCACTGGTTTGTAGATATCTAGATAGTGGGCCCGTTATACTAAAAACATTCATAAATATGTGTGCTGTCAAAATAGTCTCATACTTTAATAGTAAATCTAAATAATTGTTTGCTTTTGCTCTTATATCAGGTTTAAATTTTTCCCCTTGAACAACTTTAGTGAAAGCAATTATCAAGTCTACATATATAGAACTTTTTGGATCTCCAAATGTTCCGAAAATTCTCTCAACAGCAGTCTGTTTTGATGACCATCTAGTTTCCCCAATGGTTTGAAGACGCTTATTTCGACTGTTATCTGAATTTGTCTTGCTAACTTCATTCCAAATATCCATCCTCAAATATGATTCTTTGAAAAATACCGCACAACTATTTAATAAAGTAAAAAATGATGTTACTTGGACAGGATTTCTTGTTGTATCGCAAATAACAAGATTTAAAACGTGACTATGACACCAAACATGAACTTGTTCAGGCGATAATTTACTTAAATGTGAAGTGAAACCATTATATACTCCTCGCATATTGGACGCTCCATCAGTAGAATTTCTTATACATTTCGTTAAATCCAAGCCAACAGAAATCAATTCCTCTTTTAGCAGTTCAGCCATACTTTTACCACTTGAATTATGAACACACTTTACAGCAATTAATTTTTCATTAATTGTACCGTGAAAAACGTATCTAATAACTATTGAACATTGATCTATTACTGAAACATCTTGGGTAGTATCAATAAGAACAGAAAAGAATGAAGCATTTTGGACTTCGGTAGCAATTGTACGTTTAATGTTTGATGCTATTTCATTTATAACGACTTGAACCGTATTTTTGGATAAATAAGTTAAAAAGCTTCCACGGCCTCTCGTATTTTGTTTTTGTTTCTTTTCACTTTTATTGATGATAGTATTGAAGTGTTCGCAAATGATAGGATCATATTTATTTCTTTTACCTCTATAGCTTAAGCCTCTTTTTCCGATTAATTTTATAACAGCGATAATTCTTTCAAAAATTTGCCGATTTTTTTTATATTTTGTAAATTTGAAAATAACAGTGAATCTATATCTTTGTTTTGAGTTTTTAGGAAATAAGATTCGGAAGAGAGTGAATGAACTATGCTACTCTCATGCTCCTTGATTCGTTGATGAACATGTTTCCAATCAGATACCCCCTTAGTAAATTAATTCGATTCAGAAGCAAAAGCCGAACAAACTAAACAAAATAGTTGTTTTGATGATTCATCAAATGTTAGCCATACACTATTTGTTCCGTTTTCTCGAAGAAAAATCTTATTTGAATTGAATGGGAGGCTGGGATCTTTTGGTTGACAAGGGTGGTACTTGAAGAAATGAGATAAAACAGTTGAACTTGGCTTTATAAACTTATTAAATACTACTGGAGGACTTTCAGATGTCGAACATAGAACTTCTAAAAAAAAGGACAAATTTCATATAATCATATCGAGTTCATGAAATAAGTAACGTTATGGCTTAATGTGTTGATTAATAATTATAAATAAAAATAACATTGAAAATGCTTCTGATATTGGATATATAAATAAATTACTTAAGTTATAATATAAAAATTAATACACTTAAGCGCAACAACCAGATAAATCCATGCTCCCCTCAACTTTGACAAACAAATAGTATCCCCAAATTATTTTTTTTATTCAAAGTTTACAATATTGTGAATAATTATACAAATAATAATAAACAAACTAGAACAAAATTATTTTTAACAAGTATTTAGTCACTAAAAAGAATTTTCTTTGCCCTGGACAGTTTCAAAAAGTGGATTTATCTAGTTTTTGCAACAAGCCCTTCAATTGAAAATTAAAGTAATTCCCACCATATTACGCCGCTACGATGGGTTAATATTACATACTAATTTAGCTTTCACATGTATTTGTTAGTATTTATTTTTGTTATTAAAATGTATCACTCGTATGATGACCATGGTGGTAGTTACTTACCAGAATTAGAATCAACTATGTCATCATTTTCAGACATTGATATGTTTTCAGTATTTTCATGAAAGGAAGTACCTATCAATATTTTCAAAGACAATTACATAAAAATCATAAATAGGAAAAAGGAAAAAGAAACTAATAAACAATATAAAATTATTTAAATTTACTACATAATACATAATATATTATGCATACCTGAGCTTAGTTCTTCAGTTTTAACGGGATTTTCACTATTTTGTTTTTCATAATATGCTGAATTAAAAAATAAATTAATTTTTTTACAATTCTTGCTTGATTCTAAAAGAAGTTTTTTATTTTTTTCACGTTCTCTAGCAGCACCACCAGCACGTTTTTTATCCTCTGAATTCATTTTAAATAATATTTAATAAATTCAAAACACCTTTGTGGAAGACTTTAATGTATAATGTTTCTATAACATTATAGTATAAGTACAGACAATACAGTTAACTATAATATTGTATAATTTAACGTAAACAAAATAAAATAAAATACGGAGACCACCTATTTACATTACATTACAGCAATGTTTTTGCTATCTGCGGACTGCGATTAGTGCGAGTATCAGCGCTTTGTGTGTCGTGTGGCGGCGACGCGCCGACATGACGCGCGACGGCGGTACAAGTATAAATATAAATATATAATAATATAATAGTTTATAATTTATAAATAAATCACTAAACAAGCTGTTCGGCTTATCGCTTATATTATATATTTATATCTGTGTATATATTTCGTACATGGGTACAGACTACAGACGGTACATCGTATAAATTGTTATCGATTAATATAATATTTAAAATCACACGATTAATAATAATAGTAATACCTACCATATGCATTATGTTTATTATATTTTTATGTTTATTCGTATACTATATTTTTAATTTCTAAAATATTATCAGGCCATTTAATCTATTATTGTACCAGGCCACCGGGATTTGTCCCGGTGTCCCGTCAGGCCAGTCCGCCCCTGCTACGTGTATACTTGGAATTTTTCCTTTTACAAAATTTATATGCATAATAAATTACAAGGAAAATTAGGGAAAATTAACTAATTATTTTTAACTCATTAAGTTTATTTAATCAAGAGATATGTAAGTAAAGTTTTGTTAAGATTAAGTTTTAAAAGTTAATTAGAAAAAAAAAATAACAAAGTTAAAAATAAATAACTTATTATTATTAATATATATATATATATGTGCGAAAAATATATTTTTAATATCTGAAAAAGAATTTACTTAACATGACTAGACTATGTTTAATTGATAAGTAGTAGCATGTCATGAATAACATAATAACTCGTGAAGTTAACATAACATAGTACGTACATAGTACATAGTTACGTCACATATAGTGACGTAACATGAAAAACAAATTAACTCGATACCTAAGCAATTTAACTTTTTAGTCGAACTTTGACCTTTTACCTGGTTGATACTCAAATTCAATGTATTAGACTTGTAATGGAAATTAAAAAATGTTAATAACACCATTTCCGTCAATTTATAAAACATTTTACCGTTCACTCAAACCACCAATCTAATAATGATCGAGCGCTGTCGTAGTCATTATCTACACGAATAAATATATTTTAATCACGTTTTATTTTTGTTCGCAGAAAATGGACCTCAACCGAGACGGAGTTGTGTCGTTCGAAGAGTTTATGGAGACCTGTAAAAACGACGAGAACATCACACGTGCAATGATCTCAATGTAGACGAGATAAAACGTATAATTAATGTTATACGTTGTTCGTAGGGCGTCGTTCGGGGAGGGGGGAAATCTAAATACAGCCTCTTCTTTGATGAAATGACTGTGAGAATTAAACTTCAGGTACCCCCGAACAACGCATAGAATTCATAATACCATAATTATTATCATTATTATTTTTTTTTTCTAACAAAATCATGCAACGAAAAAAAATTGTTTGTTTTTAGTATTTGTATTTATGTATGTTTTTCTTTCAAGCGCAATCGCTCTTGTAAGATTTAATTTTCCAATCATAATCGGGGATAGAAAGTGAATTATAAAATTGCAATTTACACCCGTACCATAGGCACTGAGCTGTGCATATAATTCATACGTATACAATACACAGTCGGTACACAATTATTTATTCGAAATAAAAATATATCGAATTCCGAAAAAAAAATTAAATTCTGTGTCAAAATACCACTCAATGTGGTTCCAAGTTAAAGCCTTTACATAATCGTCTATAAACACACGCTGAACGTACACGTGTAAATCATATTAATTTAGATGTTTACGCGTAACACAATATATATCGATGGAACATTATAATGTTTACGAGCACGTGAGGAATCGTACTCGTACACCATTACACTTATAGTATTTTGTTAACCGTTTATTGACAAACATCTGGACGACTCCGGAGGAACAGGGTAAAAAAAAGAATACACATAACATGTTAAATGGTTTCTCACATAATCGATGTGGTCGTCGTCGACGTCGTCGTATCATTATATACGACACCGTCTATAACAATAATTCAAATATAAATAAATATATTGTACTTTATGCTTATGATATCATATGAGTACTTTCGATGTGAAATTTTTAAGGTAAATTATTAATATTACTATTGTAATTAGACATTTAAATACACGATTTTGATTTTTACAATGCGGTAAAAGTGTTAATAAATATACATACAGCATATATATCAATCATAAAGATTGAAAAAATAATTACATATGATTGGAATTTAAATATTTAAAGTAAACACTTTATACAACAATGAATATGTAAACGATTTATCATATTGAACCTGAAATATGTTATGAAAATTAATTAATATTCGAGAATAAATAAAAATTTAAAATTGTATAAATGTCTAACACATAATTCTTAATGTTAAAAATAAAATGTATAACCAATGGATATTGAACGTTTATCAAATATTTTAATTTGTTTTAAATATTTATTAAATATTGATTAAATATATCTTTGCTGTGTGGGTTTATATTTATATATATATATATATTATATTAATATTGTACACCGTTTATAAGAATAGCAGTATATGCAATTACAACACTAATAATTGTTGTAGATGGCAAATTATAACTTCTTATTTTTTTTCACTTTCCACGAAGATACAGTAATATAATAAACTTATTAATATGTGTACAATACACACTTACATAATATTATGATTTCTACGGATTATGTTATATTATTGTATACGATGATGTATTATCCTAAGATTTTACCAGGGTTATTGGCATTGTACATAATATATTGTTATCATTGTATTTCCTTAAGCGATATCAAATGAGTTTTACCATCGTAAAAAATAAAAATGAATTTTAATTTATGCGTTCGTAAAAAAAAAATATTTCAAATTATTTTGTTGTATTATTTTTTTATTTTTTTTTTATTGACGTCATTATATGCGCGTAGAAGTGTGTGTGTGTGAGTGTGTTTGTTGCGCGTGCCAATGGTCGTCGCTAAAAAGCTAAAAATTATATTCAATTGTTTTTCCTTTGTAAACGCTAGAAAATATATTATATGTACGTAATCAGTATTATACGTTATTAAAGTTATTTTTGTTCTTGGTAACGTACAACTATAGAGTTTCCATAGATAATTGTTATAAGTATTAGATCGTAGACCGAATAGAATAATAATATATTGCTAACCCGAGAAAAAAAAAATCAGATAAAAATAACTTATCAAAAGTATCATACCACGTCCTCGGTTGAAGAGATAAAAAAGGGTTATGGTTGTCAATGATACAAAATCTATAAAAAACAGTGTGCTTACGTATGCAGATCACTATGTAAGAATAATAATAATATATGTTTTTTTTTTTTTTTTTTGCTGAACATGTATAATACGTATTATTATTGTTATATTGATCGCCACGGAGATGAGCAAGTTCGCACTAAACAATAATAATAAACACTATATAATGAATATTAGAAATTCAGGGTCACCAATATCCATGTTTGTGTAGGACAGTTGCACTATAAGATAATGGAATAGTTCCCCTTATTAGCTACAAGTTGTTTGTCCGGAAGGGGTTTGGTAAGTTTCTACGTGAAACAACAGGTAAGCGGTAAAATATTATGATTTAAGTACCGAGCATAAAAAAAGGAAACCGGTACGTAAAATCCGTTTTTCGTGCTTATAACACGTATATTTTAAAAATGTAGATGTTCATAATCCGGTACGTTTCGAAAAAATTATATTGTGTTCATATTATTAGCAAAACGTTTAGGTTGCACCTGCAGAACATATCGTATCAAATTTCCATCACAAAATGTAAAAAACGCCTTGAATACTCCACTGCATTCGTGCATGACCGTGTGAACAAATGAACAAATAGTATAGTAAAAATCGTTTGATAAATCTAATAGTATTCATTTTTTTATATAAGGAAAAGCATACGGTATCGACTGAAAACAAGTGTACCAATACAGCCTACGGATACCGATTTAGACAGTTTGATCGAATTATTTTAGTGCTTCAATATTTTTTTAAAATAGAGAGCTGAATCTTATTTAGTTCCTGACTTAAAGAAAGGAACTAATTTATTTTCTTGTCTCTCAGTAGTTTAAAAATATAGTTAATATAGTTAATAGTTAAGGACTACTTTTCAACCATCAACGATATCATCCCATCGTGGCTGACTTGACATTTTGTAAACATTGTTAATATCATTATATTATATACCTATTTATATATAAATTAATTTATCAAAATTAATAATAATACAGTAAGGATGTCCAGGCATCATAAATCAATCGTTATACAATAATAATCAATAACTGAATCAATGAATTAGTTAAATTTTTAAAGAAAAGTTATAACAAAAATGTCTTTTAATTCTATAAATGATTTAAATAATTTATATTCGAGAATAAATAGACAAATAAAAAAACGAACAAATCACGTATGTTTCTCTAAATAAATGTACGAACTTTCAATACCCTATTAACTTGAAAAAGAAACCACGTTGCTGATAAGTTTCTGAGGATATCACAAACTCGAAGGGACGAGTACCTTCAAACGCGTTCCTTCCAAGCACCGATTCTCTACCGTGCCAACATTCCAGTGTACGATGACCGATTTTCGATGAATTTACATATGTGCAATAAATGAAAATTAAAGAATGATCGTCCTCGTTCGAAACGTGAAAATATTCCGTTCAAACACGTTCGTATTTCACACCTGGTCCGTTTTTCAAGTATGACTATCCGTATTACTGCTGGTATTATCACAATGCAACGTATATCACACGAATTCATAGCTCGTCTCCGTTCGCGTTCTTTAATTTAGAATGTATGTATTATACTATTATATTGTAATGTAAGTTAAAACGTAATGATTTTGAAAAAAAAAACTTACTGTGTTATTTTTAAACTACATATATATGTTACCGGAAAAGATGAAAATTCAGGAATTGTCGATAATCCTAGTCATTGTTGACAATAACTGGAAAGGTTAGGCAATGTTGGATATTTCGTAGTTTTATCAACATTTCCGTATTATATTAGGCAATGTTGTAAAATTAATATTTAAAAGTAATACAACGTTATATATATATATATATAAGTCTTGATGTGAGGAATGGGCCTGCTTTTTACTACTGAGTTTGTCAATGTCCGGTGTCACAGAAGTCAGTCGAAGACGCATATCGTTTACTGCATCCAAACGTGCTTGACATTTTGTTTTTGTAGCTGTATACAAAAAGCCATTTCACGAAGATACGTAGTACCAAAAAACAGTAAAATTAGTTTAGCTTTTGAAATTAATATTGAATGATCTCTTCCTAACCGAGCTATAATATTAATGAAAACCTCGATTTTGCTGCATTGAGAGTTGCTAGTTTTGACGTAACTACAAATGGATTAATGATCCACTCATAGTTTTTTTCGAATTGATTTTTGAGCAAATTTTGGGAAGTATAAATTCAAATTTCGAAGCAAATAATTTAGGTATTCTTTAATTATTTCTAATAATGATTCATTAATTGTTAAATTGTTTTCTTATGAAAATTTTGAAGTCGTTGAAAAACATGACATGACTTTAATGTCGACATTTTGCTGTTTTTTCGTTTGCCATGAATTTCACTACTTTCACTATTAGTCATTTTATAAGATTTTGAGAGAGGGTGTATGGTTTGCCACCAAGAAACAATTCATAACTTATTAAGTACTATGCTTTCAGTACTTTTTTGGAATATGTTTTTCATGAGATACAAACGTTTTCAGAGTTGCATGGAGCTCATATTTTTTTTTTTTAATAGTCTGCAGTTTTATTTATGAAATCATGACGTGTTTCAAAATGTCGTTTAAGCTTAGCAGGAAATATTGAGCTATTAGGCAAAACTTTGTTACATATCACCCGCTGAGAATGTCCATAAGCAAATTCAGTGAATCCCATATTTAAATATGAACCGCAATATTTTCGTTTATTGCTTCCTTTCTGAATATCTACATCACAACTATAGTAGATTCTAAAGTAGAACCATGTATAATATGTTCCGAATGTAGTTATAAGGAATTAATTTTACTACAACTATTATTATCTTTCTTCGACTGAATAATAGTTGTTGGCTGACGATTTTCAGGTCTTATGGAGCTCGTTTTAAGCCACTGTTCCATTTCAGTAAAAATACACTTGGTCGTTTACATATGCATAGTAAACAACGGGCCGAGTCATCAGTCGTTTCATATTATCAAATTCTAAAATTAGATAATTATATACAATTTTCTTATCGGGGTTTTACGCAATATACATATTAGTGAATTATGGCATTCAAGTCTTCATGAAATATATATTAATTTTAAATAACGAACATTTTTTTAAATTTTTTGTGGTGTTACGAACAGAGTCCTAGGCAAGCCATTGCGGAATACCAAGGACTCCGCGGAGCACAGTTCGGGAATCGCTGTACTAGATTATATAATTTCAAGTATCATAGTAGTTTACCACGTAACAATAAAGATTAAAATAATGATTTATCCTAAATAGCTTATAAGTATTAAAATATATCAAATTAATTTTTAATGTTATCATCAATGCCTTCTTTTATTAGGAATTGTCATCAATGACTAGGTATTGACGTTAATTCCTTGCTAAATCAGGCATTATCGTTATTAACTAGTCATTGTCAACACTCACTGATTGTTATCTTTTCCGGTGACATATATATATATATATATATATATATATATATTATAATTGTTTAAAACATGTTTTTCATAATATGTGATTGTTTTAATTGTTATATTTATAAAATATAATACCATGTGTATGCATCTGCGTATTTGTATATATGTTTGTGTGTGTCCATACAGTGTACACGAATACTTTTTTAAAGGTTTTAAAATGATTGTTTTGAAATCAAACATGTATTTACATTCAGTTTTGAATATTTTTCAATCTGCATTTAACGAAAACTTCTTTATAACGGAAAAATCACTTGATCTCGAACGATTCCATCATTAGAAAATGTTACCGTATATTTTTGAGTTAAGGCAGTTAATCTACTTATACATCCTATATATATACTACCGTCATATCGCAGCGTTAAACAAGGAGGGACTGCCGAGACGTTGTTCTTGTGATAGTAAAAAGGACTCATACACGCGCGGTGCCCTAAAGGCTGAAAAAGCGGTCACTAGGGTGATAATTTTTCAAAAAATTATAGCGTGCCCCTGCTAATAGGCCACGATTTCATGATTTTATATGGTATTTGGTCATAAAAATACCGGATAATCTCAATTTATTTATTATTTTTCATTGAGTCATTACGTCCCCAATTCTTCCATTTTTCCAATCACCAAAAATTGCTTAGGTGACGCTCAGTTGGATATCGAAGGAATATACTGTTAAGTATTAGCCGTACGTACACGCAGATGTACACGCACATCATGTTTGAGGGGGTAACATATTACAATTGTTCAGCAGGTCTCGCGAAGAAAAACAGCTGCTATACAATGTGACTATTGCGGGCGTGAGAAACCGATTTTCCGCGATGAACTACACGAGTTCACCACGTGATTGGATAAACAACCACATTGCATGGTCTATTTTTAAGATCCATTTCGTGTGTGGGCAGTTTATACGGTTAAAATATTACCGGGAACATCCGAAAGGGGTCAGCCATACTCGGATCACTGAAAACAATATGTTAAATGTCATGCAATTATGGTACAATATCTGTTGTCACTAGACAATAAGATAAAGTGTAATCATACTGTCGTGGAAAAATGAAATATTACATTCAAACGTATACCAGAAACTAGTGAACGTGGTTTCATGTAGCTCCTCGAAATTACTGTCTGTTTTATTGAAAAATGGATACGAGTACACCATATTAAGGAAAAAAGTACTGTTGTATTTAATGGGAATGGTTTAAAGTAAATTGCGTTGGAAATACGAGTATATCCATGAATTTATGAATTTATCTAAACTAGTAAGTACATGTTATTTTATATAATTTATAACATGTGTACAGTTAAAATAATAAGGAACGTATTTTTACTATTATTTTTAGTATAATTAAGATGAGGCGTAACCTTAATATACAGCTTAATGATACTTGGTACTAACATGAACTAAGACCAGTGTTGGGAAATATCTAGATATGTTACCAGATAAATTTCTGCTGTTATCATTATTTTCTTCTAAATAAAATTCTAGTTATCTATGATTACCTATCTAGATAATTTATTTAAAAGGAATAAAAAAAAAAAATTTAAAAATTTAAAATATTTTTATATTTTCATTTTTATATTTTTCTGTACATCGTATATCAATTACACAGAAAACAAACATTTAGTAAAATGTATTACCATTGATTAAATATAAAAATATAAATATAAATGTATCTTTAATCAATAGTATTACTATACCATGCATTTTAATATAGAATGTTCATTTTAAGTCTGGAGTATTACATAGTAAACAACGACAAGACCCAAAAATAACAATAAGTAATGGTCATGTAATAAAAAAAACTAATAATAGCAAAAGCGAAAACAACTATCCCTGCTACCCACCACCGTAAGATGATGATCTTCATTAGCCGATAACCATTTCATAAAATTGTGTACAAAATATGAGCAAATAATTTTTTCGAAGAAAATAAACTAACATCCATATATATTAGACTCACAAGCATAATAGATTATAATAATATATAAACATTTTGACTTTTTTATTATTAAGTAAAAGAATGTTTTGTCATCTTCTTATGAAGTTTATTTTAAAAAAAAATTAATTTTTATATTTTATGTTCATTAATATTTGAAATGAGTTTAAAAAATGACATTTATTTTAAAATATTTTTAACTATGTATTTTTTTTTACCTAATACCTGTAGACTGTAGTATCCTGAATATTTTCAAAATTTGAAATGAAATTATCTCATATTTATCTAGATAAAAATTTACTAATTTTTATCTTTGTCTTGATAAAATTTAGTATAACTATCTTTACTTATATCTCGATAAAAATTAGTATAGTCATCATTATCTTTATTTAGATAAATTATTAGTTATCTACTCCCAAAACTGACTAAGACTAACCAATACCTAAGATGTTTTTAAATTTTTTTTTTTTTTTAATTTTTTGGAATATTTTTCGATAAAGCAGATTAAACTTCTAATTCATACCGTATAAGGTTTTATTGATAAGAAATGTAAGGTAATGTAAACTGAAATTCGTAAATGAGGAAATCATATAGAATATATATGCAGCTACGCATCGGGGTGACTTATTATAACTAACTATATCATATATTGAATTTCGCAACAATACACAATGTTTTCTTTTCTCGCACTATTATAACGCATTAAACAGATTTTTTCAACGATCGCTAGCCATTATATTGTCAAGCGTTGCAAATGGATTGATTAATTGACTCTCAAAATATATAAAATATAACATCTAACATTGATTTCCGTCCCAATCATACGGCTTCCGCGTCGTATTCTGTGTGGTCCTCCTGCCAAAACGAGAAATAACGAAGATAGATTTTATTTATTTTTGTTTTTTTTTATCGATGTTGTATCGTGACTCATTGCGTTCCCGAACAAATCATCGACCAACGATTTCTTATACTCTTCCCATTTGTTTTCCACTAAAAACTTCCGGAACGACTGTTCGATATTCGGGTTGGACGCGTTCAACGAGCACACGGTCCGACCCCAGAAGTTTGACTCGTTGTTCTTCGCCAGGAACGTCAACGGGACCAGCAGACACTTGACGTCGGCTGTGGCCATCACTAGACGGCCAGAGCGTCTTTCCCCTGGGAAACAACAAAATGATTAGTACTTACGCCCATTTATCGGTGTTTCGAAGTAATGTCCGCGCCGAGTAGGTTTTCAATAACTACTGTTGCCATGGACAACAGGTGTCACTTTTGAAATATTATCACGAAAATGTAACTGAGACAAAAGGACGATATTTTATAAGAATAAAAATATTATTTCTGTACAAATATGTTTCAATAAACTATTGGAACTTTATTGCGTAATTATTTATGCACATAACTAGGCAAAAATGCAGGTATAGGGTAAGAAGTTTAAACCAACGATCAGCCCTCAAAATATCTGCAAAAATACTATAAAAAAATTAACTGACCAACAAGTTGATTAATTATTTCAAAGTTTCAAATTATATTTATGAATAAAATATTTATATATATGTAATTATTATATAATAAGTATTGATGCTTGCTATTTATCTACATTTTAAATTTGACATATTATCAACCACCTACCCCCACCAAAATTATTTCCAGCGTTCATCCCAACATGCAACAGTCAATTACGATTGTTTTTTTTCTATTTGGAACTTTATATTTATCAAAGCATATTCCCGCAAAAATTATGCACTAACAGACGCGCTATAAAATACTTAGATGTGAATATCCGGAAACGGACGGTCAGTGAAATAAATGGGTGATTTCATCTCGAGTAGAATGTGGGTGGTATTGATTTTAAAATATCAGGGATTGAAATGTTTGCACAGCCATTGAGCGCAGCGTTACCATGCACCGATTTCCATTGATCTTTTTATCAATCTCTCATAATGGGATTATCGATCACTACTATTGCTATTACGAGATCGTACCTGTTGGGTACAGTTCGATAATTGACGTGAATAGTCTCAACTTTCTAGAATATTCGAGACGGACAGGTATGGTGTGTCTCCTTATCTATCATAGGTATTATCTCTCAATTCACGTCATGTACGCCGCGGCGTACAGCGCGCCGTCAGCGTAACATCGTTATTTCGTCATTCCGCTTATAGTCAGTGGTTGAATTGGGGGGGGGGACGCAGAGGGTCTGAGCTACTCTTCATTTTTCTTCATATTATAGCGTACCCCTTAATTTAATTCATCAAGGAACGCAGGGGACGCAGCGTCCTTCAACAATTATATGAATATGAATTTGTTTCTAAGAAAAATTAAATAAATATGAAAAAAAATTGGAAACGATTAATATTTTATTTAATTTTTAGTATTAGTTCGTAATTTGTTCATTATTATTAGCACATATGTATATTAGGAACGCAATAATAAAATATATAATAATGTTATATAATTTATGTAACACGTTTCAAGTGTTTCCACTGCGTATTAATTCGTGGTATAAACTGCTAAATTGCTAAAAATATAACTATTACGAAAACTTCCCTGGGTGTACCGACGATAACGATCTATAGTAAACCATTGACAATAATAATATATTGACTCCGTATTTTGAGAATCCGTCCGTTGTTTTAGTTATCGACGATTAACAAATGGTGATCGTTTTCAAGGAAAATTAAATATTATTTATATTTTATTTGGAAACGAGGTGCGCCACGAATGAGTAATCAGTATTATGTTAGCTTGTCGCGTACTCGCGTATGTAATTTATAAATTGTAATTTTGTTGAAAATAATAAACACCTCAACCGCACTCTACAGTCCTACATGTAACGTCAGCAATAAACAAATAAACATGAATAAACGTCAAAAATTGCCCATATCGGACTTTTTCAATAAAAAGAAAAACAATAACCAAGGTAATTAAAACACTTTAATTTAATAATAAATCATAGGCGTGCGCAGATTCCTGTTACCAGTGTACTTTTATTTTTTTTTGATAATCCACCCTCATAAATCCCACCTTAAAAAAAAAAAAAAAAAATAGATATACAAAACATAAGTAAGTAGAAATAAAATTTATTAGAAAAACTGATGTACAATCTGATTATCAATGAACGTCAGTCCCGGCAATTTTTATTTTTTTGTAATTTGATAAAATTTATAAAAAAAACTTGATTTTCCAAAAAAAGTTATTAGCCCTTTTTACTTAAGTACCTAGTAGCTACCTAAAAAAAAAGTTAATAAATACAGTTAAAAGTTCCTTAAATTTTTTTTGGTCATACATTTTAAAGCAATACATATACATAACTATGATAAAAATAATTATTATTTAACTTTCAGTAAATCTTAGTCCTAAAAATAATGTGACGGGATGAAATAAATTATTTGACTAATATTAAACTTCAAATATTAAAATTAATATTGACAAAAAAAAATTAATATACTAATAAAAGAGTAACATTTATAATCTATAAATTTAATATTTACTTTTTGTAGGCAACAGTAAAATACATGAATTATTTTAAATTGAAAGTTAATTGATTAATTAATTTTATCATGTGGCTATATATTTACATTTTAGATTTTAAATTTGCTAGACGTGTTGCTGTGTTGATAGAATTAATACAAATAAATACCTATTAGTATTGTTTATTATTTGTTATAGATATCTGTGTTAATCATTAGATATATTTAATTATTTATATTGTAGATGCATTTAGGTGGGGGGGGACAAAGTCCCTCACGGTTTTTTTTAGATTAATTTGCTTTGGAACGCTAATTGTTCAACTACATTTAGAGTCCACCTTTATTTTTTTTTCCAATTCAACCACTGCTTATAGTACTAGCTGTGCGAGTCAATCACCACCGAATTTTTCTGTTGAAGTGTCTAAACATTCGTATTGTCTCAACCTCAAACATAACGTCTACCATTCTTTGATCGGACCCGTGGTTGTCCCAAAAATCGAAAATCGGTAACATATTTAATGCTTACTTGGGCGGCGTCTGCCCGCCCGTCCCGTGCGTGTTACCGGCCGACCGGCTTATCAGTCTAATTGCCTACCGTTGCTCACTATCTCAAATCGACGATGCTCGTTTCAAGGTCATCGGGTAAAAATAATAATTCCGCTCATGCTAATGTCTTGAGTCAAAATAACTCTAATCGGCCTCCCAAGCCGACCGATAAAAACGTAAATAAGAAATTAACTATCAATACAGCGACTTACATAATATCTCCGATGATTCCGATGACAAATCATGGTCTACTAATAAATCCAAACGTCTCGTTTCGCCAGGTCTTTCTCCTAAATCTAAAGAGCTAAAAATCTCTAAAACTAAAATCTCCAAATTCTCCACGCCAAATCGCTATGAAGCACTCAGTGAAGTGATTACCTCCGCCATATATACGGCTGAACAAACAAATTTACTTTCTCCACCTCTTATCTTCATCACTACACCATTTGATTTTAACGATTTTTGCAAATCCTTACTATCGATCATGGGCGAAAACGGTTTCGAATGTAAATCGTCTACGAACCACCTTAAACTCACTACAACCAAAATCGAATTCTATTGCCTTATTATACATCTGCTAAACGAAAATAAATTCGAGTATTTTACTTACCAAGTCAAAGCTGATAAGCCTTATCGGGTTGTAATAAGAAATCTTCACCCAACGACGGACACAAATTCCATTAAGGATGAACTAACTTCTAAGGGCTTCGCTATAAGAAACATCTCTAATATCCAGGCAAGACTATCTAAATCTCCTCTCCCGCTTTTTTTCGTCGATCTAGACCCGGCTCCTAAAAACTCAAATATCTTCAAACTTACCTCACTTTGCTACACCAAAATTAAAGTCGAAGAGCCTCACTCCCGGAAGGACCTTCCCCAGTGCCATAGATGCCAGGACTACGGCCACACCAAAACGTATTGAAATCGCGATCCTCGTTGTGTCCGCTATGGCCAAAGTCACCTCTCTGAACTCTGTGAAAAATCAAAGGACATACTGACATCCTGCGTTCTCTTAGGGGAAGCACACCCTGCAAACTATAAGGGATGCATAAAACACAAAACTCTGTTGCGATCAAGAAACTCCAAACTCAAGAACCACACCCAAACCAACTACTATCCACACTCGAGCAACCCATCTACCACCAGCCATGTAAACCTCACCAGTTCAGACATCTCTCGGCAGACCAACGCTAACCTTGTACAAAACAGTTCAGCCTCCTAACAGAACTCCTTCGCCAGCGCAACAAAAGATAAAACCCAATCCCCTATTAACGATTCCCCTCCCGAAAACCCTCTCTCAAATCAACTGATATCATTCATTCATGAGTTCCAATCACTTATCACACTTCTAATATCCCTGCTCTCCTCTCTCATCAATAAATTAGTTGTTACCAATGACTCTGAATTCTAATCTAAACTCTCCCCTGTCCATAATCTCCTAGAATGCCAATGGTCTTTCCAAACATTAGCACGAATCTCAATGCTTTCTCGAAGCTAAAAATATCGACATCGCCCTTATCTCCAAATCGCACTTTACCCCCACATCTCACTCAAAAATATTTGGATATCAAGTTTATCATACCTGCCATCCGGACGGTACTGCCCACGCTGGTACCGCTATCTACATTAAAAACAATTTATCCCATCATCAATTAGCCCCACACTCTGTACCCTACTTACAAGCCACTATAATTCAAGTCAACTTTGACAACTCTACCCCCATTGCCGTTTCTGAAATCTACTGCCCCCCCTGGACCCAAAATTTCGTCTGTCGAATTTCAAACCTTTTTTTCCACCTTAGGTCAAAAATTCATAGTTGGAGGCGATTTTAACTCAAAACACGCCTACTGGGGAAATCGCTCCGCTAATACCAGAGGCCGTGCACTTAAATCTGTCTTAGACACTATGAACTACTTAGTAATCTCCCCCCTTCTCCTACTTACTGGCCTTCTCACTGTAACAGACTTCCTGATATCCTTGATATATTCGTTTCCAAAATTCCAAACCACATTAACTCAACCATATCAAACTTAAACGATCTCTCCTTCGACCACACCCCAATTTATCTTGAGGTGGGTGCCTTAGCTACTATACAAATTAAACCTTCCCTTACTTTTGGCAGAGTAAATTGGCCTAAATTCAAAAAATTAGTAACCGTCAACATAAACCTTAAACCCTCCCTAAAAACTACCTTTGAAATCGACAGCGCTATCCTTTCCTTAACTTCCACTATTCAAAATTCTGCCTCCGCAGAATTCCTCCACCCCGAAATAATACTAATATTCCTGCCCATATCATGCTCTTACTCGCCGATAAACGCAGAGCCAGAACCCAATGGCATAGATCTAAATATCCATCGGACAAAGCAACTTTTAATTATCTGAAAAATAAACTAAACAAAGCTATTCTTAAACTAAAAATCGATAGTTATCAAAACTACATCCAAAATCTCTCAACTAAAGAATTATATTTATGGAAGGCCACAAAAAAATTAATCCATCACAAGCTACCATCCCCCCCACTCCGTATGCCAAACAATTCGTGGGCCTCTTCTGACTCCGATAAAGCCAGCATTTTCGCCGAACACTTAGCTAACGTTTTCAAACCATATAACATCATCCCAAATAAAATTCATACTCTAAATATTACTAGATTTCTTGAATCCCCTCTCCCCATGGCCCTCCCTGCTAAACATACTAGCCCGGGTGAAATTCAATACATCATCCGCAAACTCCCAACCAAAAAAGCCCCTGGGCATGACCTAATAAGCAACTTAGTTGTCAAACATCTCCCTGAAAAATCTACCATTCTTTTAGCACTTATATTCAACTCTATGTTTCGTTTATCCTACTTTCCTACAGCCTGGAAAGATTCAAACATAATCCTAATTCCAAAACCGGACAAACCTCCTGATATCCCGTCTTCCTATAGACCAATCTCTCTCCTCCCCACATTCGCAAAAATTTTTGAAAAAATACTCCTCAAAAGGCTACTTCCACTTTCGGACAAATTCAACATCATCCCAAACCACCAATTTGGATTCAGGTCCAAGCACTCCACCATCCACCAACTCCACCGCACTGTCGACTTAATCTCTACCAGCATGGAATCAAAACTTTACTGTGCGGCTGTACTCCTTGACGTGGCTCAGGCCTTCGATAAGGTGTGGCATGAAGGACTTCTCTTCAAAGTCAAAAAATTCCTCCCTGCCCCCTACTTCCTTCTTCTAAAATCATACCTCGAAAATCGCACCTTCTGTGTTCGTGTTAATAACAGCTACTCGTCAAACTTCCAAATACTAGTTGGAGTCTCTCAAGGAAATGACATAGCTCCCTTTTTATACTCTATATTCGCCCACGATACTCCGACTTCTCCTCATACATCACTGGGTACATATGCCGACGACACGATAATACTGGCTTCAAATCATGACCCCCAGGTAGTATCTCTTCGGTACAAAATCATCTCAACTCGATTCAACTATAGTCAAATCGCTGGAAGATCAAAATTAATGAAGCTAAATCATCCTTTATAACCTTCTCTCCTAGACCAGGCGACTGCCCCTCTGTATCGTTTAATAATAACCAAATCCCAATCACCCCGACAATAAGATACCTAGGTTTGATCTTTGACAGGCGCCTCACATGGGCCCAACACCATAAACACACACATATATATATATATATATATATATATACACCTTAAAATAAAAAGAAAAACAATCAACTCCAGACTCCATTTACTCCGCCCAATTCTTAGATCCAAGACATCATTAAAAAATAAACTATTAATATACAAAACCATCATGAGACCTGTTTAGTCCTATGGCATCCAGATTTGGGGCTCTGCCAAACCCTCCAACACGAGAACAATCCAGGCATTCCAGCCTATCCGTCTGAGGTAAATTGTATCTGCTCCATGGTTTATCACAAATAATAATCTCCACAAAGATCTAAATATTCCATCGCTCTCTCAATTAACAAAGTCTCACTACGTCTCCTTTCATTCCAAGTTAATCCAACACTACAATCCATTAATAAAACTCATATCTTCTCTAACAATCTCTGATAACTCCCAGAGAAATTTAAAACGCTCCTGGCCTAGAGACCTTCTAATTTAATCTGTCGGGTGACACTACTGAGTTCCCTCCCTCATCTGTTATTCTCGATATGTAAATACTATATCTAAATTACTTATTGTATTAAATTGTAATTATATTTTAAATAAAAAAAAAAAAAAGGTATTGTCTCGAATATTCTAGAACTGACCTATCGTTCTACCTACCTTCTAACACGGTGGCAACCGGCTATAAATTTACGCCGTCATCACCAGGTAGACACAGTTTATTTTAATCCGTTGTGCGATTATATATATACTATCATGTACGGTTTTTTTTTTTTTTTTTATACGTTGGTTGTTGCCGCGTAAGTAATATTTGTTAGTAATTTTTATATATGTAGGTTGTTGCTGCATTTTGATTATAATAAAGGTTTTATCATTTAATACAGACCACTTTTTGTTCTTGATATTTTATATCCGGCACCAGTTGAAGCGTAGTCACCCCGACCAATTTTAGATTCGGGACCTTGCTCAAACAATAATAAATTTGGTTGCTACAGTTCTTACCCAAACCAAACACTGAACCGGGTCGAAGGTCCGACATCTTCACGTAGACCGTTCGCACGTTTCGGCCAACAGATTGTTCTTTGTCCTCACCATCGTGACGTTTCGTCACCAACGCAAATCCGCCCGAACCGATGGCCGTTGTCCTACGCACATGTAGTCGTTGGAGGCATATGCACCGGCCTTCCAGCACGAAGTAAGCGTTGGCCTCACCGGAATCGCAATCCTCGTCTGCAAAAAAAAAAAAAAATCCTGAATGACATCCACATAAATTATATATCATGAGGTAATATGTTAAAACGGTATTCTTGCATGGCATGTGTACACAGTTTTAGTCTTTGGAGAAACCGAAAGAGATGTAAAAGAGTTTTTAAAGTGGGAGGACACATATAAAATAAAAAAATAATAAAATATAATTAACGGACGTTGTATTTTATTTATTATCATCATTGCTATAATATTCTTAGTAATTATAAGCATAAAAATTAATAATGAATTAAGTTGAAATACAAAAATAATTTTTTATATACAATGGTAAAGGGTAATACTATTTGTATGTCAAAACCAGTGTTAAAAATGAAATAAATGATGAGTTATATTATAGGAAAGAGAGAAGGCACTTCAATTGAGGGGTTAGGATTACATTTGGAAGAGATTTTGGAAAATATTAGATACCCATGTTTAGTAAGAGAAGGATGGTTGAAGAGAATATGATGTATGTGACATATGGCTTTATGGGTGTGGAGTGTGTAAAGGAGGTAAGAATCCAGTAAAAGAAATAATTAATGAAAAAAGTGAATGTTTGTAAATTGACAAGTCTTAATGAATATGAGCTGCATTATATGTAACAGTTGTTGCTCCAATATCCTTGTAAATAGTTATAATAGGAATAAAATGGGTGGGTACGGTGAGCGAGTTGATTGTGCGTTATCAGTTCGTCTATTATTTGTACCATTTGAAACCGATTCAAAAATACTGCATTCGAACATGCATTCGTATAGTATAGTTGGACAATCAGCGTGTAATACAATAATTGGACGGCTTATTGATGTCCTGAACAATATATTTATATTGATCGCTGTACGATTTTACAACCTACAATAACTGAACGGAGACCGTATGTGCTTCAAGTTGTTGAAGTTTTAAATCCGACGAAACTCAAGTCATGAGCAGGTTTGATGCTCGTACATGTCGAGTCAGTCGCGAAGTGGTAACCGTTTGAAACCAAACACTCGCTGTTCACAAAACTCTGTATATCCAACAGCACCGGAAAATTTCAAACTTTGAGTAGACACCATCGAACTACTGCGTACACATGTGTGCAGGGCTAACCACAGTAATTCGTCACACTATGAATACTTAACGAATGTTAAAAATATTTGTCGTCCACGAACTTGAGATTTTAAAAGTATCATCAATTATATAAATATCGTATTAACGGACACGGTATGTCAAGCGCTGAGGTCATCGCGGAAGAAAAAAATACTGAAGTTGTCGTTAACACGGACTTTTCGAATCATCAATCTGTTCAACACGTGGCGTATTACATAACATGGACAATTACATTATGAAATGATAACAATGATAACAAACTAATACGTTCGAAATCCATCTATAAGCGGAATACATTTGGTGTGGGGCGGAAACTTTGACATTACTGTCGTCGTTATTGTACATACGCCCGGGAAAATTCTGAGAAAAATTATGAGAAAGCAGCACAAAGATATACTAAGATATACAGATATACATAATATATTGTCTACGTGATGTATTTGATGTTAATAAAGATTGAAACAGCCAAATCGTTATATTAATATATTAAATATTTATACAAGTTACTTACCCGTAAACTTCACCTAAGCTACATAACAATGTTTTGTTAACACTTAGATTGATTGAACACATATTCGTTTTTACTTGAAACTTCAAAAACATTCGAAAAACTCTGGGACTGAAGTAGTTTTATAAATTCTAATATTTTTTGGTATCTACGAAATATTATTCACTTTTTTTTTTTTTAATTTGATACATGTATATAGTATATAACGTACCTTTTGAGCTAATTCGAGAACATGCCATGTAAAATCAACCGTGGGTGAAGCAGGAACCCGAATTGTCAATGCCTAATGAATTTACTTGAAAAACATCTTCTCCATGTTATGTTACAATATCGATTAAAAACATATCGTATGACAATACGTTGTGTAGTCTCAAACATCATCCGTAAAAAAATAATAATATTTTATCGTCATACCTTGATCAAACTGCATTTCTGAAAACCTACGTACTGTTGCTGAAATTATATAATACGTATCAAGGATACGCGTATAAATTGTATGGGCATAAGACAATACGAGACAATTAACCACGTTTATATACCACATTCAGTGCTTGCAAGGTTTTTCAATCAATGCTTATAAAAGTCGAATCGCAATATTTAAGGAGGTCATGCTTCATACTTCCACTCTACCTCCCACCGTCTCTCACACTCTCTTTCTCTCTCACTCACACACATACTCTCTATATCTATCTGTTTTTCTGTACGCATCTTTCCCCTCTCTCTCGTCCATCAACTATTTCTGTATCCCTCTTGAAACGTTCCTTCATCTCTGAAAGTATATCATTACAAAAGTGCGTACTAACACGGAAAGGTAATTAATTTTATTTGCCAGCTCATCGATACCATGGTGGTCGGCACGTAAAACAATCGTGAGACGTATAAGTGAATTTTTTTCAGTTCATCTATCGAAAAACACATATGAGAGTACTTTAACAAAATATTGCGATGTTATATTTTTACGTACTCGATACAAACCACTGATCCGCAGTAGAATAATTTATTGTTTTAAAATTGGTTTCCAGTTACGGAAAAATACCATTCACTGATAGGGTTGCCACCTCTCCGGGTTTCACCCGGATAATCCGGTTTTACAAATAAATGTACGGCCTATGGGTTCAGTTAATTATTCTCCGGGTTATCGTAAAAATAATTCTATTTATAAAATTATTGTATATTATATATATCAATTACAAGTTCTCACGTACCCTCATCATTTTTTCACTTACCATTTTGGACATACCTAGGTACCATAGATCTTCTGCGACTTTGAATATTACCTCACAAATAGATAAAACTTATTTCAATATTAAATTTACGAATTTCATTTCCATCACTTGTACATATTTGTATTTAGATTTTCCACATTTTAGTTATATACATCGTATTTTTTTGCTTTGAAAACATTATGGCGTAGTAATACAATATTTTTGTATATTAATATTTTTTATTTTCATTAAATAATTATATTCAATATACTGCAGTATTAAATTCCATTCATATTTGCATGTTTTGAAGGCTTTAAAAATTGTGTACACTATTCACAGTTATATTTATAAAAAAAAAAAAAAAAATGTGTCACAAATTCTTATAATACATTTATTATAGACTGTAATTTTTCTAGACAATACTATTCACTGTGTTTTATGGGTATATTAGTTTTATTATACTCTTACTGTTTTCATTATTTTGTCAACGTATAATATTTTACATTCATTTACTTATGTATTTCTAGTGATGTGAGTTTGTATTATACAGTGGTATAAACCTGTATTATACAAGCTATTATACACATGGTATAAAATTATTTTATATAGACAGTATAAAAATAAAATGAAATTGTTATTTTTAGTTACTTTTAGTAACTCAATTATTAATTTTTTAGTTGTACTTATAGAACAGATCTCCAATAAAGTACAGCACTATTATAAAAATGAAAAATATACAATATCATTGAAATCATGTTAATTTAGAATTTAGGTGTTAAAAATGACTAAAATCAATCAGGGGTGGATCCAGACCAAGATAACGGAGGAGGGGGGATTTTTAACGGACATCGTTTAAATTGTAACAATGGGTATCTCAAAATTAATCAAAATGAGTTTATTTTCAATATTAATAAAATAAGGGATTCCCAGCATCAGAATTTTCTGTGCAAATTCAAATTAAATATCTAAATAAATTAATAATATTTTTAAATAATGCAATTAAACAACACAAGAAACAATATATTAATAAAAAAATAAGTAAAAATCTGTATTATTTAAGTTCAGATTAGTAAGGCTATTTTTTTATTTTGTCTATTCTTTTAAATTTCTTGGCGATAATCTTAAACTGCAAAATGGCGCATTCGAATCACAATGAAATGTATTAGAATATATATGATTATATTATTTGTTCGAAACATGGAAATGTAAAAAAAAAAAATATTTAAAGCATCGTCAACTGTTAGATCCAATGCGTTTTTTTGTTTGCAATATTCTGCAAAGCACTCTTCTACTATGTATAGAAATTGAAATAAATGTAAATTTGGATTGGTTAATCCTGATTTTGATTTTAAATTAATAAGCTCAGCTTCTGGTAAATTAATTGAATGTGTCATATAACCACTGTAATAATATAGCCCTACATATTAACGCTTTACAGATGTGGCAAAAATGTGTATTAAACCCGTAACGCATTCTGACCGTCAGCTAACAATGCAATTTAGATGTACGATAGCGAACCTGTAAATCTTAAACCGTGTAGTAGTATATAACTGTGATATCAGTATATCACAAATAATAAATATAAGTGATAACATAGTACCAGCATAAGTTTGGTATAAAAAAAAATAGTTTAAGATTTCCCTGTTCACCCTTGTAGTGATTAAGTCAAAAACTAATGTCTGTTAAGGTGAACGGGGGGGGAGGAGCAATTGCCCCATTCACCCCCTCTGGATCCACCCCTGAAATAAATTTATTGTACTAATATAATACTCAAATATTGTAAATATATTGGTACAATGATATAGTATATAACTATTAAAGTATTAAGTATAGTTTTATCTTTATTTCTATTTAAAAAATATGTATTTCTATGTATAAAATATATACGTATGTTACCTATATCATAATTGCAAATCGATAGCATGACTAAATATTAATTTGGTGAATTTAGTGAATAATTTTTGTATTATGTGTTTTTTTTAATTTTTTCTAACTTTTTAGCCATTTTTTTTTTTTTAATTATTCTATTTTAAAATAATTTATATTTCATAATTAACAATGGGATAATAACCTTTGTTAAATTCCTTGTAATTTATAGTACTGCAAGGTTCTATACGATATAATACTGATATAATACCGGTTTAATATGATATTATACAAAAATAAATAAAACACCATATTTTAACATCCCTAAGTATTTCTATTCCCGGAAAATTCCGAATTTTTTATAAAAGTTTTATAACAATATCGACTTCAATATATTTATTGATATGAACATTAAACATGAGAAAACGGTAAAAATGGTAAACGATGTAAAAGTAAAAGTCTACGTTGTTCAATGTTGTTCACCGATATTATAGACGGTGAAGATTTATTTTTCCAACACCGACTTCAAAGTTTCTCATCAATATTGCAAAGGTTCGATTTGTATTTCCTTCTGAGTACAAGAAAAATGTGTTTGTTTCCGAATTGTCACGTGTTTCTTTCCAAAGGGATGGGAAAACTGATTACCGGTCTAAAATTTTACTCACTATCGATGATTTGTTTTTGTAATCGTCTCGTTTGTATTATATAGTAACATAACATTGTATACATCATACATCTTCAAAACGTATAAATCGGTTATATCCGCCTCTTGTAGATTTCCCATTATTAATATACAAACCTGGTTGTTATTAATAATAGATTTTTTTAAAAATCGGTGGCGAAGGCGCACTTATTAAACGATAATGACGAAGGTGCACATGTCACAAAAAACGGTTATTGTCAAAAAATTAATACCGATCGGATCATAACCGGAACACAACAAAACAAAAACAATCACAAAACTGAATGATACGGTGCATTTCAGACCGTGTTTATATTCATGTGATGGCGGCAAAGAAGGAGAAACATATTTGTTCATAAATAAGCGTTACCAAACTAGTTCACGTCAGGACATGCGGAAGTGTTAACAACTGCACTTCATTGTTAGTGCGTAACAGGACCGAACAAAAGCAAAATAAAAAATTAAATAAAAGTAGAATTTAATTCTGGTTATTCCGTAGTAACCGTATACTAGTATAAATTAAATGCTAATATAGATTCGTTTAAAATTATTAGAAAAAAATACAGTGAATTCCGGTGTATTTTGAATTCTTCCTGCTTGTCTATTTGTAACTTATACCTGACGTGATACCATATTTCACGTTGGACTATTTTTAATCATTAATTAAGATATTTTATGTGTCGATAGGGTATAGATAGAATACGGTTTTGATGAATTTCCTATTTTCTACCCATGTATAACCTCTGTAGATATGCAAATACCTAACCAGAATGGATTATACAACAGTAGTACGAGTATATGATAAGCGTGTTGCCTAAAACGAATACCAATATTTTGTCAGAAAAACATGAAAATGTTGTAAATAATTTCGCAAATGTTTATTTATTCTTACATTTCATTTAGAAAGTTAATATCATATTTCAATATCACAGATTTTTATTGCACTTCGCTCAAAAAGTCAAAACACACTTTAACATAATGAAACGTATATTTTTGGGGTCATGGACGTTATTAGAAAAAAAAATCCCACAAACAGGAATCTTCGTTCAAAATTCACAACCGAATTATACATAAATCAAAATTTAGTCAACCTTTTAATCAGCAAAACCAATCAATAGTGTCAAGGATACATGATCCACTTCTATTCCTCTGAAATTCGTAATAATTTTTGAACTTGAATTTTTCGATCAACAAATCAATCATTTTTATAGTTAAAATCAATTTTTAATTGATTCGATGAATTTTTTTTTTAACATTAAGGAAACTTACAATCTATATTTTTTTTTTATATAAGAAGTTACACAATCTATACTAAAAGCACAATAAGCATATTTGCAGAGAGAAAAAAAAAACACTAAATAATACGGGGGTAAGAAGTCGCCCATTAGCAATACTAGGCATGAGCATGGAATATGTTATCTACGAATTAGTGGGGAATAAGAATGAGATGAATAACGAGGAATAGATCGTTGGAGGTTATAATATTAGATTAGGAGGTCCCTGTACCATCTCCTTTTCAGGCGATGGCGAGGTGTTTCAGACAAAGTTGCAGTATTTAGATTCCTAATTAGTGGATTTTTGTGGTTGGCTAGGTGAGAAAAGAAACGCTTGTAATAAATTACCGATTCTTCTTCAACTGTTTTCATCCGCATGTCATTATGGAGGGTTAGATTGGAAACATAAGGTGGGGAATTTGCTATTCTGCGTAGGGTGATGTTCTGAAAGGTCTGGATTTTATTTATATTAGTTTTTTTGGCTGATCCCCGCAACTGTAATCCATAAGTCCAGATGGGTTTTAATAACGACTTGTAGATGAGAAGTTTAGTTTCTAGTTTAGTGAATTTATTTTTTGATAAGAGGTGTTTGAGGAAACGAGAATGAAAGTTTAAAGTTAGTCATTTAGATCTTATGTGCTGTTTCCAAGTTAGCCTTTTGTCAAGGGTCAGGTCTAGGTATTTGACGGTGTCAGACGACGGAATAAGAATGTTGTCTACAGATACAGGTGAGCAAATTCCGTGTTTTAGCGTTAAAGTCGTGTGCTCCAACTTGCTGTGGTTTAGTTTTATTCGCCATCTGGAGTACCATTGCGAAATAAGGTCTAAGTGAATTTGGAGATTGGACGAGGCAATACAATCTATATTTAAAAAAAAAAAAAAACATAATTGATTAATATGAGGACTTGGTACAAAAATAATAAGAACATTAGTAAAGTAACTTCATGAGGATGATTATCTATTAATAAAACCCTTTAGACTTTAGACTCTAATTTTTGAGCATGACAATGCATTTATTAGTTAATGATATCTCAGCCCTATCTTTTGAGTTGACGTGGAGAGTTTTCTGGTAGTATGCATGAGAATAAGTGTGAAATTAATGGTTATTGCTGGTGTTAAAGTTTTGTATAAAATCCAGTGTAGTATTTTTTGACTAGTTGAACAACTGAGGTAATTTTAAAATCTTTGTGTTACGTTTTATTTTTATATACCATTGCGTTGAGACTATAAGTCGGAGAGAGATTGATCAAAAAGCTTGAATAATTCGATTTCGAGATGTTTTGGTGTAGTCCCAGATTTGAATGCCATAAGCCTAGATAGGCTTCAATAAAGATATGTATTAAATTAGTTTTGTATGGATTGATAGTTTAGATTTATATTTAGTGCGAAGAATTTGTAGACGGCTATTTAGTATTTTACGTTTTTATTTTAGATAAGGCCCCTAAGTTTGGCGTTTATCTAGTATAAGTCCTAGATATTTCACAAGTGTACCGGATACATTTTGCATACATAATTGCATACACATTTTACATAATATGTATTACAAATTTAGGTACCTACGGACTATTTTTTCGATCATTTAATGCAAGTACGTTGCTAAAAGATTACATGTCACTGCGAACAAGGTTGATTTTTATTGCATTAACATTTTATGTTGTTGTCCACGGACTTGTCGATTATAGTTGATCGCAAACGATTTTTCAAAAAATAAAATTTCACAATCTATAGCAGATGTTTGCATCGCCTACGGCCAATACCTAATTATTATTACCATAGTTTGCATTATGAGTGTAACGTTAAAGCATGAATCGTCGTTATGTATTCATTATTCCGTACGATTGCGCGGTTCTAAATGCCGTAAGTATATGACGGGGTTCGTTTAATAATAATAATTGGCCGTCTACGGTTTTAGCTCATTTTGCTCGGTCACTTATTAAAATCTGTCCGACATAATTAGTTTGTAATAAGGTAGGTTGTATTAATTTTTTCTAAGGTTGTCAATTTGTACTTTGATGCTATTTAATTATTTTAGGGTTTTTATTCTATACAAATAAATGCATATTCTAATATATATATGGAGACCATTCAAGTATTACGTCAACACAGTTTTAAAATTTTTGCCCTCTCCTTTCCCACTATGTCAGTGTATCATATAATGAATATCCTCCAACTTATATTTTACGTGAACATTTTTCATTGACCCTCCTCCTAAATTATTTTATTCTTATCAATAAGATAGTTAATCGACTTTTGCTTTTTTCACGCGTTTATTCTAATTTTGATGGATATAACGGTGACATCAGGTTTAAATTTTAGCCCCCTTCCACCGTATAAGGTTCTGTCAGTACCTTTGTTAAGCCCCCACTTTCTATTCTGCTAACTTAATACTTAAATTTTCCTATATATGTTACGTTGAATTCACGTATTTCACATAAAACTTCTGATTGCATGGAATTTATGAAAAAAGTCTGCCTAATCCGTGAAATCGGTTGCCATGGGTATTGCCGAAATCGTGTATTCGGCAACGGCGTAACTGAGTTCATGAAATCAGCAATACCTCGGCGTATATATAAATAAAATAATTGTATCCTATTGTTCATCGGTTATAGTTTTATCTTAACTGATCAAAGTGTAATAATTGCATTATACTCGTAATTTACGTAATATATGAGTGGGATTGATTTTGGATGACGTAACATATCTACATATTATGAGTTTTAATTATTTTAACCATACAAACTCATCTCGTGAGACAGTTTGTAACAATGAGCCGTATATGATGACCGTTCGCCATACATACATTCCTGCCTTTCGACCATTGTCGTATGATTATCGCGATTCGATCTGGTCCGTCATCGCAATGCCCCTCCTATTGTATACGCATATAATATTATGATGAATACATAATTTGCCTTATCAACCGTCCCAAAAATTTGAAATTCGAATTTACTGACTCATTTGTTTCATAAAAGATAACATTTTTCGATGGAACTTGCAAAATAATAGCAAACGCAATATCGTACAATCAACCATGTGGGAACGATAATATAAAACTCTTGCTTTGATTGTCCTCTCTAGTGGTCATTCAAAGGGACCGAAGCGGTAATTTTCTGTCTCAATCGCGCAAAGGACATATACATTTATATGAATTTTTATTCAAACGTTACCGGTCGATGTTATATAGTGATTTGATAAGAAATCTAATAGCAGATTTGAATTCGCCGTTAGTTCTACTTCTGATGGACTTTCTTATTTTTTTATTTTTATTTTCTTAAATTCTACAAAATAGAATCAAACAAAACAGAAATCCATAAATTGAAAAAGTCATTTTTTTATCTTAAGTATACAAAGTTTATAAATGTGGGGAAAACGATTTAATAAAGTTTACTCTACGAATCATCTGTTAGCAATGGTACAGTAGATCGATTAGGGTACGTTCGTTTAAATGGAAATACATATGAATTGCTACGTTGGTTGTGTTATAATAACGATGGATGATCATAGCTTATAATATCCTTAAGCCGAAGTACGGAAAATTTGTTAACACAACGTAAAGAATTTGATGTGAACATGAAAAACGCGATGGATGTAATCGTTTATAAAAATCATTATTCCTATTCGCGAAATACACCCAAAAACTAATTATTTCGGTTGCAAATTAATATTTTACTTAGAAACCAGCTTATATTAATTTTTCACTAAGACGTTCTCGTTAGACAAATTTTTAAAATATACCCCTCCTTATAAATGCATGTATCCTGCGGATTTGTTTCAGACGCGTACGCTCGTGCGGAGGCTAAAGGACACGAAAACAATTTAATTTCCCGAAGCGTTTAAAATGAAAAAAATAAAAAAAAAACCACAAGAAAACATTAGTGCGGTTCAATACAAATGGTCAGGTCACATGTAAAAATGTCAAAGTCAATAAATAATGGTTAATCCTTTACCCCCACCCCCAAAATCTATACGATATAGCCACCGCTTAAGTCTTTGGGGGTAGACCGGATATCCGTCGCTGTAGGTCCTGTGTATTTGTAAAGGTTAGACAACCATTTTCGAGGTCCGGTGATCGGTAGTCCTGCGGGACGATTTCATTGTCACAACCCACCGTAGTCAAAAAATTAATTAATAAAAAAACTCAAATTGGGAAAGATATTTGTTTTTTTAAAAAATATATTAAATGTTATATAAGAACGTTTTTTTCCGACTTAAACGACTAATGTCCATTACTGTATACTAAATATATAAGCATAGTAAGCATAGTAATAGCGTATTAAGGTGCATGCATTGTTATGTACACCAAGCGCTGATCACACGCGGCCCCCGTAACTTTTTTCCTTAATTTAAAAGTATTCCATCGTATTCGAAATTAGTATTAAGGACAATCAAACAATGGAACTCGTATTATTAAGAATTTTTATATCAATATTTGTATTAAAATAATTGTTTGCTACAATTGTTATTTTTGTTATAATTATTTTTGTTCGTATTTTCCTTTACCAGACGTACGTCTTCCTTCTTTGTGTTGTTATTTTATTTACTTAAAATCAAATTATCATTATTGCTTTATAGTAACTACTTGTCAGTGAATTTTAGTTGTCATAAAATAGAAATCTTGAAAAGTTTATTAACATGATTATTATTTTTATTATAATTATTGTTTTTGTGTTTCTTTTCACACTATTGCTATTCTTATTATTATTATTATTATTATTATTATTATTATATCGTACAACCAAATTATTTTACTATACAGTTTGTTCGTATTTATAAATATTAATAGATGCTGAAATTATATTGCTAACAGGTAACATTTGTTTTAATTCCTTATTTGAACCTCGATAAAAATCTGAAAAAACATGATCTGCATAGGTAAAAAAGCTGTCCACCCCCCGTTGTATAAGTGGATGTAACTTCTCATGCGAAATAGCAGGTAAACATCACCCCTGGATATGTCTACGTAAGTTTCTACATGAATAAAAATCATAATGATTACAAATTTTCTTGCAGACTTAGGACTAACAATTTAGTTGATGCGAATACAATTTATTTGGTTTCGAATTTTGTAAAAAATCTTATGTAATTTTTAATCGAATCTTGTCCATATATAATAATGTAATTTCATCCATACATTATAGGTAGATAATATGATAATAATATATATAATTATAATGATAATAGTAATAAAATAGGTAAATTAAATTGTATGTGGCTTATTACAGAAATTCAAATTTTTAATGCTATCATGTGTTATTTGTTATAAATTGTATTCTAATTGCTGTTATTTATATTATTTTGCTTATTTCGCTTATATTTTGAGATCTATTGATATCTGATGTTATTGTTTTAATTTATGCATTTTTATGAAAAAATTTTAAGATTATTATTATTTTGATCAAATTAGGACGATGATTAAAATCAAAGTTGAAGTGAAAACTTTCACAAGCGTCTGTTAGATATCCACAAGAACTAGGAGTAGCTCAAATACTAGGAAGGAAATACTGATTTCCTCTGTGGAATTTGTCACTAAATCCTCTCCAAGTTCATTTATTTTATTATTATTTGGTTTTTCAGCCATGAAACATGTACTTTTGTTCGTTTAGGAACATACGTACCGGTACATTTTTTTTCATGTGGACATTTGCGTATTGGTATATTTTTATTTTTTTTTTTTTTTTTTTGTGTAGAGAGACTTACATATGTAATGTTTACATATATATCTTGCCTGCTATGCTCCGTGTGGGAACTTATCATCTCTCTATTGTCGACTGTACACGTGCTAGTGTGTAATGAGAAAGTATTTGTTTTTTCAATACTACAACATACAAAACAGTCTCACATGTAGCCGCTTTATATACAAATACGACGTCAGCTTTAAATAATTATCACACGCGTATGCAACCACAGTAATCGGAATCGTAATTGTGTTGTGTTTTTTTTTTCTTTCTTCACCGGAGACCGTTAGAAATAACCCCCCCCCCCCACTCCCCACAAAAGAAAAAAATAAAAACAAAAAAAAAAAAAAAAAGTTGTTATAAATTCTATGCTTTTGTTAATGTACACAAATTGTAAATATCCGTAGATTTAGATAGCCTACGACTGCATCTGCAAACCAGGGATTAGGTAAAATATTCCCGGAATAATTTGTGTACCTTTTAAAAGCGGTAAATTAAGTCCCGGAAAAAAAAGAGAATATTTATGTCGGGTCCCACTTTCCTATTTATATCTCACCAAATACTATATTTTCTCCAAAAATTTGATTTGGACGTGCAGATATCAACGTAAAACAAATTTTTGCGAATCATATTATTCACGTGATTATGTCAACGTTTTTATAGCCCACATTCTAATATTTTTAACTTTTTTGACGAATTATTAGAAATACAGTAAGAAACGTAAGTAAAATTGCGATTCACAAAACGAATAGTATGTTCGAAACAAAGAAATATTAATCAAAAGAGAACAAACAAATAAAAACTTTAATAATTCTATAACCCGATTTGAATTTTTCAAATCCGTTTAATTTAAATTTTTACAAAAAGTTATTATAAAAAAAACACATGCTTTAGTTAAATTATAATAATTAAAATTAAATAGATTTTTTAATGTGTAGAATTTATACCATAATTATAAAATTGAATTTCTAATAAAGATTATTAAATATTAAATAAATAACACAAATGTTGATTGTTCAACAATCATATGTATCTGATAAAATGATCGTCATAGCATTTGTTGAAGATATTAATAATTTATTTTTTAATCCTTCGTAAATTTTAGTGTTCAACATTAGTAACACAATTGGTAATACAATATAGAAAACATCCGCTTTAGATACGGCTACGTAATGAGCAAAAAACAGCAAACCTAGTGCACAAAATATGGAGTCCATCCAACAATCGAGCTCATCGACTGCAACAAAAACAGAAAGAGTCAGAATCAAGTACTATATCCCAGAATTCTTCTGTCAGTTACTGGGACCAAATTATGCAACCATTAAACAGATAAGAAATTCCATTAAAGAAGTACAAATCGATAATTTGTTATGAGCAACTATTAAATCAATCTGAAAATGATTGTGCCTATATCAAAAAGAAATAATAATTATTGTACGATAAAAATAAATAAAATAATGCCAATTATTAGCCAATAACCACGTTGCTTATTTCTAAAAAAAAAAAAAATGGTTATAATTTTTTCACAATAATAATGGTAATAAAGAAAAATTCACGATGCCGTCAACTATTTATCACATTTTTAAATATTATGCGTGAATAAATAATAAGATTTTGAGTAAAGAAATAAATAATTAAAAACAATTTATATTAAAAAAAAATAAATGCAAATTTACATTTTTTGATTACATTATCTTTAAAAGTATTATACAAAATTATTATTATGAAATTCAGAATAAATGTGTTTACAAGGAATTATACTAGGTATTTGAAAACCGATTTTAAGTTTTCGAATAGAAAACTTCAACAATTATCTCGATGCATACTTTTGTATTTGAAAAAATCCTTTTTGCCACGTCACAAGATACAATTGGTACATATTTGAAACTAGATAAACCTTCAACTAACAGTGCATCCTCTTCATTACATTTCGTTATCTTGCCATTGATTGTACTATCGAGTTTTATCACTGTAGAATATCCACGAGTTTTTGACTAGACATTTGTAAGTTAAGATCTAGTGAAATATATTCCAGACCATTCTTATTTGAACTTATTTTTAATCTTTTCTACGAGCAATACACTAACCTGTAACATAATGTGGTACTTGGTAGTCACGCTGTATATACACCGGATGATATCTACCAAAATTCGAGTAAATGTGACCACTACTATCCGCCGCAATAAGCTCCAACGAGATAAATATATCACACCGTAAGACAGGTTCTCGTCTGGTGTCTGTCATACTGCCCGGAACGGAATATTTTATTTTCTTATAGTCATTATTTTCTTCAGTATTTATTATTTTTTTCTGTTTTCTGATGTCACCAACATCGTCCATGAAGTAGAAACAAAGACCTTGCCCATAACGTAGAGTTTTTTTTGGGGGTGGGGACAATTTTATAGTTAATAACGTTTACGATCATCGTGGACGCAGTAATGTATCAATTGATTATTTAAATATTTTCTGGCCAGTAATTGACGATTTTTTTTTTTTATTTGTTTGTGGCCGAATGGTACAAAATCGTTTTGATAAACTTATATTATTATTATTATTATTATTATTATTATTATCTATATTGTTAGATATTTAACAGTCTGATGTGAGAACTATACCGGCCGCTGATCCATCCTCGGATGAGATAATATTATGTTGAATTATGATTCTTGATATCATAGGTATTATGTAAAATATGACCAAGTTTTATGTCCCGGGGTTTCTCGGCGACCAAACTGAAAAAAAATAAATATTATTTTCATTCTTTCCTTTCAAAAAATATAAAATTCAAGTTTACTATCGTTTTGTCCAATGGTTTTAGAGTAATAAAAATCCTGTAAGCCTCGGCCCACCAGCTTTGGTCACAGGTTAGTAACCCCTGCTTCAGCGAATCAATCATGTGGTCCCCAACTTAAAAGTCCGAATCGTCGCAATCTTCTAAAGTAACAATCGATTTATCTTGTTCTGCAACTGTATTTATTAAACAGTGAAACACTGAATGTGTATGGTAATAGCAACAAGCTCATTTTTTAACACTTATGAAATTATTTACACGTGATAGTAATTTTCAAAATATTTTAATAAAGATATAACTATAATGATTATTAATTTTAAAACATGCATCACTTATGCAACTGTCCAGAAATATGCAATTAATATGAATTTCCATTAAAATGTGCTAAAATATGCAAAAATAAAAAAAAAATTAACCATATAATCTACACATCACGGAACGTTGACATTTATAATCAAAATTATTAGAGGTGAATTATAGAAGAATGAACATTTGCATATAAAAAACCCTTATGACTACTATACGTAGCTCGTAAATAAGAAATAAATGCAGACGCAGGTCACGTGTAGACGTGACGATAAACTACGTCATGATATATTTGTATACATGCACGATAATGATATACAACACGAGAAATATTGTGCGAAAAATAAACTCATTTACCACTCGGCTTCGCGGCTGAAGCAAATGGTTTTCGCGTAAATACCTTTTTCGAACGAGATTGAAAAGAAAAAACCGTCTTCGAGAATCCGCAGTAAAATACTGAGCACCTATTTCGGGATCAGCTAAGAGGCGTACTATAATAATAATTATTTTTATACACCTCCAGAGGTTAATTCGTCGGGGAAAAATCTCAATTCGATTTATCGAAACATGAGGGGCATACCACCAATCGCGCGTTTATCGAAACACGTGACAGTTCCAGTCCGATAATAATTATTTTTGAGTGTTTACAGGCGCACAGCACTCAACCAAATAATATTATCAGTACGTACTATATTGTTATTACAATGAAATTGACGTTACAGTTCGAAGGACTTAAGGCAATAATTAAGACCGGGGAATTGGGCAGATACAGTTAATTGAGCAAAACACAATTGGAGCCCAAATAGAATTCAGTCCGAGAAGTTTTTAGCTTGGTAACATTATACGTAAAAAAAAAAAAAAAACGAATGTTACCTAACTTAAAAAAATAAAATGAAATATTACAACACATAATAACAATTAATCGAATTCGACATCTCTAGATGAGGTCCAAATTATTATGATTAAAAATACGTACTCTTTGTTTATTTTTCGATTTTCATACAAGTTCTTTGTCAAACTACTTTGACTTTTACCTCGAAAAATAATGTTGTAGTTTTTTTTATTTGTAAAAATTAACGATATTTTCACCATATTGTTCATCTAATTTATCTCGAATATTTTTGACATGAGGCACATAATTAAAATAAACATCATTAATACATGACAATATATAATTTTCAATTCCATACTGTTTTCTAAAATAGAGTATATTTTTTCCATTTCCATAATAATACTTTTATTTTGCGGCCTATTTTTTTTTTTGAATTACTACTGGAAGATGATTTGAAAAAATGTTTAAGATAACACCAACTGCTACAACATAAATATCACTAGACGAATGTTTTTTAACCTTTTTATCCCATACATAATTATGGTTTTTTTGATTATGCAACTATAGAATGGTTTACGCTTAAGCTTGTTATTGTACAAATACAATCTGTTTATTCACAACAGGTTTTTTCTTTTGAATATCCAAACAACCGTTCTTTATTTAAAAATATGAATTCCTTATTAGAGACAATATAAGCACTAGCTTATTTTAAGGCACTTAAGATGCTACTTATACGCGTGTACCATTTTCTACATTATAAATTTACTATTATCGTTCCACTGCAAAAGTTTTTTAAATTTACTGTCAACACGTATGTGATCAGATTTGACGAGACTCAATAAGATTTATATCTATTATATATATGATTTAAAAATCGAGTTGTTAGTTAGTTGATAAAATTGTCAATAAATAGCATAAAACATATTAATCTATAATAATTTTCTCCAAATTTACATGTTAAAACATACTCATCTGATTACCTATATTATTACGTTCCTTCGGTGAACTCCATATTCGAATTTCGAACTGCGGTACAATGCATTAATGATCAAACGATTTCCGCACCGATTAGAGTAGATAAATCATGTAATATTATTATTTCGCGCGAAATCGATATACGCTTGGGGAAGAGTTATGCGTGCCATATTTGTATAACTCCACCACGGTTTAATTATCTCGCGGGTAAAACAATCTTATTAAATTTTGCTTGGCTATGGAACATTAACATTGTTTTCCTTCGCACAGTGATGCAGTGTTCAAAAGTTACCAGTAGTTTAGTCACGCGCGACTGGAATACATCATAATATTATTAATATCGGATTAAATAAATTTATGTGTACTTACAAGTCAATGTTATGGTTTGAACCGGGTTATTATAAAAAAAAATCGTTTTTATTTATTTAATTATTTTCTGTTCTTGAAACCGAATAACAAACGTGAATATCCAAGGGTCAAGGGATGAAGTTTTGTGATGAATCGATTTCTATAAATTTTTTTTTTTAAATGTTATCATAATGATTATATTTTAGTTTATGAGGGGTTTTATTCATATATAATGGTTTCGAATGAATGGTATTCAACGTTTTCGTGGTGTAGCGGTTATCACATCTGCCTAACACGCAGAAGGTCCCCAGTTCGATCCTGGGCGGAAACAAGACTTTTTTGTGAATATTTTTTAAATTTTTTTATTACACGTCATGTACATTAATTGGGTTATAAATTGTTTACGGTTTATCGTGTGCTTATATGATATACATGATAAAATTAAATAATGTATCGATTTTATTATATGTTAATTAGCACAGAATTGTGTACAACTTATTTTTGTACATTTTTTTTCACTCGATCAATATGTTACTGATAGTAAGTTTTTGACCATCATGTTTATTGCAATATGATCGCTATCGAGGAATTCACGTGTAGTGTTTACGTATTGTTTTTCATATTTTTCAAAGCATCGCTGTATATTTTATTCATTAAGTTGTCATTAGGTCATCTTTATGTTTAAAGATCGTATCTATATAATGGTGTATTTGACACGAGAAAAAAAATAGTGACCACATTGATTTATTAAATATCGGCTCAAACCCAAGTCGTGGAAACCGATATAACCGCAGTATTAATTTATGTTTACTTGTGTTTCTCTCTCAACTCTTGCGCGTACCTATTTTTCATACGTTCTTACCGCAAGGTTATAAGTAGTATCGAAATCATTTACGATGTACAATACCCGGTATCTTATGTCAAGACCGCGATTTATGAACGTATTTTGTACTTCAATAATCTTGTTCACTTTTGTTCCAAAACACAATTCGCTTGCAAACAATTACAATACAGTTGAATATATTTTTTTCCACGCCAGCGTTATGTTAATATTTAATCATCCAGTCCCTGCGACTAAATTGCACCGCGATCAACAAGTACCTATTTGTCATAGAGAACCCATGCTCGAATAAGCAAAAATATTTTAAAATGTTTATTGTGTATCTTGTATTTTCTTTCGTACATTCGTTGCATATTATTATCGTGTCTCGGTTTTAAATTAGTACAAGTCACGTTCTAGAGTTACGTTGCTTAATCAAGTTTATTTGTCTCGATCTCCATTTATCCGTGCATCAACATACGATAATATTAAATTTAATTCCTATAACTTTATTGCTACTACACTACTATATAATGTGCGAAATAAAATTGGACACTAACTGCATGCCAATTTGGAGCGGTAGGACCATGTTGGTCGGTTTTCCAAGTATGTAAAAAATATTCGATCGTGCTTTCATACATTTGATAATAACTCAATACGATCATTGTGTACGAGTACATCATTGATTCCAAGACCGGAAGATTTTCTCGAAAGAGTCGAGCCCTAAACGATGAAAGTGTGGAATAAAAATTGCACAAATTCATTGTTAGATTACTCAGTAATGTGGGCGTAACTTGGAAATTGATTAGGAGGGGGGAAATATATAGTTACATATCAACTAGTCTATACTATATAAATAAACATTACATTACTTACTTATAAATATATATTAAAATTACTTTTTGTTGTATACTAGTATAAAATGATGAATATTACTAACTAAAAAAAAACTGTATCATAATAGCCAGCTATAATCAGCTGTTTTGTACTTATTTTAAAATATAGTATGTTAAATAATAGAGGAAGCACTGGCCCTCTAAATTTATTCTAAGGGGGAAATGCTCCCCCTTACCACCTCCATTTGAGCCTATGCTTAGTAATAAAAAACAAAAATATTTGAGTATTTAAATAATAAAAAAAAAATAACCATTGTTATTTTATTTCATTTTTTCAGGGTTGGAGATACCTACATATTTATATATATTAAGAAGGTTTGAATGTAAAAAGTTTGAAAACCCCTAGTACCTATACATAATTTATTTTATAAAGTATAGACTATTTAATTGTGTATAACTATTTACAAATTTTGTTTTAGGTTTTATTTTCAAATGGATTATTGATACTGTGAGATCCGACAAAAATTAAATAATAAGTTATAATACAATTCAATTATTATTCAGAAATATTCGATTCACGTATATATTAAACGATTTTCAACAGTCGTGAAATAATATATTCGAAAACAATATGTATATATTACAGTGTAATAACATATGAGGAGTAAAAAGAGTTTTTTATAAGAGGAATTTTTTATATAACGTATTAAAATTAGATGTTTTTTAGTTATATATATATATATATAAATGACGTTAAATATTAAAATATTTATAGAATTCGGCTAAAATGATTAATCATCTGGGTTGTCTAACCTTTTATAATGACTAGATCATATTATGTGGGTAGGGTATTCGTGAGACGCATATATTTCATACTTATATATTTTATATATTATTACAGAGATGAATATATTAATGTTAATTTTTATAATACGTTTTAATTATATTAATAATCAAAAATAAATAAATTCATGATTAAAAGCATAAATGTATTAAAAAAAAAAATAAAAAATATAAAAAAAAACACTAACGTGAAATTTTGAATTACCTTTTCCCCATAAGTACGAAATTTACTTGAGGATCACATTAAGATCTATCATCTGATGTGTGTTAGATACCCATGACCTGCATTATCTTAATCTTATCATTAATACATGTTGCTAGATTTTGTATTTAGTGGAATTTGAAGAAAATTAATATAAAAGTATTAAAATCTAAAATTAAAAATTTTATATTGACCATATTTTCGTAAATTTTTTTTTTTTATTTCAAATATTAAATATATATATTTTAATTAAGGTTTTCTGCTCTCTTGATTATTGTATTAACATCTAAAAACACTTAACAAGTTCAATTTGAATTGGATATTACTCCTTATAACTAAAAAAAATTATAATTATAATAAATTGATTTTAAACAATTTAATTGAATCAAATGTTATTAAAAATGTCAAATGTCAAATAGTGTGAGATATTAAATATTGATTATGTAAATACTGCTGTGGACATATTAAAATTAATAAAACAATTATTTTTTATTCTACATATTATTTTTTATTCTACATAATTTAATAGCATTAGGAAGAATTAATTGAAATTAGAATATTGGATCACGAAAAAGCTAATAATCTCAAAAATAAAAATAGAATTAACTGCACACAGTTAAAAAAAAAAGTCCATTTGATGAGAACTTTCTAGATTTTTATATGAAATACAGTAATCTATTACAGTAAGTAATTAAAAAAGTTCGAAGTATGATCTTGAAAAATAAATTAAAAAGGTCAAATTTAATATGAAACATACTTTGACTTTAATTAGTGAAGCTACAAGTAGAAATAAAATTATTAATAATATATTTATATATATATATATATATATATTATGTTGAAAAGGATAATTTTATAATCTTATATGGTTGTTAGAATACAATAAAAACAATTTCATATACCTAATGTTAGTAAAAATATTTCGAATAAAATAATTGGTAGTGGATTTAAAAAACTGATTTCAAAAACTTAAATAAGAGTTATTTAATTCATGATTATATATTTTTATTGCCCTGTTCTATTGAGGAAATTATAAATTATATAAATAATGTTAAAAGTCTAGCAAATTGTTATGAATATAATTTAATCAATAAAATGTTAAAAATGATAACCGCTAATATATATTTAAATGACTTTATCTTTATTATATAACCTTTCTATTTCAAATGGAATTTTCCTCAATTTTTTGAAAAATCAATTATTTTTCCGATATATAAAACTGGAGAAAAAAAATACAATAATTATAGATATATGTCATTGACTTTTTTTATTTCAACAGATTTTAAATTATATTTAAAAATGAGATCATTGGATTTCTTTAATAAGTTTTTTTTTTCAGATAATCAATTAGGTTTTAGATCAGGAAAGAATGATGGAATTCTGTATCAATTGCCTTTTCTAATTTTGTGAAAATTAACCTAGATAATTATAAGAAGGTAATTAAAATATTTTTAGATGTAAAAAAGGCTTTTGATTCCATTGATTAAAGAATAATAATCGATAAACTTAATTTTTGTGGGATAAAAATTAAAGCTTCTGAATTATTTTCTTCAAATCTTAATAATATCTCACAGTCAGAAATGATTGACGATAATAATAGTAATAGTTAATTAACAAAACATCGGAGGAGTATGTTGGCAGCCTGCACGAGGCCTCCCCTCTTCACGTTATCTTATATATGTTCGATAACGCGACCAATATCCAATAACACGATAGGCGACCATCAGTTTTTACTGATCGCACGCCTACTATGAGCATAGCACATAACCAAAACAACTCTTTTCAGGGCTACACTGACACTGACAATGACAATGATCCCAATGAACAGCTTGTTCAGGGAAACTTAGAAAACACAGAACAAATCAGTATTCTTCAGATTAATATCGAAGGCCTATCCATGGCCAAACGCACCTATCTAGAAAGTGTTACGTGCCACCGGCTCGATTTCAAGTGTTGCGAGTCGAAGATGTGTTTAATTTAAATAGACATGAGACTTTTAATACATTAATACGTTTATTTTAATATTCAAAGTGTTAACAAAATTCTAATACAAAGTGACGTGGAGTAGCTTGTTGTTCCGTGACTAGAACTCATCTGAATTGTGGTCATTTTGATCCCTCTTTTATATGGATTGATTGACGTCATTGGTCTTGTTGTTTCGGCATAACTCCTTATTTAGCAATAGGCCATTGTTTGTTTGACCTACTTATCATTTTATAGATTACATCTTTTAATATATATTATTGGTCTTATTAAATGTAGGTGTTTCTAGGAATATATATTAATCTTTTAAAATATATATTGTTATTATTGGTTTATGGCCAACCTATTAAATGTAGGTGTTTCTCAGAATATATTAATCTTATAATATTTTAAATTAATAGATAGTCTATGATCAAATATGGGTGTGTAACACCTGTGATATTGTGTTACGCACAATTCTATTTATACATGTTTTTGTGGTAGCCCATAACAAAAGAATGTCCAAAGAACACAAAGTGAACATACTCTGCCTACAGGAGACACATATTCCAAAGGGCGCCCTCCAGACAGATTTAAAATACAAGGATTCCAACTTACATGCCATGATGATCACCCTAAATACGGAACAGCAATTTATATACGTGAGGACACCTTACCATATATCATCATCCCACCTTCAAATATAAATGACACATCGATCATCGGAATAAATGTCAGAGATATAAGCATATATAACACTTATAAACCACCCAATACAAGTTGGGCACACGGTTCCTTCCCAATAATTCCTAAATCATCAATGATCTTAGGTGATATCAATAGTCATAACACATTGTGGGGGTATGACACAACGGACGAAGCTGGCGAAGCATTAGAAGAGTGGTTTGGGTCTCAGGATTTATACCTAACCAGGACCTAAAAAGACCAAAAACCTTTTGGTCGGTGAGATGGAATTCCGGCTATAACCCTGACCTCACTTTAGTGTCATTGGACAACGATAGCATACCTTACCCGGCTGAAAGGACCGTCATCGGATATTTCCCCAATAGTCAACACCGTCTCATTTTAACCAAGCTAGGCGCCACTATCCCCTACCATAAATCACTCCAAACTCCCAGGTGGAACTTCCGAAAGGCCAATTGGCAAGGATTCCAAAAATATATAGAAGAGATTGTCAACCGTATTCCCAAAGCCCACAACAGTATAGATAAATTCACTTGTCTACTAATCAAAGCAGCAAAGCTGAATATCCCAAGAGGCTACAGAAAATCATATGTTGCTGGGTAAGATGATAATTCCGAAGAACTCTTCGTAAAATACAAACAAAATCCAACTACTGAATTAGGAAAATCTCTACTAGCGTCTCTGAATAAAGAAAATAAACGGAAATGGATCGACACAATAGAATCTCTTGACATGAAGAGGGACAGCAGAGAAGCATGGAAATTATTACACAGATTGGAAGGCAAGTATGTTCCATTACAATCACCGTAAATTAAAACACAAGCTATATCTTCAGTCATGGTGGGAAACTCCAGAATTAAAATTGATAAAACACACGCCAAAAGAATCATGAAATACCTAAAACATTTAGCCGCTATATTTCAACCACACCCTGTTCTAGCTGAATGCTTCAGCATAGATGATATCTCCAATGCAATTAATAATCTAAAAAAAGGCAAAGCACCCGGAAAGGACAAAATACATCCGGAGATTTTGCACAACTTAGGCCCAAAAGCTCGCCTTTGGCTTGCAAACGTACTATTTGAAATATTTGCAACCGGAAATATCCCTAGAACCTGGAAAATAGCAAACATCTAGCAACATCTAGTGCAACAGCACTTCTAAAACCAGGGAAACCTGCAGACAACCCCAATAGTTACCGTCCCGTAGCCTTACTAAGCGTTTTGTCAAAACTCATGGAGAGAATAATCCTAAAAAATATATCCCCTGTCATAGAACCTCATATCCCGATCCATCAGGCAGGCTTCCGATCTAACAGAAGTTGTTGTGATCAAGTCTTGGCACTAACATCTCATATTGAAAAAGGCTACAATGACAAAAATAAATCAGGAGCTGCATTCATCGATCTTTCGGCGGTATACGATACGGTTTGGAAAGACGGCTTACTATGGAAACTTTCAAACATCATAAAATGCCCACGCTTGGTTCAATACTTCAAAACCACTCTCGGAAATAGGAATTTCAGAGTTCATCTTGGTAACCAAATAAGCAGAACACGTATATTAAACAATGGCCTACCCCAAGGCTCTGTCATAGCCCCAATACTTTTTAACATATATACCCATGATATATTATGTACAGACTCAAATATGTTCTCCTACGCCGACGATATATGCATAGTAACGCAGGACAAGAAATTTGAAAATATTGAGGGAACCCTAACATCAGACCTACTTAAGGCCTGGTTACACAATACGAGTTGCTGACCTGACAGTGGACAGCCACTCAGCCACTGTACTAGTGTACTTGCATGACAGTAGCTCGACTCGCCTCATCCGGTCACATAAGTGCGAGTTGATATCGAGATTGAATACGACAGCTACTGCACGTGTTTTTAATTTCAATGTGGTGCATGTTGCAGCAGTGTCGCAGTAATGTCTTGTGCAATGTTGTCAAAAAATGCACAAGTGATTACAGTTAATACCGTAATAAAAGCGGTTACTAAAATACTTTGTGCTGAAGTACTTCAAACTATAGAAAAAAAGAACGATTTGGGTCAGGAATTAAAAGGAAAGGGGTAACGCATACAATATTTAAAGAGCTATATAATGAAGATCCCTTAGAGTATAGAGCAGTTATGAGAATGACACCAACACAAGTGGAAATACTTTTAAATTTGATTTCTCCGAAAATTCAATGTGAAGACACACACATGAGGGCTGCTATACCTGCAAGAGTGGAGTTAGAAATAACTCTCGTATTTCTTTCATCTGAAATATCTTATAGATTGTTGTCGATATTGTTCAGAGTTTCAAAAGCGTCAATCATTAAAATAATACCAGAAGTGTGTGATGCTATAAATTAAATTATTAAATTATTAAATTATTTGGTTTTAATATGAACTTAAATGTACCTATCGCTTAATGTCTTAATGTACTTCGGTTTTTCAAAATTGTGATAATTTAAATAAGTTACATTTATGTCATATATTAGGTATAATTTCCTTAAATTTATTTTGTTTTATATTAAAATATAATTAAAACTTTTGTGTATTAATCTAATAAATGATGGCAAACGATAATAGAGAAAAAAAATCAAATAATTTAAATGAAAATATTGATAATGAAATTTTAAATTTGAAAGATCAAATTACTTTGGATGGCTATAATATTATTGTATTAGTATAGGTATCTAAATAATATAAACAATGCAATGTATGATTCAACATTTCTCTCGAACGAATGTGATCACAATAAGCGGCGACCACTGTAGTAACTAGTATGCGAGTTACTGGCCGTATTTCAGGTAACATTAACTCATATAATATGGTCACACGATGCGAGTAGCTGCACTGCAGTAACTGACATGGGAACTCGGTCGTCTAGCTCGCACTGTGTGACCGAGGCTTTAGTTTGAAACATTATTTACAGAAATGGAGGCTTAGACGAAATCCACATAAAATAATGATAACAACATTCCACCTTAACAACAGGGAAGCCAATAAGGAATTATCATTCCATTTTTGCGATGAAAAAATCAAAAATGAAAAGACACCCATGTATCTTGGCGTCACACTGGATCGAACGTTATCCTTTAAGACACATCTGTATAAAGTATCAGCAAAACTTAAAACTAGAATTGGGCTCATCAACAAATTAGCTGGCACTACATAGGGAGCTACTACACACACCCTGCGGACTTCCTCCCTAGCCATGGCTTACTCGGTCGCAGAGTAATGTTTCCCAGTGTGAGCAGGAAGTGCTCACACAGAGGTGGTAGACATCCAATTAAGAAAGGTGTTGCGCACAATTTCAGGTACAGTCTTGAGCACAAAAAAACAATGGTTACCCTACCTGGCCAGCATAGAACCCATACATAAGGAAACAAAATAGTGTGCTAAAAGAAAAAGATACAATCGATAAATACCAGGAGTTGCCAATACACGAAGACGGAATTATAAACCTGAGGCTCAAGTCTTGAAAATCATTCTTATTTAGAGCTCGAATCATTACCGAGATGAGGGAAAATATTCCCAATGTGTGGCAGGCTGAATGGCAGCAAGAGAGGCCCGGAGGAATCCAAATAGATATTGTACGCACTACAGTTTTAGGCATGAACCTTCCAAGAAAAACCTGGGTTAGATTTAATAGAATACGCACGGGACAAGGTAGATGCAATGAACTTATGCATAAATGGAAGTTTAGAGACAGCCCGGAATGCGACTGTGGTGCAACCATACAGTCAATGCAACACCTAATTATGGATTGCCAACTAAGAAAATACGATGGTGACCTGGATAACTTCGTCAGTGACCCCTGAGGTAGTGGCCTGGCTAAACCATTTGGACATAGATATTTATATTTATGTTTTTGTTTTTGTTTTTTAACTTAATTTAATTTAATGTGATACTGACTGCGTTATTTGTTTTGTTTTACTTGCATTCACTTTACTAAGGCATTTTGTCCCACAAAATGTTCATTTAGTCATAGATATTATAATAATAATTTTATTTTATTTAACCAGTTAGACATCTAACTAGGAAATTTATGTGCTAAATATTTTATTGCTCAATTTAAAGTCATACGAATATATATATAACAACACATCAACACTTACTGTAACTACTTGAACCCATTTTATTCATAATTTATGTTAATGATTTAAATGTAAATGGTGAACTCATATCATATGCTGATTACACAGTAATTTTAATTAAAGAAAGTGATGTAACTGAAATTTATAATCCTGTGATAATTTGTTTAAAAAAAGTTAAAATTGTCTAGACAAAAATATGTTTAAACTTAATTTCCATACATAAAACGCAACAATAATACTGAATAATACTTTTAATTGTTCACTAAATTATAACTGTCTTTGCTCAGGTATTAATTATATAAAAGTAATTAAATACCTAGGAAGTATAGTTGATGAAAAATGTAAGTGGCTTGGTCACACTCCACGTCAACACGTAAACTATTTTGTACATTTAAGAATTTAAGATACATGTCAAGCCCAAAAGTTTAAAAATTGTGTACTTCTCCCTGGCACAAACCATAATTAGTTATGGCATAGCAGTCAGGAAAGGAACATATAATATACATTTATCTCACTAAATTAAAATAAGCAAATTACTTAAATTAATACTTAAGAAGCCTTTGTTTTAAACAACAAACAATTTATGCATGGAACTTAATGTTCTATATTTGAAGTATCCTTATTATAAAAACTATTTAACATGAAAGGTAAATATAAATTTATTTATACTGCAGCATGGATATAATATAAGTTTAACAAATCAGAGTAACTTCAATATTAATAAAATTAATAAATATTTCGGAAAAAAAAATGCAATCAAGTAGGAAGTGATCCTTGTAGAAAACTAAATATTTAAGTGATTAAATTTAAAATTAAGAAGATATGTTCATTGATTATTTTAAAAAATTTAATTTTGATAGTATTTAATTTGGTATAAAGTAAGTGTGTCATGTATTAATAAATTTGCAATATTAATTCATATAATGTAACGTCATAATTTCATTTTATAGAAAACATATAACCAATAGTATAATTAAATAATATATCCTTCTAATAAAATAACCAATGTTGAGCTCAAGTAAAATACTTTTTAAATACTTTTTGAACTAGGTAAAGATAAATATAGTATACCAAAAATCTAACTAAATAAAAAAAAAAAAATAAGCTCAACTGAAATTATCTTTATGAATAATTGAAGATAAAATCATTATTTATCTAGATAAAAAGCAGATACAATTTTAGAAAAAACAATGATTTTATATTAAATTGAAACAAAACAAAAAATAAATGATGAGGCATACTAAGAATAAAATGTTTTATATTAGTTTGAGGCGTCTGAAATATATCTCGATTTAAAAGTGTTTTATTTATTTAAATAAATAGAGGTAGGTAAAAATTTGATAATATATGTTTATTTTTGAAACTCATTTAAACGTTGACCTTTTCCGTGGTAAGACCGAACGTACTAGAAAAATACTAGTGCACGGATATTGGAAGTGGATGGGCTTACTCGTTCTGCAATTTAGCACGTCACGATATATTACAATTATAAATAGGGCTCGGAACTTAATGCACTTAAAAAAATACTAAACATAAATGCATTTATGCGCTTAAAAAAGTACAAATATGCACTAAAAATATAGGTTCATATTTATTTTTGTACACAAAATTTTCATTTGCACAAATATCTTATAAAATTATAAATATAGAAAAAGCAAATTAATAAAAATAATACTGATTTTTAAATTTTAATCATAATTTAAAAAAATAATAATAATAAAATAGCATTAAAAATGTTTTTTGAATAGAAAAAATGCACTTGTAGAATGATCAATAATCATTGAGTTATTTTCCTAGAAAAAAAATGTATAGAAAATCATTGTATTTCGATAAAAGGTCCTATTTGATATTTGTAAAATATTTTATATTAGATGAAACTGTAGTTATAATTTATATTTTTTTATAGCTGACCCGTCACAGCTTCGCCCGTGATTAGTTGTTTATTTTGCCTCCGGACTATGATATGTAGAATTTTTATTCAAATATTATTGTTTAATGTGATCGGCAAGTAAATATAAAAAAACGGATTGAAATTTTTCTAGCGTTGTAAATGATAAAAATAAATACAGATAAAAAAGAAATAATTTATGGTTAATAAAGAATTTGATTGAAATTGATGAAGAAAAAAAGAAAAAAAAAGAATTAAAATAAGAATTTTATAAGACTTCTGAGTATATGATGTTTTTTGTTATATTTCCTGTTGAAATTAAAATCATAAGATGATTCGAGTCCCCAGTTCGAGAAAATACCACGTATAATTGCCCATGTGAAAAGCACTCTGTACGAAAACGGCAAGCCAGAGGGAATCACGGGAATTCTTGGAATAAATGCAATTTCTCCTTTCGCTGGCCCTTTAAGATTTACGGCTTCTGTAATATTATTTCGCAACGATTTTATTTGTTATCTTGTACCGTTACATAAGTTCGGTGGTTGAAGATTACATAATAATGTAATTGGAGCACCAATTTTTAATTTTAGCTTATGAGGAGGAAACCCCAAGGGAGAAAGAGAATTGAGAAATTCTTGTGGATAATGAATAGCATCATCTGTTGATGTAACTGTATCAATAGATAGATATTCACGTGAGTGTCCATCGAATTTTAGAAGGATGATATCAATAATTTCTCCTGCTGTTACATTTCTCGGAGAGATAATAGCTCTTTCACATAACCACTGATAAGATTTATTGGACAGATTAAAAATGTCAGGATAAACTGTAGAAATCAACTCTTCCACGTTATTGAACACCCGTCCAATCGTGTGATTGACAGAAATGTAACCATTTTCATTTTCTAAAGTTCCATTTCCAATTTTCAACAACTGTGGTGGAAAAATATCGTCCCCTCCGCATAAATAAGCTCTCATGTTTGTTCGCAAATAAAGTCTTTCAACATAGTTCCATATAGGGGAAGATTTTAAGCAAGCATTAAGGACATCAGTTCGAGTACCTTTAGGGATTACTGGTAAGGTTTGACGGAAATCACCAGCGAAAAAAAATGTTATGCCACCCATAAATTTATTATTACACCTAAGATCTTTTAATGTTCGATCAATTGCTTCAATATGTGATCTGTGACTCATTGTACACTCATCCCACACAACGAATGAGGTTTCTCGAAGAATTTTTCCAAGAGGGCCATTTTTACGAATCGGACAAACGTATTCTGTATCAAATAATACATTTAACGGTAACTTGAAAGTTGAGTGAGCAGTTCTGCCGCCACTAAGAAGAGTTGCTGCTATACCAGATGAAGCTACTGCTAATGCAACTTTACCTGAGGATCTAATTTGAGCCAACAACAAATTAATTAGGAATGTTTTTCCTGTACCACCCGGAGCATCTAAAAAAAAAACGCTTCCTTGATGATTCATTACGCTTTCTGTAATAACATTAAAAGCATATTTTTGATCATTTACTAATTTTGGTAAATTGATTTCTACAAATTCTTGTAATCGGTTATTATCGTAGGAACGCAAAATTGAGAATTCAAAAGGATCAGATGCATTTTCATTTCGAACAGGTGAGTTCATTCCAAATTCAGTTAGATATTTTTCAGACAGACAAACAACTTTATCTTCTATTTCAATCAAACCTCTATTAAATATTTCATCAGAAAAAGTAAATTGCAAGTCATTTAATCGAGTGCGCTCTGTATGAAGAATATCCTCACAAAAATCATTTCTGAACTGTTCCCACAAAGATTGAGGTTCAGACGGTTGGCAGAGAACTATGTTTATTATGAATAATTCTCTTAATTTGAAGGACTTTCTGAAAGAATTGCCTTCGCTAGAGCATTTTTTCTTTGCTCGTAATTTTCAAAAAGCCCAAGAGCAAAACAGGTAGCTTTAAAAGTCGCATGAATGACTCCATCAAAGGCCTTCAAGCTTTCAAATGAAGTAGGACCTTACACATAATTTAGTAACAATCTTAAATGGAAGCACTCACTTTGATTTGGGTGAATCGTGTAAATTCTACCAATGGCAGTGTCCATTTTTATTCCTGGCCAACCTGGAACATCTTTTCCCCCTCTTATCTTTAACCAGCCTCTGCTATCATCCCAGGTATAATAAATAGGGACTTCATGATAGAACAGAGTTTTCGCAAAATCATTATGTGAACACAGTTCAAAAAATGCAGTTAGAGTTTTTCTTGGATTTTCAATAACTTGATGAAGATTATTAGCATTAAAGAAAACACGCTGTCCATTTTCTAGACGAACAGCCAAGTGCTGAACTGTCGGATCTCTATCACGGATTTCAAAATTGAAATTTCTCCAAAACGCTTCAGAAATACATATGTATCGACCATTCAAATAATTTGTAATCTCATCGTTTTCACGATTAACAGAAAAAGTAGCTCTATCAGATCCTTTATTAATATATATGCATATGTATTTTATCGATTTAACCGAATGACAGTATTCTACGTTAATATGCGCATTAAAGCACCTAGATAGTACTGGACAATACGGTACATCCCAACGGTTGTCAACCACGATTTCTGTTTGACCACGAACTTTTAATATTGCAATATAACCTCCATCACCTGGTGATCTCCGTCGGTAATTCGGATAACCATCATCTCCAGTTTGAGTATCCTTGACCGATTTGTGAGGGTATTTCTTACTACATTTTCCATTATTCATACATCTAATATTTAACTCGCCGCATGGGTCATGAATCATATTCTTGCATACTATTTCATAAATTATAGGATCTCTGTCTTTGTTTGGTATTTCGGCAGAAATAATTTTATCAATTTCATCTGGCTGAATTTTCGTTTGTAACCACAAAAGAATGTGGCAGTGTGGCAAACCTCGTTTTTGCCATTCAACACTGTAAACATAACAATTTACATCTCCGAAAATATATTTATTTTTTAATACATGCATAAGCGTTTTTAGTTTGAGATGAAAAACTCTAGAGATTATATCGTCTCTATCAAACGACTTTTGGTCTTGAAATAATTCATTTTTTATTTCCGACCATTCCGGGTTGCATGTGAATGTAATAAATAAATCTGGACAGCCAAATTTACGAACATAAGTCATGGCATTCTGATTTTTTTCATGCATGTAACGTGGAGAGCCATTAAAAGAGGAGGGAAGAATTACTTGTTACCCCACGTTATTAGCATTAATATTTGCATAATTGTTAACAGCATCTCGGAGGTGAACATAATCATCCACTCGTAGTTGTTTTTGATGGTTACGAATAAAGTGTAGTCTTTCAGAAATCATTTTTGTCATCATATCTATGGCGAATTGGCTGAATAATGTTTTGTAATAATGTAGATGATTTAGACTTGTTTCTCTAACCATAAACGTATAAGAATAAAATTGCATGCAGGGGACAGTTTTTGTTCGATTTTGGTTATTTTTCTGTAAAATATTAATGTGATAACCGTCTTCGCCTCTAGTATACA